>NC_141404.1:8744214-9172762 GCF_034619465.1 Leptosomus discolor
TTGGGAACGTCTGTTGGGCTCTACGTCTGGACGTCTGTTGAACTCCACGTCTGGCTTTAGCTCACTTTCAGCTCTACTTCGGAATGTCTCTTGGGCTCTACATCGGGACGTCTGGCTTGAGCTCCCTTTCGGCTCTACATCGGGACGACTGTTGGCTCTACTTGGGAACGTCTGTTGGGCTCTACGTCTGGACGTCTGTTGAACTCCACGTCTGGCTTTAGCTCACTTTCAGCTCTACTTCGGAATGTCTCTTGGGCTCTACATCGGGACGTCTGGCTTGAGCTCCCTTTCGGCTCTACATCGGGACGACTGTTGGGCTCTACTTGGGAACGTCTGTTGGGCTCTACGTCTGGACGTCTGTTGAACTCCACGTCTGGCTTTAGCTCACTTTCAGCTCTACTTCGGAATGTCTCTTGGGCTCTACATCGGGACGTCTGGCTTGAGCTCCCTTTCGGCTCTACATCGGGACGACTGTTGGGCTCTACTTGGGAACGTCTGTTGGGCTCTACGTCTGGACGTCTGTTGAACTCCACGTCTGGCTTTAGCTCCCTTTCAGCTCTACTTCGGAATGTCTCTTGGGCTCTACATCGGGACGTCTGGCTTGAGCTCCCTTTCGGCTCTACATCGGGACGACTGTTGGGCTCTACTTGGGAACGTCTGTTGGGCTCTACGTCTGGACGTCTGTTGAACTCCACGTCTGGCTTTAGCTCACTTTCAGCTCTACTTCGGAATGTCTCTTGGGCTCTACATCGGGACGTCTGGCTTGAGCTCCCTTTCGGCTCTACATCGGGACGACTGTTGGGCTCTACTTGGGAACGTCTGTTGGGCTCTACGTCTGGCCATCTGTTGAACTCCACGTCTGGCTTTAGCTCACTTTCAGCTCTACTTCGGAATGTCTCTTGGGCTCTACATCGGGACGTCTGGCTTGAGCTCCCTTTCGGCTCTACATCGGGACGACTGTTGGGCTCTACTTGGGAACGTCTGTTGGGCTCTACGTCTGGACGTCTGTTGAACTCCACGTCTGGCTTTAGCTCACTTTCAGCTCTACTTCGGAATGTCTCTTGGGCTCTACATCGGGACGTCTGGCTTGAGCTCCCTTTCGGCTCTACATCGGGACGACTGTTGGGCTCTACTTGGGAACGTCTGTTGGGCTCTACGTCTGGACGTCTGTTGAACTCCACGTCTGGCTTTAGCTCACTTTCAGCTCTACTTCGGAATGTCTCTTGGGCTCTACATCGGGACGTCTGGCTTGAGCTCCCTTTCGGCTCTACATCGGGACGACTGTTGGGCTCTACTTGGGAACGTCTGTTGGGCTCTACGTCTGGACGTCTGTTGAACTCCACGTCTGGCTTTAGCTCACTTTCAGCTCTACTTCGGAATGTCTCTTGGGCTCTACATCGGGACGTCTGGCTTGAGCTCCCTTTCGGCTCTACATCGGGACGACTGTTGGGCTCTACTTGGGAACGTCTGTTGGGCTCTACGTCTGGACGTCTGTTGAACTCCACGTCTGGCTTTAGCTCACTTTCAGCTCTACTTCGGAATGTCTCTTGGGCTCTACATCGGGACGTCTGGCTTGAGCTCCCTTTCGGCTCTACATCGGGACGACTGTTGGGCTCTACTTGGGAACGTCTGTTGGGCTCTACGTCTGGCCATCTGTTGAACTCCACGTCTGGCTTTAGCTCACTTTCAGCTCTACTTCGGAATGTCTCTTGGGCTCTACATCGGGACGTCTGGCTTGAGCTCCCTTTCGGCTCTACATCGGGACGACTGTTGGGCTCTACTTGGGAACGTCTGTTGGGCTCTACGTCTGGACGTCTGTTGAACTCCACGTCTGGCTTTAGCTCACTTTCAGCTCTACTTCGGAATGTCTCTTGGGCTCTACATCGGGACGTCTGGCTTGAGCTCCCTTTCGGCTCTACATCGGGACGACTGTTGGGCTCTACTTGGGAACGTCTGTTGGGCTCTACGTCTGGACGTCTGTTGAACTCCACGTCTGGCTTTAGCTCACTTTCAGCTCTACTTCGGAATGTCTCTTGGGCTCTACATCGGGACGTCTGGCTTGAGCTCCCTTTCGGCTCTACATCGGGACGACTGTTGGGCTCTACTTGGGAACGTCTGTTGGGCTCTACGTCTGGACGTCTGTTGAACTCCACGTCTGGCTTTAGCTCACTTTCAGCTCTACTTCGGAATGTCTCTTGGGCTCTACATCGGGACGTCTGGCTTGAGCTCCCTTTCGGCTCTACATCGGGACGACTGTTGGGCTCTACTTGGGAACGTCTGTTGGGCTCTACGTCTGGCCATCTGTTGAACTCCACGTCTGGCTTTAGCTCCCTTTCAGCTCTACTTCGGAATGTCTCTTGGGCTCTACATCGGGACGTCTGGCTTGAGCTCCCTTTCGGCTCTACATCGGGACGACTGTTGGGCTCTACTTGGGAACGTCTGTTGGGCTCTACGTCTGGACGTCTGTTGAACTCCACGTCTGGCTTTAGCTCACTTTCAGCTCTACTTCGGAATGTCTCTTGGGCTCTACATCGGGACGTCTGGCTTGAGCTCCCTTTCGGCTCTACATCGGGACGACTGTTGGGCTCTACTTGGGAACGTCTGTTGGGCTCTACGTCTGGACGTCTGTTGAACTCCACGTCTGGCTTTAGCTCACTTTCAGCTCTACTTCGGAATGTCTCTTGGGCTCTACATCGGGACGTCTGGCTTGAGCTCCCTTTCGGCTCTACATCGGGACGACTGTTGGGCTCTACTTGGGAACGTCTGTTGGGCTCTACGTCTGGACGTCTGTTGAACTCCACGTCTGGCTTTAGCTCACTTTCAGCTCTACTTCGGAATGTCTCTTGGGCTCTACATCGGGACGTCTGGCTTGAGCTCCCTTTCGGCTCTACATCGGGACGACTGTTGGGCTCTACTTGGGAACGTCTGTTGGGCTCTACGTCTGGACGTCTGTTGAACTCCACGTCTGGCTTTAGCTCCCTTTCAGCTCTACTTCGGAATGTCTCTTGGGCTCTACATCGGGACGTCTGGCTTGAGCTCCCTTTCGGCTCTACATCGGGACGACTGTTGGGCTCTACTTGGGAACGTCTGTTGGGCTCTACGTCTGGACGTCTGTTGAACTCCACGTCTGGCTTTAGCTCACTTTCAGCTCTACTTCGGAATGTCTCTTGGGCTCTACATCGGGACGTCTGGCTTGAGCTCCCTTTCGGCTCTACATCGGGACGACTGTTGGGCTCTACTTGGGAACGTCTGTTGGGCTCTACGTCTGGACGTCTGTTGAACTCCACGTCTGGCTTTAGCTCACTTTCAGCTCTACTTCGGAATGTCTCTTGGGCTCTACATCGGGACGTCTGGCTTGAGCTCCCTTTCGGCTCTACATCGGGACGACTGTTGGGCTCTACTTGGGAACGTCTGTTGGGCTCTACGTCTGGACGTCTGTTGAACTCCACGTCTGGCTTTAGCTCACTTTCAGCTCTACTTCGGAATGTCTCTTGGGCTCTACATCGGGACGTCTGGCTTGAGCTCCCTTTCGGCTCTACATCGGGACGACTGTTGGGCTCTACTTGGGAACGTCTGTTGGGCTCTACGTCTGGACGTCTGTTGAACTCCACGTCTGGCTTTAGCTCCCTTTCAGCTCTACTTCGGAATGTCTCTTGGGCTCTACATCGGGACGTCTGGCTTGAGCTCCCTTTCGGCTCTACATCGGGACGACTGTTGGGCTCTACTTGGGAACGTCTGTTGGGCTCTACGTCTGGACGTCTGTTGAACTCCACGTCTGGCTTTAGCTCACTTTCAGCTCTACTTCGGAATGTCTCTTGGGCTCTACATCGGGACGTCTGGCTTGAGCTCCCTTTCGGCTCTACATCGGGACGACTGTTGGGCTCTACTTGGGAACGTCTGTTGGGCTCTACGTCTGGACGTCTGTTGAACTCCACGTCTGGCTTTAGCTCACTTTCAGCTCTACTTCGGAATGTCTCTTGGGCTCTACATCGGGACGTCTGGCTTGAGCTCCCTTTCGGCTCTACATCGGGACGACTGTTGGGCTCTACTTGGGAACGTCTGTTGGGCTCTACGTCTGGACGTCTGTTGAACTCCACGTCTGGCTTTAGCTCCCTTTCATCTCTACTTCGGAATGTCTCTTGGGCTCTACATCGGGACGTCTGGCTTGAGCTCCCTTTCGGCTCTACATCGGGACGACTGTTGGGCTCTACTTGGGAACGTCTGTTGGGCTCTACGTCTGGACGTCTGTTGAACTCCACGTCTGGCTTTAGCTCCCTTTCAGCTCTACTTCGGAATGTCTCTTGGGCTCTACATCGGGACGTCTGGCTTGAGCTCCCTTTCGGCTCTACATCGGGACGACTGTTGGGCTCTACTTGGGAACGTCTGTTGGGCTCTACGTCTGGCCATCTGTTGAACTCCACGTCTGGCTTTAGCTCCCTTTCAGCTCTACTTCGGAATGTCTCTTGGGCTCTACATCGGGACGTCTGGCTTGAGCTCCCTTTCGGCTCTACATCGGGACGACTGTTGGGCTCTACTTGGGAACGTCTGTTGGGCTCTACGTCTGGACGTCTGTTGAACTCCACGTCTGGCTTTAGCTCACTTTCAGCTCTACTTCGGAATGTCTCTTGGGCTCTACATCGGGACGTCTGGCTTGAGCTCCCTTTCGGCTCTACATCGGGACGACTGTTGGGCTCTACTTGGGAACGTCTGTTGGGCTCTACGTCTGGCCATCTGTTGAACTCCACGTCTGGCTTTAGCTCACTTTCAGCTCTACTTCGGAATGTCTCTTGGGCTCTACATCGGGACGTCTGGCTTGAGCTCCCTTTCGGCTCTACATCGGGACGACTGTTGGGCTCTACTTGGGAACGTCTGTTGGGCTCTAGGTCTGGACGTCTGTTGAACTCCACGTCTGGCTTTAGCTCACTTTCAGCTCTACTTCGGAATGTCTCTTGGGCTCTACATCGGGACGTCTGGCTTGAGCTCCCTTTCGGCTCTACATCGGGACGACTGTTGGGCTCTACTTGGGAACGTCTGTTGGGCTCTACGTCTGGACGTCTGTTGAACTCCACGTCTGGCTTTAGCTCCCTTTCAGCTCTACTTCGGAATGTCTCTTGGGCTCTACATCGGGACGTCTGGCTTGAGCTCCCTTTCGGCTCTACATCGGGACGACTGTTGGGCTCTACTTGGGAACGTCTGTTGGGCTCTACGTCTGGACGTCTGTTGAACTCCACGTCTGGCTTTAGCTCACTTTCAGCTCTACTTCGGAATGTCTCTTGGGCTCTACATCGGGACGTCTGGCTTGAGCTCCCTTTCGGCTCTACATCGGGACGACTGTTGGGCTCTACTTGGGAACGTCTGTTGGGCTCTACGTCTGGCCGTCTGTTGAACTCCACGTCTGGCTTTAGCTCCCTTTCAGCTCTGCTTCAGAATGTCTCTTGGGCTCTACATCGGGACGTCTGGCTTGAGCTCCCTTTCGGCTCTACATCGGGACGACTGTTGGGCTCTACTTGGGAACGTCTGTTGGGCTCTACGTCTGGACGTCTGTTGAACTCCACGTCTGGCTTTAGCTCACTTTCAGCTCTACTTCGGAATGTCTCTTGGGCTCTACATCGGGACGTCTGGCTTGAGCTCCCTTTCGGCTCTACATCGGGGCGACTGTTGGGCTCTACTTGGGAACGTCTGTTGGGCTCTACGTCTGGCCATCTGTTGAACTCCACGTCTGGCTTTAGCTCCCTTTCAGCTCTACTTCGGAATGTCTCTTGGGCTCTACATCGGGACGTCTGGCTTGAGCTCCCTTTCGGCTCTACATCGGGACGACTGTTGGGCTCTACTTGGGAACGTCTGTTGGGCTCTACGTCTGGACGTCTGTTGAACTCCACGTCTGGCTTTAGCTCACTTTCAGCTCTACTTCGGAATGTCTCTTGGGCTCTACATCGGGACGTCTGGCTTGAGCTCCCTTTCGGCTCTACATCGGGACGACTGTTGGGCTCTACTTGGGAACGTCTTTTGGGCTCTACGTCTGGCCATCTGTTGAACTCCACGTCTGGCTTTAGCTCACTTTCAGCTCTACTTCGGAATGTCTCTTGGGCTCTACATCGGGACGTCTGGCTTGAGCTCCCTTTCGGCTCTACATCGGGACGACTGTTGGGCTCTACTTGGGAACGTCTGTTGGGCTCTACGTCTGGACGTCTGTTGAACTCCACGTCTGGCTTTAGCTCACTTTCAGCTCTACTTCGGAATGTCTCTTGGGCTCTACATCGGGACGTCTGGCTTGAGCTCCCTTTCGGCTCTACATCGGGACGACTGTTGGGCTCTACTTGGGAACGTCTGTTGGGCTCTACGTCTGGACGTCAATGAACTCCACGTCTGGCTTTAGCTCACTTTCAGCTCTACTTCGGAATGTCTCTTGGGCTCTACATCGGGACGTCTGGCTTGAGCTCCCTTTCGGCTCTACATCGGGACGACTGTTGGGCTCTACTTGGGAACGTCTGTTGGGCTCTACGTCTGGACGTCTGTTGAACTCCACGTCTGGCTTTAGCTCACTTTCAGCTCTACTTCGGAATGTCTCTTGGGCTCTACATCGGGACGTCTGGCTTGAGCTCCCTTTCGGCTCTACATCGGGATGTCTGGCTTGAGCTCCCTTTCGGCTCTACATCGGGACGACTGTTGGGCTCTACTTGGGAACGTCTGTTGGGCTCTACGTCTGGCCATCTGTTGAACTCCACGTCTGGCTTTAGCTCCCTTTCAGCTCTACTTCAGAATGTCTCTTGGGCTCTACATCGGGACGTCTGGCTTGAGCTCCCTTTCGGCTCTACATCGGGACGACTGTTGGGCTCTACTTGGGAACGTCTGTTGGGCTCTACGTCTGGACGTCTGTTGAACTCCACGTCTGGCTTTAGCTCACTTTCAGCTCTACTTCGGAATGTCTCTTGGGCTCTACATCGGGACGTCTGGCTTGAGCTCCCTTTCGGCTCTACATCGGGACGACTGTTGGGCTCTACTTGGGAACGTCTGTTGGGCTCTACGTCTGGCCATCTGTTGAACTCCACGTCTGGCTTTAGCTCCCTTTCAGCTCTACTTCGGAATGTCTCTTGGGCTCTACATCGGGACGTCTGGCTTGAGCTCCCTTTCGGCTCTACATCGGGACGACTGTTGGGCTCTACTTGGGAACGTCTGTTGGGCTCTACGTCTGGACGTCTGTTGAACTCCACGTCTGGCTTTAGCTCACTTTCAGCTCTACTTCGGAATGTCTCTTGGGCTCTACATCGGGACGTCTGGCTTGAGCTCCCTTTCGGCTCTACATCGGGACGACTGTTGGGCTCTACTTGGGAACGTCTTTTGGGCTCTACGTCTGGCCATCTGTTGAACTCCACGTCTGGCTTTAGCTCACTTTCAGCTCTACTTCGGAATGTCTCTTGGGCTCTACATCGGGACGTCTGGCTTGAGCTCCCTTTCGGCTCTACATCGGGACGACTGTTGGGCTCTACTTGGGAACGTCTGTTGGGCTCTACGTCTGGACGTCTGTTGAACTCCACGTCTGGCTTTAGCTCACTTTCAGCTCTACTTCGGAATGTCTCTTGGGCTCTACATCGGGACGTCAGGCTTGAGCTCCCTTTCGGCTCTACATCGGGACGACTGTTGGGCTCTACTTGGGAACGTCTGTTGGGCTCTACGTCTGGACGTCTGTTGAACTCCACGTCTGGCTTTAGCTCACTTTCAGCTCTACTTCGGAATGTCTCTTGGGCTCTACATCGGGACGTCTGGCTTGAGCTCCCTTTCGGCTCTACATCGGGACGACTGTTGGGCTCTACTTGGGAACGTCTGTTGGGCTCTACGTCTGGACGTCTGTTGAACTCCACGTCTGGCTTTAGCTCACTTTCAGCTCTACTTCGGAATGTCTCTTGGGCTCTACATCGGGACGTCTGGCTTGAGCTCCCTTTCGGCTCTACATCGGGACGACTGTTGGGCTCTACTTGGGAACGTCTGTTGGGCTCTACGTCTGGACGTCTGTTGAACTCCACGTCTGGCTTTAGCTCACTTTCAGCTCTACTTCGGAATGTCTCTTGGGCTCTACATCGGGACGTCTGGCTTGAGCTCCCTTTCGGCTCTACATCGGGACGTCTGGCTTGAGCTCCCTTTCGGCTCTACATCGGGACGACTGTTGGGCTCTACTTGGGAACGTCTGTTGGGCTCTACGTCTGGACGTCTGTTGAACTCCACGTCTGGCTTTAGCTCACTTTCAGCTCTACTTCGGAATGTCTCTTGGGCTCTACATCGGGACGTCTGGCTTGAGCTCCCTTTCGGCTCTACATCGGGACGACTGTTGGGCTCTACTTGGGAACGTCTGTTGGGCTCTACGTCTGGACGTCTGTTGAACTCCACGTCTGGCTTTAGCTCCCTTTCAGCTCTACTTCGGAATGTCTCTTGGGCTCTACATCGGGACGTCTGGCTTGAGCTCCCTTTCGGCTCTACATCGGGACGACTGTTGGGCTCTACTTGGGAACGTCTGTTGGGCTCTACGTCTGGACGTCTGTTGAACTCCACGTCTGGCTTTAGCTCACTTTCAGCTCTACTTCGGAATGTCTCTTGGGCTCTACATCGGGACGTCTGGCTTGAGCTCCCTTTCGGCTCTACATCGGGACGACTGTTGGGCTCTACTTGGGAACGTCTGTTGGGCTCTATGTCTAACCATCTGTTGAACTCCACGTCTGGCTTTAGCTCACTTTCAGCTCTACTTCGGAATGTCTCTTGGGCTCTACATCGGGACGTCTGGCTTGAGCTCCCTTTCGGCTCTACATCGGGACGACTGTTGGGCTCTACTTGGGAACGTCTGTTGGGCTCTACGTCTGGACGTCTGTTGAACTCCACGTCTGGCTTTAGCTCACTTTCAGCTCTACTTCGGAATGTCTCTTGGGCTCTACATCGGGACGTCTGGCTTGAGCTCCCTTTCGGCTCTACATCGGGACGACTGTTGGGCTCTACTTGGGAACGTCTGTTGGGATCTACGTCTGGCCATCTGTTGAACTCCACGTCTGGCTTTAGCTCCCTTTCAGCTCTACTTCGGAATGTCTCTTGGGCTCTACATCGGGACGTCTGGCTTGAGCTCCCTTTCGGCTCTACATCGGGACGACTGTTGGGCTCTACTTGGGAACGTCTGTTGGGCTCTACGTCTGGACGTCTGTTGAACTCCACGTCTGGCTTTAGCTCACTTTCAGCTCTACTTCGGAATGTCTCTTGGGCTCTACATCGGGACGTCTGGCTTGAGCTCCCTTTCGGCTCTACATCGGGACGACTGTTGGGCTCTACTTGGGAACGTCTGTTGGGCTCTACGTCTGGACGTCTGTTGAACTCCACGTCTGGCTTTAGCTCACTTTCAGCTCTACTTCGGAATGTCTCTTGGGCTCTACATAGGGACGTCTGGCTTGAGCTCCCTTTCGGCTCTACATCGGGACGTCTGGCTTGAGCTCCCTTTCGGCTCTACATCGGGACGACTGTTGGGCTCTACTTGGGAACGTCTGTTGGGCTCTACGTCTGGACGTCTGTTGAACTCCACGTCTGGCTTTAGCTCCCTTTCAGCTCTACTTCGGAATGTCTCTTGGGCTCTACATCGGGACGTCTGGCTTGAGCTCCCTTTCGGCTCTACATCGGGACGACTGTTGGGCTCTACTTGGGAACGTCTGTTGGGCTCTACGTCTGGACGTCTGTTGAACTCCACGTCTGGCTTTAGCTCCCTTTCAGCTCTACTTCGGAATGTCTCTTGGGCTCTACATCGGGACGTCTGGCTTGAGCTCCCTTTCGGCTCTACATCGGGACGACTGTTGGGCTCTACTTGGGAACGTCTGTTGGGCTCTACGTCTGGCCATCTGTTGAACTCCACGTCTGGCTTTAGCTCCCTTTCAGCTCTACTTCGGAATGTCTCTTGGGCTCTACATCGGGACGTCTGGCTTGAGCTCCCTTTCGGCTCTACATCGGGACGACTGTTGGGCTCTACTTGGGAACGTCTGTTGGGCTCTACGTCTGGACGTCTGTTGAACTCCACGTCTGGCTTTAGCTCACTTTCAGCTCTACTTCGGAATGTCTCTTGGGCTCTACATCGGGACGTCTGGCTTGAGCTCCCTTTCGGCTCTACATCGGGACGACTGTTGGGCTCTACTTGGGAACGTCTGTTGGGCTCTACGTCTGGCCATCTGTTGAACTCCACGTCTGGCTTTAGCTCACTTTCAGCTCTACTTCGGAATGTCTCTTGGGCTCTACATCGGGACGTCTGGCTTGAGCTCCCTTTCGGCTCTACATCGGGACGACTGTTGGGCTCTACTTGGAACGTCTGTTGGGCTCTAGGTCTGGACGTCTGTTGAACTCCACGTCTGGCTTTAGCTCACTTTCAGCTCTACTTCGGAATGTCTCTTGGGCTCTACATCGGGACGTCTGGCTTGAGCTCCCTTTCGGCTCTACATCGGGACGACTGTTGGGCTCTACTTGGGAACGTCTGTTGGGCTCTACGTCTGGACGTCTGTTGAACTCCACGTCTGGCTTTAGCTCCCTTTCAGCTCTACTTCGGAATGTCTCTTGGGCTCTACATCGGGACGTCTGGCTTGAGCTCCCTTTCGGCTCTACATCGGGACGACTGTTGGGCTCTACTTGGGAACGTCTGTTGGGCTCTACGTCTGGACGTCTGTTGAACTCCACGTCTGGCTTTAGCTCACTTTCAGCTCTACTTCGGAATGTCTCTTGGGCTCTACATCGGGACGTCTGGCTTGAGCTCCCTTTCGGCTCTACATCGGGACGACTGTTGGGCTCTACTTGGGAACGTCTGTTGGGCTCTACGTCTGGCCGTCTGTTGAACTCCACGTCTGGCTTTAGCTCCCTTTCAGCTCTGCTTCAGAATGTCTCTTGGGCTCTACATCGGGACGTCTGGCTTGAGCTCCCTTTCGGCTCTACATCGGGACGACTGTTGGGCTCTACTTGGGAACGTCTGTTGGGCTCTACGTCTGGACGTCTGTTGAACTCCACGTCTGGCTTTAGCTCACTTTCAGCTCTACTTCGGAATGTCTCTTGGGCTCTACATCGGGACGTCTGGCTTGAGCTCCCTTTCGGCTCTACATCGGGGCGACTGTTGGGCTCTACTTGGGAACGTCTGTTGGGCTCTACGTCTGGCCATCTGTTGAACTCCACGTCTGGCTTTAGCTCCCTTTCAGCTCTACTTCGGAATGTCTCTTGGGCTCTACATCGGGACGTCTGGCTTGAGCTCCCTTTCGGCTCTACATCGGGACGACTGTTGGGCTCTACTTGGGAACGTCTGTTGGGCTCTACGTCTGGACGTCTGTTGAACTCCACGTCTGGCTTTAGCTCACTTTCAGCTCTACTTCGGAATGTCTCTTGGGCTCTACATCGGGACGTCTGGCTTGAGCTCCCTTTCGGCTCTACATCGGGACGACTGTTGGGCTCTACTTGGGAACGTCTTTTGGGCTCTACGTCTGGCCATCTGTTGAACTCCACGTCTGGCTTTAGCTCACTTTCAGCTCTACTTCGGAATGTCTCTTGGGCTCTACATCGGGACGTCTGGCTTGAGCTCCCTTTCGGCTCTACATCGGGACGACTGTTGGGCTCTACTTGGGAACGTCTGTTGGGCTCTACGTCTGGACGTCTGTTGAACTCCACGTCTGGCTTTAGCTCACTTTCAGCTCTACTTCGGAATGTCTCTTGGGCTCTACATCGGGACGTCTGGCTTGAGCTCCCTTTCGGCTCTACATCGGGACGACTGTTGGGCTCTACTTGGGAACGTCTGTTGGGCTCTACGTCTGGACGTCAAATGAACTCCACGTCTGGCTTTAGCTCACTTTCAGCTCTACTTCGGAATGTCTCTTGGGCTCTACATCGGGACGTCTGGCTTGAGCTCCCTTTCGGCTCTACATCGGGACGACTGTTGGGCTCTACTTGGGAACGTCTGTTGGGCTCTACGTCTGGACGTCTGTTGAACTCCACGTCTGGCTTTAGCTCACTTTCAGCTCTACTTCGGAATGTCTCTTGGGCTCTACATCGGGACGTCTGGCTTGAGCTCCCTTTCGGCTCTACATCGGGATGTCTGGCTTGAGCTCCCTTTCGGCTCTACATCGGGACGACTGTTGGGCTCTACTTGGGAACGTCTGTTGGGCTCTACGTCTGGCCATCTGTTGAACTCCACGTCTGGCTTTAGCTCCCTTTCAGCTCTACTTCAGAATGTCTCTTGGGCTCTACATCGGGACGTCTGGCTTGAGCTCCCTTTCGGCTCTACATCGGGACGACTGTTGGGCTCTACTTGGGAACGTCTGTTGGGCTCTACGTCTGGACGTCTGTTGAACTCCACGTCTGGCTTTAGCTCACTTTCAGCTCTACTTCGGAATGTCTCTTGGGCTCTACATCGGGACGTCTGGCTTGAGCTCCCTTTCGGCTCTACATCGGGACGACTGTTGGGCTCTACTTGGGAACGTCTGTTGGGCTCTACGTCTGGCCATCTGTTGAACTCCACGTCTGGCTTTAGCTCCCTTTCAGCTCTACTTCGGAATGTCTCTTGGGCTCTACATCGGGACGTCTGGCTTGAGCTCCCTTTCGGCTCTACATCGGGACGACTGTTGGGCTCTACTTGGGAACGTCTGTTGGGCTCTACGTCTGGACGTCTGTTGAACTCCACGTCTGGCTTTAGCTCACTTTCAGCTCTACTTCGGAATGTCTCTTGGGCTCTACATCGGGACGTCTGGCTTGAGCTCCCTTTCGGCTCTACATCGGGACGACTGTTGGGCTCTACTTGGGAACGTCTTTTGGGCTCTACGTCTGGCCATCTGTTGAACTCCACGTCTGGCTTTAGCTCACTTTCAGCTCTACTTCGGAATGTCTCTTGGGCTCTACATCGGGACGTCTGGCTTGAGCTCCCTTTCGGCTCTACATCGGGACGACTGTTGGGCTCTACTTGGGAACGTCTGTTGGGCTCTACGTCTGGACGTCTGTTGAACTCCACGTCTGGCTTTAGCTCACTTTCAGCTCTACTTCGGAATGTCTCTTGGGCTCTACATCGGGACGTCAGGCTTGAGCTCCCTTTCGGCTCTACATCGGGACGACTGTTGGGCTCTACTTGGGAACGTCTGTTGGGCTCTACGTCTGGACGTCTGTTGAACTCCACGTCTGGCTTTAGCTCACTTTCAGCTCTACTTCGGAATGTCTCTTGGGCTCTACATCGGGACGTCTGGCTTGAGCTCCCTTTCGGCTCTACATCGGGACGACTGTTGGGCTCTACTTGGGAACGTCTGTTGGGCTCTACGTCTGGACGTCTGTTGAACTCCACGTCTGGCTTTAGCTCACTTTCAGCTCTACTTCGGAATGTCTCTTGGGCTCTACATCGGGACGTCTGGCTTGAGCTCCCTTTCGGCTCTACATCGGGACGACTGTTGGGCTCTACTTGGGAACGTCTGTTGGGCTCTACGTCTGGACGTCTGTTGAACTCCACGTCTGGCTTTAGCTCACTTTCAGCTCTACTTCGGAATGTCTCTTGGGCTCTACATCGGGACGTCTGGCTTGAGCTCCCTTTCGGCTCTACATCGGGACGTCTGGCTTGAGCTCCCTTTCGGCTCTACATCGGGACGACTGTTGGGCTCTACTTGGGAACGTCTGTTGGGCTCTACGTCTGGACGTCTGTTGAACTCCACGTCTGGCTTTAGCTCACTTTCAGCTCTACTTCGGAATGTCTCTTGGGCTCTACATCGGGACGTCTGGCTTGAGCTCCCTTTCGGCTCTACATCGGGACGACTGTTGGGCTCTACTTGGGAACGTCTGTTGGGCTCTACGTCTGGACGTCTGTTGAACTCCACGTCTGGCTTTAGCTCCCTTTCAGCTCTACTTCGGAATGTCTCTTGGGCTCTACATCGGGACGTCTGGCTTGAGCTCCCTTTCGGCTCTACATCGGGACGACTGTTGGGCTCTACTTGGGAACGTCTGTTGGGCTCTACGTCTGGACGTCTGTTGAACTCCACGTCTGGCTTTAGCTCACTTTCAGCTCTACTTCGGAATGTCTCTTGGGCTCTACATCGGGACGTCTGGCTTGAGCTCCCTTTCGGCTCTACATCGGGACGACTGTTGGGCTCTACTTGGGAACGTCTGTTGGGCTCTATGTCTAACCATCTGTTGAACTCCACGTCTGGCTTTAGCTCACTTTCAGCTCTACTTCGGAATGTCTCTTGGGCTCTACATCGGGACGTCTGGCTTGAGCTCCCTTTCGGCTCTACATCGGGACGACTGTTGGGCTCTACTTGGGAACGTCTGTTGGGCTCTACGTCTGGACGTCTGTTGAACTCCACGTCTGGCTTTAGCTCACTTTCAGCTCTACTTCGGAATGTCTCTTGGGCTCTACATCGGGACGTCTGGCTTGAGCTCCCTTTCGGCTCTACATCGGGACGACTGTTGGGCTCTACTTGGGAACGTCTGTTGGGATCTACGTCTGGCCATCTGTTGAACTCCACGTCTGGCTTTAGCTCCCTTTCAGCTCTACTTCGGAATGTCTCTTGGGCTCTACATCGGGACGTCTGGCTTGAGCTCCCTTTCGGCTCTACATCGGGACGACTGTTGGGCTCTACTTGGGAACGTCTGTTGGGCTCTACGTCTGGACGTCTGTTGAACTCCACGTCTGGCTTTAGCTCACTTTCAGCTCTACTTCGGAATGTCTCTTGGGCTCTACATCGGGACGTCTGGCTTGAGCTCCCTTTCGGCTCTACATCGGGACGACTGTTGGGCTCTACTTGGGAACGTCTGTTGGGCTCTACGTCTGGACGTCTGTTGAACTCCACGTCTGGCTTTAGCTCACTTTCAGCTCTACTTCGGAATGTCTCTTGGGCTCTACATAGGGACGTCTGGCTTGAGCTCCCTTTCGGCTCTACATCGGGACGTCTGGCTTGAGCTCCCTTTCGGCTCTACATCGGGACGACTGTTGGGCTCTACTTGGGAACGTCTGTTGGGCTCTACGTCTGGACGTCTGTTGAACTCCACGTCTGGCTTTAGCTCACTTTCAGCTCTACTTCGGAATGTCTCTTGGGCTCTACATCGGGACGTCTGGCTTGAGCTCCCTTTCGGCTCTACATCGGGACGACTGTTGGGCTCTACTTGGGAACGTCTGTTGGGCTCTACGTCTGGACGTCTGTTGAACTCCACGTCTGGCTTTAGCTCCCTTTCAGCTCTACTTCGGAATGTCTCTTGGGCTCTACATCGGGACGTCTGGCTTGAGCTCCCTTTCGGCTCTACATCGGGACGACTGTTGGGCTCTACTTGGGAACGTCTGTTGGGCTCTACGTCTGGACGTTTCTGTTGAACTCCACGTCTGGCTTTAGCTCACTTTCAGCTCTACTTCGGAATGTCTCTTGGGCTCTACATCGGGACGTCTGGCTTGAGCTCCCTTTCGGCTCTACATCGGGACGACTGTTGGGCTCTACTTGGGAACGTCTGTTGGGCTCTATGTCTGGCCAGTCTGTTGAACTCCACGTCTGGCTTTAGCTCACTTTCAGCTCTACTTCGGAATGTCTCTTGGGCTCTACATCGGGACGTCTGGCTTGAGCTCCCTTTCGGCTCTACATCGGACGACTGTTGGGCTCTACTTGGGACGTCTGTTGGGCTCTACGTCTGGACGTCTGTTGAACTCCACGTCTGGCTTTAGCTCACTTTCAGCTCTACTTCGGAATGTCTCTTGGGCTCTACATCGGGACGTCTGGCTTGAGCTCCCTTTCGGCTCTACATCGGGACGACTGTTGGGCTCTACTTGGGAACGTCTGTTGGGCTCTACGTCTGACGTCTGTTGAACTCCACGTCTGGCTTTAGCTCACTTTCAGCTCTACTTCGGAATGTCTCTTGGGCTCTACATCGGGACGTCTGGCTTGAGCTCCCTTTCGGCTCTACATCGGGACGACTGTTGGGCTCTACTTGGGAACGTCTGTTGGGATCTACGTCTGGCCATCTGTTGAACTCCACGTCTGGCTTTAGCTCCCTTTCAGCTCTACTTCGGAATGTCTCTTGGGCTCTACATCGGGACGTCTGGCTTGAGCTCCCTTTCGGCTCTACATCGGGACGACTGTTGGGCTCTACTTGGGAACGTCTGTTGGGCTCTACGTCTGGACGTCTGTTGAACTCCACGTCTGGCTTTAGCTCCCTTTCAGCTCTACTTCGGAATGTCTCTTGGGCTCTACATCGGGACGTCTGGCTTGAGCTCCCTTTCGGCTCTACATCGGGACGACTGTTGGGCTCTACTTGGGAACGTCTGTTGGGCTCTACGTCTGGACGTCTGTTGAACTCCACGTCTGGCTTTAGCTCACTTTCAGCTCTACTTCGGAATGTCTCTTGGGCTCTACATCGGGACGTCTGGCTTGAGCTCCCTTTCGGCTCTACATCGGGACGACTGTTGGGCTCTACTTGGGAACGTCTGTTGGGCTCTACGTCTGGCCAGTCTGTTGAACTCCACGTCTGGCTTTAGCTCACTTTCAGCTCTACTTCGGAATGTCTCTTGGGCTCTACATCGGGACGTCTGGCTTGAGCTCCCTTTCGGCTCTACATCGGGACGACTGTTGGGCTCTACTTGGGAACGTCTGTTGGGCTCTACGTCTGGACGTCTGTTGAACTCCACGTCTGGCTTTAGCTCCCTTTCAGCTCTACTTCGGAATGTCTCTTGGGCTCTACATCGGGACGTCTGGCTTGAGCTCCCTTTCGGCTCTACATCGGGACGACTGTTGGGCTCTACTTGGGAACGTCTGTTGGGCTCTACGTCTGGACGTCTGTTGAACTCCACGTCTGGCTTTAGCTCACTTTCAGCTCTACTTCGGAATGTCTCTTGGGCTCTACATCGGGACGTCTGGCTTGAGCTCCCTTTCGGCTCTACATCGGGACGACTGTTGGGCTCTACTTGGGAACGTCTGTTGGGCTCTACGTCTGGACGTCTGTTGAACTCCACGTCTGGCTTTAGCTCACTTTCAGCTCTACTTCGGAATGTCTCTTGGGCTCTACATCGGGACGTCTGGCTTGAGCTCCCTTTCGGCTCTACATCGGGACGACTGTTGGGCTCTACTTGGGAACGTCTGTTGGGCTCTACGTCTGGACGTCTGTTGAACTCCACGTCTGGCTTTAGCTCCCTTTCAGCTCTACTTCGGAATGTCTCTTGGGCTCTACATCGGGACGTCTGGCTTGAGCTCCCTTTCGGCTCTACATCGGGACGACTGTTGGGCTCTACTTGGGAACGTCTGTTGGGCTCTACGTCTGGACGTCTGTTGAACTCCACGTCTGGCTTTAGCTCACTTTCAGCTCTACTTCGGAATGTCTCTTGGGCTCTACATCGGGACGTCTGGCTTGAGCTCCCTTTCGGCTCTACATCGGGACGACTGTTGGGCTCTACTTGGGAACGTCTGTTGGGCTCTACGTCTGGCCATCTGTTGAACTCCACGTCTGGCTTTAGCTCCCTTTCAGCTCTACTTCGGAATGTCTCTTGGGCTCTACATCGGGACGTCTGGCTTGAGCTCCCTTTCGGCTCTACATCGGGACGACTGTTGGGCTCTACTTGGGAACGTCTGTTGGGCTCTACGTCTGGACGTCTGTTGAACTCCACGTCTGGCTTTAGCTCACTTTCAGCTCTACTTCGGAATGTCTCTTGGGCTCTACATCGGGACGTCTGGCTTGAGCTCCCTTTCGGCTCTACATCGGGACGACTGTTGGGCTCTACTTGGGAACGTCTGTTGGGCTCTACGTCTGGCCATCTGTTGAACTCCACGTCTGGCTTTAGCTCACTTTCAGCTCTACTTCGGAATGTCTCTTGGGCTCTACATCGGGACGTCTGGCTTGAGCTCCCTTTCGGCTCTACATCGGGACGACTGTTGGGCTCTACTTGGGAACGTCTGTTGGGCTCTAGGTCTGGACGTCTGTTGAACTCCACGTCTGGCTTTAGCTCACTTTCAGCTCTACTTCGGAATGTCTCTTGGGCTCTACATCGGGACGTCTGGCTTGAGCTCCCTTTCGGCTCTACATCGGGACGACTGTTGGGCTCTACTTGGGAACGTCTGTTGGGCTCTACGTCTGGACGTCTGTTGAACTCCACGTCTGGCTTTAGCTCACTTTCAGCTCTACTTCGGAATGTCTCTTGGGCTCTACATCGGGACGTCTGGCTTGAGCTCCCTTTCGGCTCTACATCGGGACGACTGTTGGGCTCTACTTGGGAACGTCTGTTGGGCTCTACGTCTGGACGTCTGTTGAACTCCACGTCTGGCTTTAGCTCACTTTCAGCTCTACTTCGGAATGTCTCTTGGGCTCTACATCGGGACGTCTGGCTTGAGCTCCCTTTCGGCTCTACATCGGGACGACTGTTGGGCTCTACTTGGGAACGTCTGTTGGGCTCTACGTCTGGACGTCTGTTGAACTCCACGTCTGGCTTTAGCTCACTTTCAGCTCTACTTCGGAATGTCTCTTGGGCTCTACATCGGGACGTCTGGCTTGAGCTCCCTTTCGGCTCTACATCGGGACGACTGTTGGGCTCTACTTGGGAACGTCTGTTGGGCTCTACGTCTGGACGTCTGTTGAACTCCACGTCTGGCTTTAGCTCACTTTCAGCTCTACTTCGGAATGTCTCTTGGGCTCTACATCGGGACGTCTGGCTTGAGCTCCCTTTCGGCTCTACATCGGGACGACTGTTGGGCTCTACTTGGGAACGTCTGTTGGGCTCTACGTCTGGCCATCTGTTGAACTCCACGTCTGGCTTTAGCTCCCTTTCAGCTCTACTTCAGAATGTCTCTTGGGCTCTACATCGGGACGTCTGGCTTGAGCTCCCTTTCGGCTCTACATCGGGACGACTGTTGGGCTCTACTTGGGAACGTCTGTTGGGCTCTACGTCTGGACGTCTGTTGAACTCCACGTCTGGCTTTAGCTCACTTTCAGCTCTACTTCGGAATGTCTCTTGGGCTCTACATCGGGACGTCTGGCTTGAGCTCCCTTTCGGCTCTACATCGGGACGACTGTTGGGCTCTACTTGGGAACGTCTGTTGGGCTCTACGTCTGGCCATCTGTTGAACTCCACGTCTGGCTTTAGCTCCCTTTCAGCTCTACTTCAGAATGTCTCTTGGGCTCTACATCGGGACGTCTGGCTTGAGCTCCCTTTCGGCTCTACATCGGGACGACTGTTGGGCTCTACTTGGGAACGTCTGTTGGGCTCTACGTCTGGACGTCTGTTGAACTCCACGTCTGGCTTTAGCTCACTTTCAGCTCTACTTCGGAATGTCTCTTGGGCTCTACATCGGGACGTCTGGCTTGAGCTCCCTTTCGGCTCTACATCGGGACGACTGTTGGGCTCTACTTGGGAACGTCTGTTGGGCTCTACGTCTGGCCATCTGTTGAACTCCACGTCTGGCTTTAGCTCCCTTTCAGCTCTACTTCGGAATGTCTCTTGGGCTCTACATCGGGACGTCTGGCTTGAGCTCCCTTTCGGCTCTACATCGGGACGACTGTTGGGCTCTACTTGGGAACGTCTGTTGGGCTCTACGTCTGGACGTCTGTTGAACTCCACGTCTGGCTTTAGCTCACTTTCAGCTCTACTTCGGAATGTCTCTTGGGCTCTACATCGGGACGTCTGGCTTGAGCTCCCTTTCGGCTCTACATCGGGACGACTGTTGGGCTCTACTTGGGAACGTCTTTTGGGCTCTACGTCTGGCCATCTGTTGAACTCCACGTCTGGCTTTAGCTCCCTTTCAGCTCTACTTCGGAATGTCTCTTGGGCTCTACATCGGGACGTCTGGCTTGAGCTCCCTTTCGGCTCTACATCGGGACGACTGTTGGGCTCTACTTGGGAACGTCTGTTGGGCTCTACGTCTGGACGTCTGTTGAACTCCACGTCTGGCTTTAGCTCACTTTCAGCTCTACTTCGGAATGTCTCTTGGGCTCTACATCGGGACGTCTGGCTTGAGCTCCCTTTCGGCTCTACATCGGGACGACTGTTGGGCTCTACTTGGGAACGTCTGTTGGGCTCTACGTCTGGACGTCTGTTGAACTCCACGTCTGGCTTTAGCTCACTTTCAGCTCTACTTCGGAATGTCTCTTGGGCTCTACATCGGGACGTCTGGCTTGAGCTCCCTTTCGGCTCTACATCGGGACGACTGTTGGGCTCTACTTGGGAACGTCTGTTGGGCTCTACGTCTGGACGTCTGTTGAACTCCACGTCTGGCTTTAGCTCCCTTTCAGCTCTACTTCGGAATGTCTCTTGGGCTCTACATCGGGACGTCTGGCTTGAGCTCCCTTTCGGCTCTACATCGGGACGACTGTTGGGCTCTACTTGGGAACGTCTGTTGGGCTCTACGTCTGGACGTCTGTTGAACTCCACGTCTGGCTTTAGCTCACTTTCAGCTCTACTTCGGAATGTCTCTTGGGCTCTACATCGGGACGTCTGGCTTGAGCTCCCTTTCGGCTCTACATCGGGACGACTGTTGGGCTCTACTTGGGAACGTCTGTTGGGCTCTACGTCTGGACGTCTGTTGAACTCCACGTCTGGCTTTAGCTCACTTTCAGCTCTACTTCGGAATGTCTCTTGGGCTCTACATCGGGACGTCTGGCTTGAGCTCCCTTTCGGCTCTACATCGGGACGACTGTTGGGCTCTACTTGGGAACGTCTGTTGGGCTCTACGTCTGGCCATCTGTTGAACTCCACGTCTGGCTTTAGCTCCCTTTCAGCCTCTACTTCGGAATGTCTCTTGGGCTCTACATCGGGACGTCTGGCTTGAGCTCCCTTTCGGCTCTACATCGGGACGACTGTTGGGCTCTACTTGGGAACGTCTGTTGGGCTCTACGTCTGGACGTCTGTTGAACTCCACGTCTGGCTTTAGCTCACTTTCAGCTCTACTTCGGAATGTCTCTTGGGCTCTACATCGGGACGTCTGGCTTGAGCTCCCTTTCGGCTCTACATCGGGACGACTGTTGGGCTCTACTTGGGAACGTCTGTTGGGCTCTACGTCTGGCCATCTGTTGAACTCCACGTCTGGCTTTAGCTCACTTTCAGCTCTACTTCGGAATGTCTCTTGGGCTCTACATCGGGATGTATGGCTTGAGCTCCCTTTCGGCTCTACATCGGGACGACTGTTGGGCTCTACTTGGGAACGTCTGTTGGGCTCTACGTCTGGACGTCTGTTGAACTCCACGTCTGGCTTTAGCTCACTTTCAGCTCTACTTCGGAATGTCTCTTGGGCTCTACATCGGGACGTCTGGCTTGAGCTCCCTTTCGGCTCTACATCGGGACGACTGTTGGGCTCTACTTGGGAACGTCTGTTGGGCTCTACGTCTGGACGTCTGTTGAACTCCACGTCTGGCTTTAGCTCCCTTTCAGCTCTACTTCGGAATGTCTCTTGGGCTCTACATCGGGACGTCTGGCTTGAGCTCCCTTTCGGCTCTACATCGGGACGACTGTTGGGCTCTACTTGGGAACGTCTGTTGGGCTCTACGTCTGGACGTCTGTTGAACTCCACGTCTGGCTTTAGCTCACTTTCAGCTCTACTTCGGAATGTCTCTTGGGCTCTACATCGGGACGTCTGGCTTGAGCTCCCTTTCGGCTCTACATCGGGACGACTGTTAGGCTCTACTTGGGAACGTCTGTTGGGCTCTACGTCTGGACGTCTGTTGAACTCCACGTCTGGCTTTAGCTCACTTTCAGCTCTACTTCAGAATGTCTCTTGGGCTCTACATCGGGACGTCTGGCTTGAGCTCCCTTTCGGCTCTACATCGGGACGTCTGGCTTGAGCTCCCTTTCGGCTCTACATCGGGACGACTGTTGGGCTCTACTTGGGAACGTCTGTTGGGCTCTACGTCTGGACGTCTGTTGAACTCCACGTCTGGCTTTAGCTCACTTTCAGCTCTACTTCGGAATGTCTCTTGGGCTCTACATCGGGACGTCTGGCTTGAGCTCCCTTTCGGCTCTACATCGGGACGACTGTTGGGCTCTACTTGGGAACGTCTGTTGGGCTCTACGTCTGGACGTCTGTTGAACTCCACGTCTGGCTTTAGCTCACTTTCAGCTCTACTTCGGAATGTCTCTTGGGCTCTACATCGGGACGTCTGGCTTGAGCTCCCTTTCGGCTCTACATCGGGACGACTGTTGGGCTCTACTTGGGAACGTCTGTTGGGCACTACGTCTGGACGTCTGTTGAACTCCACGTCTGGCTTTAGCTCACTTTCAGCTCTACTTCGGAATGTCTCTTGGGCTCTACATCGGGACGTCTGGCTTGAGCTCCCTTTCGGCTCTACATCGGGACGACTGTTGGGCTCTACTTGGGAACGTCTGTTGGGCTCTACGTCTGGCCATCTGTTGAACTCCACGTCTGGCTTTAGCTCCCTTTCAGCTCTACTTCGGAATGTCTCTTGGGCTCTACATCGGGACGTCTGGCTTGAGCTCCCTTTCGGCTCTACATCGGGACGACTGTTGGGCTCTACTTGGGAACGTCTGTTGGGCTCTACGTCTGGACGTCTGTTGAACTCCACGTCTGGCTTTAGCTCACTTTCAGCTCTACTTCGGAATGTCTCTTGGGCTCTACATCGGGACGTCTGGCTTGAGCTCCCTTTCGGCTCTACATCGGGACGACTGTTGGGCTCTACTTGGGAACGTCTGTTGGGCTCTACGTCTGGACGTCTGTTGAACTCCACGTCTGGCTTTAGCTCACTTTCAGCTCTACTTCGGAATGTCTCTTGGGCTCTACATCGGGACGTCTGGCTTGAGCTCCCTTTCGGCTCTACATCGGGACGACTGTTGGGCTCTACTTGGGAACGTCTGTTGGGATCTACGTCTGGCCATCTGTTGAACTCCACGTCTGGCTTTAGCTCCCTTTCAGCTCTACTTCGGAATGTCTCTTGGGCTCTACATCGGGACGTCTGGCTTGAGCTCCCTTTCGGCTCTACATCGGGACGACTGTTGGGCTCTACTTGGGAACGTCTGTTGGGCTCTACGTCTGGACGTCTGTTGAACTCCACGTCTGGCTTTAGCTCACTTTCAGCTCTACTTCGGAATGTCTCTTGGGCTCTACATCGGGACGTCTGGCTTGAGCTCCCTTTCGGCTCTACATCGGGACGACTGTTGGGCTCTACTTGGGAACGTCTGTTGGGCTCTACGTCTGGACGTCTGTTGAACTCCACGTCTGGCTTTAGCTCACTTTCAGCTCTACTTCGGAATGTCTCTTGGGCTCTACATCGGGACGTCTGGCTTGAGCTCCCTTTCGGCTCTACATCGGGACGACTGTTGGGCTCTACTTGGGAACGTCTGTTGGGCTCTACGTCTGGCCATCTGTTGAACTCCACGTCTGGCTTTAGCTCCCTTTCAGCTCTACTTCGGAATGTCTCTTGAGCTCTACATCGGGACGTCTGGCTTGAGCTCCCTTTCGGCTCTACATCGGGACGACTGTTGGGCTCTACTTGGGAACGTCTGTTGGGCTCTACGTCTGGACGTCTGTTGAACTCCACGTCTGGCTTTAGCTCCCTTTCAGCTCTACTTCGGAATGTCTCTTGGGCTCTACATCGGGACGTCTGGCTTGAGCTCCCTTTCGGCTCTACATCGGGACGACTGTTGGGCTCTACTTGGGAACGTCTGTTGGGCTCTACGTCTGGACGTCTGTTGAACTCCACGTCTGGCTTTAGCTCACTTTCAGCTCTACTTCGGAATGTCTCTTGGGCTCTACATCGGGACGTCTGGCTTGAGCTCCCTTTCGGCTCTACATCGGGACGACTGTTGGGCTCTACTTGGGAACGTCTGTTGGGCTCTACGTCTGGACGTCTGTTGAACTCCACGTCTGGCTTTAGCTCACTTTCAGCTCTACTTCGGAATGTCTCTTGGGCTCTACATCGGGACGTCTGGCTTGAGCTCCCTTTCGGCTCTTCATCGGGACGACTGTTGGGCTCTACTTGGGAACGTCTGTTGGGCTCTACGTCTGGACGTCTGTTGAACTCCACGTCTGGCTTTAGCTCCCTTTCAGCTCTACTTCGGAATGATTCTTGGGCTCTACATCGGGACGTCTGGCTTGAGCTCCCTTTCGGCTCTACATCGGGACGACTGTTGGGCTCTACTTGGGAACGTCTGTTGGGCTCTACGTCTGGACGTCTGTTGAACTCCACGTCTGGCTTTAGCTCACTTTCAGCTCTACTTCGGAATGTCTCTTGGGCTCTACATCGGGACGTCTGGCTTGAGCTCCCTTTCGGCTCTACATCGGGACGACTGTTGGGCTCTACTTGGGAACGTCTGTTGGGCTCTACGTCTGGCCATCTGTTGAACTCCACGTCTGGCTTTAGCTCCCTTTCAGCTCTACTTCGGAATGTCTCTTGGGCTCTACATCGGGACGTCTGGCTTGAGCTCCCTTTCGGCTCTACATCGGGACGACTGTTGGGCTCTACTTGGGAACGTCTGTTGGGCTCTACGTCTGGACGTCTGTTGAACTCCACGTCTGGCTTTAGCTCACTTTCAGCTCTACTTCGGAATGTCTCTTGGGCTCTACATCGGGACGTCTGGCTTGAGCTCCCTTTCGGCTCTACATCGGGACGACTGTTGGGCTCTACTTGGGAACGTCTGTTGGGCTCTACGTCTGGACGTCTGTTGAACTCCACGTCTGGCTTTAGCTCACTTTCAGCTCTACTTCGGAATGTCTCTTGGGCTCTACATCGGGACGTCTGGCTTGAGCTCCCTTTCGGCTCTACATCGGGACGACTGTTGGGCTCTACTTGGGAACGTCTGTTGGGCTCTACGTCTGGACGTCTGTTGAACTCCACGTCTGGCTTTAGCTCACTTTCAGCTCTACTTCGGAATGTCTCTTGGGCTCTACATCGGGACGTCTGGCTTGAGCTCCCTTTCGGCTCTACATCGGGACGACTGTTGGGCTCTACTTGGGAACGTCTGTTGGGCTCTACGTCTGGACGTCTGTTCAACTCCACGTCTGGCTTTAGCTCCCTTTCAGCTCTACTTCGGAATGTCTCTTGGGCTCTACATCGGGACGTCTGGCTTGAGCTCCCTTTCGGCTCTACATCGGGACGACTGTTGGGCTCTACTTGGGAACGTCTGTTGGGCTCTACGTCTGGACGTCTGTTGAACTCCACGTCTGGCTTTAGCTCACTTTCAGCTCTACTTCGGAATGTCTCTTGGGCTCTACATCGGGACGTCTGGCTTGAGCTCCCTTTCGGCTCTACATCGGGACGACTGTTGGGCTCTACTTGGGAACGTCTGTTGGGCTCTACGTCTGGCCATCTGTTGAACTCCACGTCTGGCTTTAGCTCCCTTTCAGCTCTACTTCGGAATGTCTCTTGGGCTCTACATCGGGACGTCTGGCTTGAGCTCCCTTTCGGCTCTACATCGGGACGACTGTTGGGCTCTACTTGGGAACGTCTGTTGGGCTCTACGTCTGGACGTCTGTTGAACTCCACGTCTGGCTTTAGCTCACTTTCAGCTCTACTTCGGAATGTCTCTTGGGCTCTACATCGGGACGTCTGGCTTGAGCTCCCTTTCGGCTCTACATCGGGACGACTGTTGGGCTCTACTTGGGAACGTCTGTTGGGCTCTACGTCTGGCCATCTGTTGAACTCCACGTCTGGCTTTAGCTCCCTTTCAGCTCTACTTCGGAATGTCTCTTGGGCTCTACATCGGGACGTCTGGCTTGAGCTCCCTTTCGGCTCTACATCGGGACGACTGTTGGGCTCTACTTGGGAACGTCTGTTGGGCTCTACGTCTGGACGTCTGTTGAACTCCACGTCTGGCTTTAGCTCACTTTCAGCTCTACTTCGGAATGTCTCTTGGGCTCTACATCGGGACGTCTGGCTTGAGCTCCCTTTCGGCTCTACATCGGGACGACTGTTGGGCTCTACTTGGGAACGTCTGTTGGGCTCTACGTCTGGCCGTCTGTTGAACTCCACGTCTGGCTTTAGCTCCCTTTCAGCTCTACTTCGGAATGTCTCTTGGGCTCTACATCGGGACGTCTGGCTTGAGCTCCCTTTCGGCTCTACATCGGGACGACTGTTGGGCTCTACTTGGGAACGTCTGTTGGGCTCTACGTCTGGACGTCTGTTGAACTCCACGTCTGGCTTTAGCTCCCTTTCAGCTCTACTTCGGAATGTCTCTTGGGCTCTACATCGGGACGTCTGGCTTGAGCTCCCTTTCGGCTCTACATCGGGACGACTGTTGGGCTCTACTTGGGAACGTCTGTTGGGCTCTACGTCTGGACGTCTGTTGAACTCCACGTCTGGCTTTAGCTCACTTTCAGCTCTACTTCGGAATGTCTCTTGGGCTCTACATCGGGACGTCTGGCTTGAGCTCCCTTTCGGCTCTACATCGGGACGACTGTTGGGCTCTACTTGGGAACGTCTGTTGGGCTCTACGTCTGGACGTCTGTTGAACTCCACGTCTGGCTTTAGCTCACTTTCAGCTCTACTTCGGAATGTCTCTTGGGCTCTACATCGGGACGTCTGGCTTGAGCTCCCTTTCGGCTCTACATTGGGACGACTGTTGGGCTCTACTTGGGAACGTCTGTTGGGCTCTACGTCTGGACGTCTGTTGAACTCCACGTCTGGCTTTAGCTCACTTTCAGCTCTACTTCGGAATGTCTCTTGGGCTCTACATCGGGACGTCTGGCTTGAGCTCCCTTTCGGCTCTACATCGGGACGACTGTTGGGCTCTACTTGGGAACGTCTGTTGGGCTCTACGTCTGGACGTCTGTTGAACTCCACGTCTGGCTTTAGCTCACTTTCAGCTCTACTTCGGAATGTCTCTTGGGCTCTACATCGGGACGTCTGGCTTGAGCTCCCTTTCGGCTCTACATCGGGACGACTGTTGGGCTCTACTTGGGAACGTCTGTTGGGCTCTACGTCTGGCCATCTGTTGAACTCCACGTCTGGCTTTAGCTCCCTTTCAGCTCTACTTCGGAATGTCTCTTGGGCTCTACATCGGGACGTCTGGCTTGAGCTCCCTTTCGGCTCTACATCGGGACGACTGTTGGGCTCTACTTGGGAACGTCTGTTGGGCTCTACGTCTGGACGTCTGTTGAACTCCACGTCTGGCTTTAGCTCACTTTCAGCTCTACTTCGGAATGTCTCTTGGGCTCTACATCGGGACGTCTGGCTTGAGCTCCCTTTCGGCTCTACATCGGGACGACTGTTGGGCTCTACTTGGGAACGTCTGTTGGGCTCTACGTCTGGCCGTCTGTTGAACTCCACGTCTGGCTTTAGCTCCCTTTCAGCTCTACTTCGGAATGTCTCTTGGGCTCTACATCGGGACGTCTGGCTTGAGCTCCCTTTCGGCTCTACATCGGGACGACTGTTGGGCTCTACTTGGGAACGTCTGTTGGGCTCTACGTCTGGACGTCTGTTGAACTCCACGTCTGGCTTTAGCTCCCTTTCAGCTCTACTTCGGAATGTCTCTTGGGCTCTACATCGGGACGTCTGGCTTGAGCTCCCTTTCGGCTCTACATCGGGACGACTGTTGGGCTCTACTTGGGAACGTCTGTTGGGCTCTACGTCTGGACGTCTGTTGAACTCCACGTCTGGCTTTAGCTCACTTTCAGCTCTACTTCGGAATGTCTCTTGGGCTCTACATCGGGACGTCTGGCTTGAGCTCCCTTTCGGCTCTACATCGGGATGTCTGGCTTGAGCTCCCTTTCGGCTCTACATCGGGACGACTGTTGGGCTCTACTTGGGAACGTCTGTTGGGCTCTACGTCTGGCCATCTGTTGAACTCCACGTCTGGCTTTAGCTCCCTTTCAGCTCTACTTCAGAATGTCTCTTGGGCTCTACATCGGGACGTCTGGCTTGAGCTCCCTTTCGGCTCTACATCGGGACGACTGTTGGGCTCTACTTGGGAACGTCTGTTGGGCTCTACGTCTGGACGTCTGTTGAACTCCACGTCTGGCTTTAGCTCACTTTCAGCTCTACTTCGGAATGTCTCTTGGGCTCTACATCGGGACGTCTGGCTTGAGCTCCCTTTCGGCTCTACATCGGGACGACTGTTGGGCTCTACTTGGGAACGTCTGTTGGGCTCTACGTCTGGCCATCTGTTGAACTCCACGTCTGGCTTTAGCTCCCTTTCAGCTCTACTTCGGAATGTCTCTTGGGCTCTACATCGGGACGTCTGGCTTGAGCTCCCTTTCGGCTCTACATCGGGACGACTGTTGGGCTCTACTTGGGAACGTCTGTTGGGCTCTACGTCTGGACGTCTGTTGAACTCCACGTCTGGCTTTAGCTCCCTTTCAGCTCTACTTCGGAATGTCTCTTGGGCTCTACATCGGGACGTCTGGCTTGAGCTCCCTTTCGGCTCTACATCGGGACGACTGTTGGGCTCTACTTGGGAACGTCTGTTGGGCTCTACGTCTGGCCATCTGTTGAACTCCACGTCTGGCTTTAGCTCACTTTCAGCTCTACTTCGGAATGTCTCTTGGGCTCTACATCGGGACGTCTGGCTTGAGCTCCCTTTCGGCTCTACATCGGGACGACTGTTGGGCTCTACTTGGGAACGTCTGTTGGGCTCTACGTCTGGACGTCTGTTGAACTCCACGTCTGGCTTTAGCTCACTTTCAGCTCTACTTCGGAATGTCTCTTGGGCTCTACATCGGGACGTCTGGCTTGAGCTCCCTTTCGGCTCTACATCGGGACGACTGTTGGGCTCTACTTGGGAACGTCTGTTGGGCTCTACGTCTGGACGTCTGTTGAACTCCACGTCTGGCTTTAGCTCCCTTTCAGCTCTACTTCGGAATGTCTCTTGGGCTCTACATCGGGACGTCTGGCTTGAGCTCCCTTTCGGCTCTACATCGGGACGACTGTTGGGCTCTACTTGGGAACGTCTGTTGGGCTCTACGTCTGGACGTCTGTTGAACTCCACGTCTGGCTTTAGCTCACTTTCAGCTCTACTTCGGAATGTCTCTTGGGCTCTACATCGGGACGTCTGGCTTGAGCTCCCTTTCGGCTCTACATCGGGACGACTGTTGGGCTCTACTTGGGAACGTCTGTTGGGCTCTACGTCTGGACGTCTGTTGAACTCCACGTCTGGCTTTAGCTCACTTTCAGCTCTACTTCGGAATGTCTCTTGGGCTCTACATCGGGACGTCTGGCTTGAGCTCCCTTTCGGCTCTACATCGGGACGACTGTTGGGCTCTACTTGGGAACGTCTGTTGGGCTCTACGTCTGGACGTCTGTTGAACTCCACGTCTGGCTTTAGCTCACTTTCAGCTCTACTTCGGAATGTCTCTTGGGCTCTACATCGGGACGTCTGGCTTGAGCTCCCTTTCGGCTCTACATCGGGACGACTGTTGGGCTCTACTTGGGAACGTCTGTTGGGCTCTACGTCTGGACGTCTGTTGAACTCCACGTCTGGCTTTAGCTCACTTTCAGCTCTACTTCGGAATGTCTCTTGGGCTCTACATCGGGACGTCTGGCTTGAGCTCCCTTTCGGCTCTACATCGGGACGACTGTTGGGCTCTACTTGGGAACGTCTGTTGGGCTCTACGTCTGGCCATCTGTTGAACTCCACGTCTGGCTTTAGCTCCCTTTCAGCTCTACTTCGGAATGTCTCTTGGGCTCTACATCGGGACGTCTGGCTTGAGCTCCCTTTCGGCTCTACATCGGGACGACTGTTGGGCTCTACTTGGGAACGTCTGTTGGGCTCTACGTCTGGACGTCTGTTGAACTCCACGTCTGGCTTTAGCTCACTTTCAGCTCTACTTCGGAATGTCTCTTGGGCTCTACATCGGGACGTCTGGCTTGAGCTCCCTTTCGGCTCTACATCGGGATGTCTGGCTTGAGCTCCCTTTCGGCTCTACATCGGTACGACTGTTGGGCTCTACTTGGGAACGTCTGTTGGGCTCTACGTCTGGCCATCTGTTGAACTCCACGTCTGGCTTTAGCTCCCTTTCAGCTCTACTTCAGAATGTCTCTTGGGCTCTACATCGGGACGTCTGGCTTGAGCTCCCTTTCGGCTCTACATCGGGACGACTGTTGGGCTCTACTTGGGAACGTCTGTTGGGCTCTACGTCTGGACGTCTGTTGAACTCCACGTCTGGCTTTAGCTCACTTTCAGCTCTACTTCGGAATGTCTCTTGGGCTCTACATCGGGACGTCTGGCTTGAGCTCCCTTTCGGCTCTACATCGGGACGACTGTTGGGCTCTACTTGGGAACGTCTGTTGGGCTCTACGTCTGGCCATCTGTTGAACTCCACGTCTGGCTTTAGCTCCCTTTCAGCTCTACTTCGGAATGTCTCTTGGGCTCTACATCGGGACGTCTGGCTTGAGCTCCCTTTCGGCTCTACATCGGGACGACTGTTGGGCTCTACTTGGGAACGTCTGTTGGGCTCTACGTCTGGACGTCTGTTGAACTCCACGTCTGGCTTTAGCTCACTTTCAGCTCTACTTCGGAATGTCTCTTGGGCTCTACATCGGGACGTCTGGCTTGAGCTCCCTTTCGGCTCTACATCGGGACGACTGTTGGGCTCTACTTGGGAACGTCTGTTGGGCTCTACGTCTGGCCATCTGTTGAACTCCACGTCTGGCTTTAGCTCACTTTCAGCTCTACTTCGGAATGTCTCTTGGGCTCTACATCGGGACGTCTGGCTTGAGCTCCCTTTCGGCTCTACATCGGGACGACTGTTGGGCTCTACTTGGGAACGTCTGTTGGGCTCTACGTCTGGACGTCTGTTGAACTCCACGTCTGGCTTTAGCTCACTTTCAGCTCTACTTCGGAATGTCTCTTGGGCTCTACATCGGGACGTCTGGCTTGAGCTCCCTTTCGGCTCTACATCGGGACGACTGTTGGGCTCTACTTGGGAACGTCTGTTGGGCTCTACGTCTGGACGTCTGTTGAACTCCACGTCTGGCTTTAGCTCCCTTTCAGCTCTACTTCGGAATGTCTCTTGGGCTCTACATCGGGACGTCTGGCTTGAGCTCCCTTTCGGCTCTACATCGGGACGACTGTTGGGCTCTACTTGGGAACGTCTGTTGGGCTCTACGTCTGGACGTCTGTTGAACTCCACGTCTGGCTTTAGCTCCCTTTCAGCTCTACTTCGGAATGTCTCTTGGGCTCTACATCGGGACGTCTGGCTTGAGCTCCCTTTCGGCTCTACATCGGGACGACTGTTGGGCTCTACTTGGGAACGTCTGTTGGGCTCTACGTCTGGACGTCTGTTGAACTCCACGTCTGGCTTTAGCTCACTTTCAGCTCTACTTCGGAATGTCTCTTGGGCTCTACATCGGGACGTCTGGCTTGAGCTCCCTTTCGGCTCTACATCGGGACGACTGTTGGGCTCTACTTGGGAACGTCTGTTGGGCTCTACGTCTGGACGTCTGTTGAACTCCACGTCTGGCTTTAGCTCACTTTCAGCTCTACTTCGGAATGTCTCTTGGGCTCTACATCGGGACGTCTGGCTTGAGCTCCCTTTCGGCTCTACATTGGGACGACTGTTGGGCTCTACTTGGGAACGTCTGTTGGGCTCTACGTCTGGACGTCTGTTGAACTCCACGTCTGGCTTTAGCTCACTTTCAGCTCTACTTCGGAATGTCTCTTGGGCTCTACATCGGGACGTCTGGCTTGAGCTCCCTTTCGGCTCTACATCGGGACGACTGTTGGGCTCTACTTGGGAACGTCTGTTGGGCTCTACGTCTGGACGTCTGTTGAACTCCACGTCTGGCTTTAGCTCACTTTCAGCTCTACTTCGGAATGTCTCTTGGGCTCTACATCGGGACGTCTGGCTTGAGCTCCCTTTCGGCTCTACATCGGGACGACTGTTGGGCTCTACTTGGGAACGTCTGTTGGGCACTACGTCTGGACGTCTGTTGAACTCCACGTCTGGCTTTAGCTCACTTTCAGCTCTACTTCGGAATGTCTCTTGGGCTCTACATCGGGACGTCTGGCTTGAGCTCCCTTTCGGCTCTACATCGGGACGACTGTTGGGCTCTACTTGGGAACGTCTGTTGGGCTCTACGTCTGGCCATCTGTTGAACTCCACGTCTGGCTTTAGCTCCCTTTCAGCTCTACTTCGGAATGTCTCTTGGGCTCTACATCGGGACGTCTGGCTTGAGCTCCCTTTCGGCTCTACATCGGGACGACTGTTGGGCTCTACTTGGGAACGTCTGTTGGGCTCTACGTCTGGACGTCTGTTGAACTCCACGTCTGGCTTTAGCTCACTTTCAGCTCTACTTCGGAATGTCTCTTGGGCTCTACATCGGGACGTCTGGCTTGAGCTCCCTTTCGGCTCTACATCGGGACGACTGTTGGGCTCTACTTGGGAACGTCTGTTGGGCTCTACGTCTGGACGTCTGTTGAACTCCACGTCTGGCTTTAGCTCACTTTCAGCTCTACGTCGGAATGTCTCTTGGGCTCTACATCGGGACGTCTGGCTTGAGCTCCCTTTCGGCTCTACATCGGGACGACTGTTGGGCTCTACTTGGGAACGTCTGTTGGGCTCTACGTCTGGCCATCTGTTGAACTCCACGTCTGGCTTTAGCTCCCTTTCAGCTCTACTTCAGAATGTCTCTTGGGCTCTACATCGGGACGTCTGGCTTGAGCTCCCTTTCGGCTCTACATCGGGACGACTGTTGGGCTCTACTTGGGAACGTCTGTTGGGCTCTACGTCTGGACATCTGTTGAACTCCACGTCTGGCTTTAGCTCACTTTCAGCTCTACTTCGGAATGTCTCTTGGGCTCTACATCGGGACGTCTGGCTTGAGCTCCCTTTCGGCTCTACATCGGGATGTCTGGCTTGAGCTCCCTTTCGGCTCTACATCGGGACGACTGTTGGGCTCTACTTGGGAACGTCTGTTGGGCTCTACGTCTGGCCATCTGTTGAACTCCACGTCTGGCTTTAGCTCCCTTTCAGCTCTACTTCGGAATGTCTCTTGGGCTCTACATCGGGACGTCTGGCTTGAGCTCCCTTTCGGCTCTACATCGGGACGACTGTTGGGCTCTACTTGGGAACGTCTGTTGGGCTCTACGTCTGGACGTCTGTTGAACTCCACGTCTGGCTTTAGCTCACTTTCAGCTCTACTTCGGAATGTCTCTTGGGCTCTACATCGGGACGTCTGGCTTGAGCTCCCTTTCGGCTCTACATCGGGACGACTGTTGGGCTCTACTTGGGAACGTCTGTTGGGCTCTACGTCTGGCCATCTGTTGAACTCCACGTTTGGCTTTAGCTCACTTTCAGCTCTACTTCGGAATGTCTCTTGGGCTCTACATCGGGACGTCTGGCTTGAGCTCCCTTTCGGCTCTACATCGGGACGACTGTTGGGCTCTACTTGGGAACGTCTGTTGGGCTCTACGTCTGGACGTCTGTTGAACTCCACGTCTGGCTTTAGCTCACTTTCAGCTCTACTTCGGAATGTCTCTTGGGCTCTACATCGGGACGTCTGGCTTGAGCTCCCTTTCGGCTCTACATCGGGACGACTGTTGGGCTCTACTTGGGAACGTCTGTTGGGCTCTACGTCTGGCCGTCTGTTGAACTCCACGTCTGGCTTTAGCTCCCTTTCAGCTCTACTTCGGAATGTCTCTTGGGCTCTACATCGGGACGTCTGGCTTGAGCTCCCTTTCGGCTCTACATCGGGACGACTGTTGGGCTCTACTTGGGAACGTCTGTTGGGCTCTACGTCTGGACGTCTGTTGAACTCCACGTCTGGCTTTAGCTCCCTTTCAGCTCTACTTCGGAATGTCTCTTGGGCTCTACATCGGGACGTCTGGCTTGAGCTCCCTTTCGGCTCTACATCGGGACGACTGTTGGGCTCTACTTGGGAACGTCTGTTGGGCTCTACGTCTGGACGTCTGTTGAACTCCACGTCTGGCTTTAGCTCACTTTCAGCTCTACTTCGGAATGTCTCTTGGGCTCTACATCGGGACGTCTGGCTTGAGCTCCCTTTCGGCTCTACATCGGGACGACTGTTGGGCTCTACTTGGGAACGTCTGTTGGGCTCTACGTCTGGACGTCTGTTGAACTCCACGTCTGGCTTTAGCTCACTTTCAGCTCTACTTCGGAATGTCTCTTGGGCTCCACATCGGGACGTCTGGCTTGAGCTCCCTTTCGGCTCTACATTGGGACGACTGTTGGGCTCTACTTGGGAACGTCTGTTGGGCTCTACGTCTGGACGTCTGTTGAACTCCACGTCTGGCTTTAGCTCACTTTCAGCTCTACTTCGGAATGTCTCTTGGGCTCTACATCGGGACGTCTGGCTTGAGCTCCCTTTCGGCTCTACATCGGGACGACTGTTGGGCTCTACTTGGGAACGTCTGTTGGGCTCTACGTCTGGACGTCTGTTGAACTCCACGTCTGGCTTTAGCTCACTTTCAGCTCTACTTCGGAATGTCTCTTGGGCTCTACATCGGGACGTCTGGCTTGAGCTCCCTTTCGGCTCTACATCGGGACGACTGTTGGGCTCTACTTGGGAACGTCTGTTGGGCACTACGTCTGGACGTCTGTTGAACTCCACGTCTGGCTTTAGCTCACTTTCAGCTCTACTTCGGAATGTCTCTTGGGCTCTACATCGGGACGTCTGGCTTGAGCTCCCTTTCGGCTCTACATCGGGACGACTGTTGGGCTCTACTTGGGAACGTCTGTTGGGCTCTACGTCTGGACGTCTGTTGAACTCCACGTCTGGCTTTAGCTCACTTTCAGCTCTACTTCGGAATGTCTCTTGGGCTCTACATCGGGACGTCTGGCTTGAGCTCCCTTTCGGCTCTACATCGGGACGACTGTTGGGCTCTACTTGGGAACGTCTGTTGGGCTCTACGTCTGGCCATCTGTTGAACTCCACGTCTGGCTTTAGCTCCCTTTCAGCTCTACTTCGGAATGTCTCTTGGGCTCTACATCGGGACGTCTGGCTTGAGCTCCCTTTCGGCTCTACATCGGGACGACTGTTGGGCTCTACTTGGGAACGTCTGTTGGACTCTACGTCTGGACGTCTGTTGAACTCCACGTCTGGCTTTAGCTCACTTTCAGCTCTACTTCGGAATGTCTCTTGGGCTCTACGCTGGCTTTATCTCACTTTCGGCTCTACTTCGGAATGTCTGTTGGGTCTACATCGGGATGTCTCTTGGGCTCTACGTCGGGACGTCTGTTGGGCTGTACGTCGGGACCTCTGGCTTGACCTCGCTTTCAGCTCTATGTCGGGACGTCTGTTATGCTCTACGTCGGGACGTCTAGCTTGAGCTCTCTTTCGGATCTACGTCAGGATGCCTGTTGGGCTCTACGTCGCAACGTCTGTTAGGCTCTAGGTCTGGCTTGAGCTCTCTTTTGTCTCTACATCAGTACATCTGTTGAGCTCCATGTCAGGACGTCTTGCTTGAGCTCGCTTTAGGATCTACGTCGGGACGTCAGTTGGGCTCTACGTCGGGACCTCTGTTGGGCTCCACGTCCGAACAGCTGTTGGGCTCTACGTCGGGACCTCTCCCTTGAGCTCACGTTCGGCTCTATGTTGGGACGTCTGTTAGGCTCTACGTCGGGATATATGATGGGCTCTAGGTCTGGCTTGAGCTCATTTTCGGCTCTACGTTGGAACTTCTGTTGGGCTTTATGTCGGGACATCTGTTGGGCTCTACGTCAGGATGTCTTGCTTGAGCTCGCTTTCGGCTCTACGTCGGGACGTCAGTTGGGCTCTACGTCCGGACGTCTGTTGAGCTCTACGTCTGGCTTTAGCTCAATTTCAGCTCTACTTCGGAACGTCTCTTGGGCTCTACATCGGGACGTCTGGCTTGAGCTCGCTTTCGGCTCTACATCGCGAAGACTGTTGGGCTCTACGTTTGGACGTCCGGCTTGATCTCACTCTCGGCATTATGTCGGGAAGTCTGTTGGGATCTAGGTCTGTCTTGAGCTCACTTTCAGCTCTACGGCGGAATGTCTGTTGGGTTTTACGTCGGGAAATCTGTTGGGCTCTACATCGGGACATCTTGCTGAAGTTCGCTTTCGGCTCTACGTCGGGACCTCTGTTGGGCTCTACGTCGGGACGTCTGTTGGGCTCTACGTCGGGACGTCTGTGGGGCTCTAGGTCTGGCTTTAGCTCATTTTCGGCTCTGCTTCGGAATGTCTGTTGGGCTCTACATCTGGCTTTAGCTCACTTTCGGCTCTACTTCGGAACGTCAGTTGGGCTTTACGTCGGGACCTCTGTTGGGCTCCACGTCCGAACAGCTGTTGGGCTCTACGTCAGGACCTCTCCCTTGAGCTCACGTTCAGCTCTACATCTGGACGTCTGTTAGGCTCTACGTCGGGACGTCTGGCTTGAGCTCGCTTTCGGCTCTACGTCGGGACATCTGTTGGGCTCTAGTTCTCGCTTGAGCTCATTTTCGGCTCTACGTTGGAACTTCTGTTGGGCTTTATGTCGGGACATCTGTTGGGCTCTACATCGGGACATCTGTTGCGCTCTACGTCAGGACATCTTGCTTGAGCTCGCTTTCGACTCTACATCGGGACGTCAGTTGGGCTCTACTTCCGGACGTCTGTTGAGCTCTACGTCTGGCTTTAGCTCACTTTCAGCTCTACTTCGGAACGTCTCTTGGGCTCTACATCGGGACGTCTGGCTTGAGCTCGCTTTCGGCTCTACATCAGGACCTCTGTTGGGCTATACGTCGGGACGCCTGTTGGGCTCTACATCGGGATATCCGTTGGGATCTACATCTGGCTTTAGCTCCCTTTCGGCTCTACTTCAGAACATCTGTTGGTCTCTACGTCGGGACGTCTCTTGGTCTCCACGTCGGGACGCCTGGCTTGAGCTCTCTTTTGGATCTATATCAGGACGCCTGTTGGGCTCTACGTCGGGACGTCTGTTGGGCTCTATGTCTCGCTTTATCTTACTTTTGCCTCTACTTCGGAACGTCTGTTGGGCTCTACATCGGGAGGTCTGTTGGGCTCTTCGTCTGGACCTCTGGCTTCAGCTCGCTTTCGGCTCTACTTTGGGACACGTTTTGGGCTCCTCGTCAGGACGTCTGGCATGAGCTCGCTTTCGGATCTACGTCGGGCCGTCTGTTGGGCTCTATATTGGGACGTCTGTTGGGCTCTACGTCTGGATTGAGCTCGCTTTTGGCTCTACTTCGGAACGTCTCTTGGGCTCTACGTCGGGACCTCTGTTGGGCTCCACGTGCGAAAGTCTGTTGGGCTCTACGTCGGGACCTCTGGCTTGAGCTCGCTTTTGGCTCTACATCGGGACGACTGTTGGGCTCTACTTGGGAACGTCTGTTGGGCTCTACGTCTGGCCATCTGTTGAACTCCACGTCTGGCTTTAGCTCACTTTCAGCTCTACTTCGGAATGTCTCTTGGGCTCTACATCGGGACGTCTGGCTTGAGCTCCCTTTCGGCTCTACATCGGGACGACTGTTGGGCTCTACTTGGGAACGTCTGTTGGGCTCTAGGTCTGGACGTCTGTTGAACTCCACGTCTGGCTTTAGCTCACTTTCAGCTCTACTTCGGAATGTCTCTTGGGCTCTACATCGGGACGTCTGGCTTGAGCTCCCTTTCGGCTCTACATCGGGACGACTGTTGGGCTCTACTTGGGAACGTCTGTTGGGCTCTACGTCTGGACGTCTGTTGAACTCCACGTCTGGCTTTAGCTCACTTTCAGCTCTACTTCAGAATGTCTCTTGGGCTCTACATCGGGACGTCTGGCTTGAGCTCCCTTTCGGCTCTACATCGGGACGTCTGGCTTGAGCTCCCTTTCGGCTCTACATCGGGACGACTGTTGGGCTCTACTTGGGAACGTCTGTTGGGCTCTACGTCTGGACGTCTGTTGAACTCCACGTCTGGCTTTAGCTCACTTTCAGCTCTACTTCGGAATGTCTCTTGGGCTCTACATCGGGACGTCTGGCTTGAGCTCCCTTTCGGCTCTACATCGGGACGACTGTTGGGCTCTACTTGGGAACGTCTGTTGGGCTCTACGTCTGGACGTCTGTTGAACTCCACGTCTGGCTTTAGCTCCCTTTCAGCTCTACTTCGGAATGTCTCTTGGGCTCTACATCGGGACGTCTGGCTTGAGCTCCCTTTCGGCTCTACATCGGGACGACTGTTGGGCTCTACTTGGGAACGTCTGTTGGGCTCTACGTCTGGACGTCTGTTGAACTCCACGTCTGGCTTTAGCTCACTTTCAGCTCTACTTCGGAATGTCTCTTGGGCTCTACATCGGGACGTCTGGCTTGAGCTCCCTTTCGGCTCTACATCGGGACGACTGTTGGGCTCTACTTGGGAACGTCTGTTGGGCTCTACGTCTGGACGTCTGTTGAACTCCACGTCTGGCTTTAGCTCACTTTCAGCTCTACTTCGGAATGTCTCTTGGGCTCTACATCGGGACGTCTGGCTTGAGCTCCCTTTCGGCTCTACATCGGGACGACTGTTGGGCTCTACTTGGGAACGTCTGTTGGGCTCTACGTCTGGACGTCTGTTGAACTCCACGTCTGGCTTTAGCTCACTTTCAGCTCTACATCGGAATGTCTCTTGGGCTCTACATCGGGACGTCTGGCTTGAGCTCCCTTTCGGCTCTACATCGGGACGACTGTTGGGCTCTACTTGGGAACGTCTGTTGGGCTCTACGTCTGGACGTCTGTTGAACTCCACGTCTGGCTTTAGCTCACTTTCAGCTCTACTTCGGAATGTCTCTTGGGCTCTACATCGGGACGTCTGGCTTGAGCTCCCTTTCGGCTCTACATCGGGACGACTGTTGGGCTCTACTTGGGAACGTCTGTTGGGCTCTACGTCTGGACGTCTGTTGAACTCCACGTCTGGCTTTAGCTCACTTTCAGCTCTACTTCGGAATGTCTCTTGGGCTCTACATCGGGACGTCTGGCTTGAGCTCCCTTTCGGCTCTACATCGGGACGACTGTTGGGCTCTACTTGGGAACGTCTGTTGGGCTCTACGTCTGGACGTCTGTTGAACTCCACGTCTGGCTTTAGCTCACTTTCAGCTCTACTTCGGAATGTCTCTTGGGCTCTACATCGGGACGTCTGGCTTGAGCTCCCTTTCGGCTCTACATCGGGACGACTGTTGGGCTCTACTTGGGAACGTCTGTTGGGCTCTACGTCTGGACGTCTGTTGAACTCCACGTCTGGCTTTAGCTCACTTTCAGCTCTACTTCGGAATGTCTCTTGGGCTCTACATCGGGACGTCTGGCTTGAGCTCCCTTTCGGCTCTACATCGGGACGACTGTTGGGCTCTACTTGGGAACGTCTGTTGGGCTCTACGTCTGGACGTCTGTTGAACTCCACGTCTGGCTTTAGCTCACTTTCAGCTCTACTTCGGAATGTCTCTTGGGCTCTACATCGGGACGTCTGGCTTGAGCTCCCTTTCGGCTCTACATCGGGACGACTGTTGGGCTCTACTTGGGAACGTCTGTTGGGCTCTACGTCTGGACGTCTGTTGAACTCCACGTCTGGCTTTAGCTCACTTTCAGCTCTACTTCGGAATGTCTCTTGGGCTCTACATCGGGACGTCTGGCTTGAGCTCCCTTTCGGCTCTACATCGGGACGACTGTTGGGCTCTACTTGGGAACGTCTGTTGGGCTCTACGTCTGGACGTCTGTTGAACTCCACGTCTGGCTTTAGCTCACTTTCAGCTCTACTTCGGAATGTCTCTTGGGCTCTACATCGGGACGTCTGGCTTGAGCTCCCTTTCGGCTCTACATCGGGACGACTGTTGGGCTCTACTTGGGAACGTCTGTTGGGCTCTACGTCTGGACGTCTGTTGAACTCCACGTCTGGCTTTAGCTCACTTTCAGCTCTACTTCGGAATGTCTCTTGGGCTCTACATCGGGACGTCTGGCTTGAGCTCCCTTTCGGCTCTACATCGGGACGACTGTTGGGCTCTACTTGGGAACGTCTGTTGGGCTCTACGTCTGGACGTCTGTTGAACTCCACGTCTGGCTTTAGCTCACTTTCAGCTCTACTTCGGAATGTCTCTTGGGCTCTACATCGGGACGTCTGGCTTGAGCTCCCTTTCGGCTCTACATCGGGACGACTGTTGGGCTCTACTTGGGAACGTCTGTTGGGCTCTACGTCTGGACGTCTGTTGAACTCCACGTCTGGCTTTAGCTCACTTTCAGCTCTACTTCGGAATGTCTCTTGGGCTCTACATCGGGACGTCTGGCTTGAGCTCCCTTTCGGCTCTACATCGGGACGACTGTTGGGCTCTACTTGGGAACGTCTGTTGGGCTCTACGTCTGGACGTCTGTTGAACTCCACGTCTGGCTTTAGCTCACTTTCAGCTCTACTTCGGAATGTCTCTTGGGCTCTACATCGGGACGTCTGGCTTGAGCTCCCTTTCGGCTCTACATCGGGACGACTGTTGGGCTCTACTTGGGAACGTCTGTTGGGCTCTACGTCTGGACGTCTGTTGAACTCCACGTCTGGCTTTAGCTCACTTTCAGCTCTACTTCGGAATGTCTCTTGGGCTCTACATCGGGACGTCTGGCTTGAGCTCCCTTTCGGCTCTACATCGGGACGACTGTTGGGCTCTACTTGGGAACGTCTGTTGGGCTCTACGTCTGGACGTCTGTTGAACTCCACGTCTGGCTTTAGCTCACTTTCAGCTCTACTTCGGAATGTCTCTTGGGCTCTACATCGGGACGTCTGGCTTGAGCTCCCTTTCGGCTCTACATCGGGACGACTGTTGGGCTCTACTTGGGAACGTCTGTTGGGCTCTACGTCTGGACGTCTGTTGAACTCCACGTCTGGCTTTAGCTCACTTTCAGCTCTACTTCGGAATGTCTCTTGGGCTCTACGCTGGCTTTATCTCACTTTCGGCTCTACTTCGGAATGTCTGTTGGGTCTACATCGGGATGTCTCTTGGGCTCTACGTCGGGACGTCTGTTGGGCTGTACGTCGGGACCTCTGGCTTGACCTCGCTTTCAGCTCTATGTCGGGACGTCTGTTATGCTCTACGTCGGGACGTCTAGCTTGAGCTCTCTTTCGGATCTACGTCAGGATGCCTGTTGGGCTCTACGTCGCAACGTCTGTTAGGCTCTAGGTCTGGCTTGAGCTCTCTTTTGTCTCTACATCAGTACATCTGTTGAGCTCCATGTCAGGACGTCTTGCTTGAGCTCGCTTTAGGATCTACGTCGGGACGTCAGTTGGGCTCTACGTCGGGACCTCTGTTGGGCTCCACGTCCGAACAGCTGTTGGGCTCTACGTCGGGACCTCTCCCTTGAGCTCACGTTCGGCTCTATGTTGGGACGTCTGTTAGGCTCTACGTCGGGATATATGATGGGCTCTAGGTCTGGCTTGAGCTCATTTTCGGCTCTACGTTGGAACTTCTGTTGGGCTTTATGTCGGGACATCTGTTGGGCTCTACGTCAGGATGTCTTGCTTGAGCTCGCTTTCGGCTCTACGTCGGGACGTCAGTTGGGCTCTACGTCCGGACGTCTGTTGAGCTCTACGTCTGGCTTTAGCTCAATTTCAGCTCTACTTCGGAACGTCTCTTGGGCTCTACATCGGGACGTCTGGCTTGAGCTCGCTTTCGGCTCTACATCGCGAAGACTGTTGGGCTCTACGTTTGGACGTCCGGCTTGATCTCACTCTCGGCATTATGTCGGGAAGTCTGTTGGGATCTAGGTCTGTCTTGAGCTCACTTTCAGCTCTACGGCGGAATGTCTGTTGGGTTTTACGTCGGGAAATCTGTTGGGCTCTACATCGGGACATCTTGCTGAAGTTCGCTTTCGGCTCTACGTCGGGACCTCTGTTGGGCTCTACGTCGGGACGTCTGTTGGGCTCTACGTCGGGACGTCTGTGGGGCTCTAGGTCTGGCTTTAGCTCATTTTCGGCTCTGCTTCGGAATGTCTGTTGGGCTCTACATCTGGCTTTAGCTCACTTTCGGCTCTACTTCGGAACGTCAGTTGGGCTTTACGTCGGGACCTCTGTTGGGCTCCACGTCCGAACAGCTGTTGGGCTCTACGTCGGGACCTCTCCCTTGAGCTCACGTTCAGCTCTACATCTGGACGTCTGTTAGGCTCTACGTCGGGACGTCTGGCTTGAGCTCGCTTTCGGCTCTACGTCGGGACATCTGTTGGGCTCTAGTTCTCGCTTGAGCTCATTTTCGGCTCTGCGTTGGAACTTCTGTTGGGCTTTATGTCGGGACATCTGTTGGGCTCTACATCGGGACATCTGTTGCGCTCTACGTCAGGACATCTTGCTTGAGCTCGCTTTCGACTCTACATCGGGACGTCAGTTGGGCTCTACTTCCGGACGTCTGTTGAGCTCTACGTCTGGCTTTAGCTCACTTTCAGCTCTACTTCGGAACGTCTCTTGGGCTCTACATCGGGACGTCTGGCTTGAGCTCGCTTTCGGCTCTACATCAGGACCTCTGTTGGGCTATACGTCGGGACGCCTGTTGGGCTCTACATCGGGATATCCGTTGGGATCTACATCTGGCTTTAGCTCCCTTTCGGCTCTACTTCAGAACATCTGTTGGTCTCTACGTCGGGACGTCTCTTGGTCTCCACGTCGGGACGCCTGGCTTGAGCTCTCTTTTGGATCTATATCAGGACGCCTGTTGGGCTCTACGTCGGGACGTCTGTTGGGCTCTATGTCTCGCTTTATCTTACTTTTGCCTCTACTTCGGAACGTCTGTTGGGCTCTACATCGGGAGGTCTGTTGGGCTCTTCGTCTGGACCTCTGGCTTCAGCTCGCTTTCGGCTCTACTTCGGGACACGTTTTGGGCTCCTCGTCAGGACGTCTGGCATGAGCTCGCTTTCGGATCTACGTCGGGCCGTCTGTTGGGCTCTATATTGGGACGTCTGTTGGGCTCTACGTCTGGATTGAGCTCGCTTTTGGCTCTACTTCGGAACGTCTCTTGGGCTCTACGTCGGGACCTCTGTTGGGCTCCACGTGCGAAAGTCTGTTGGGCTCTACGTCGGGACCTCTGGCTTGAGCTCGCTTTTGGCTCTAGGTCTATACGTTTGGCTTCAGCTCACTCTCGGCTCTACGTCTGGACGTTTGGCATCAGCTTGCTACTGTCTCTAAGTCTGGACGTTTCCATGGTCTGTGTCTGGATACTTGTTAGGCTCTACGTATGGATGTTTTTTGGGCTCTACCTCTGGATGTTTGGCTTCAGCAGTCTTTTGACTTTACCTCTGGATATTTCTTTTCAGCTCGCTTTCGGCTCTACGACTGGACATTGCTATGGTCTACAACTAGATATTTGTTAGGCTCTACGTATTGATGTTTTTTGGGAATATAAATCTGGAAGTTTGGCGTTATCTCGCTTTCGGCTCTACATCTAGACGTTTGGATCTAGCTTGCATTCGGCGCTACGTCTGGATTTGTGGCTTGAGTTCGCATTCGGCTCTACGTCGGTAAGTGTGTTAGGCTCTACGTCAGGACATCTGTTGGGCTCTACGTCTGGCTTGAGCTCGCTTTCAGCTCTCCATCGGGAGTTTCTTGGGCTCTACGTCAGGACGACTGTTGGGCTCTACGTCAGGATGTCTGTTGGGCTCTACGTCGGGACGTCTGTTGGGCTCTATGTCGGGACGTCTGGCTTGAGCTTGCTTTCGGCTCTACGTCGGGACGCATGTTGGGCTCCACATCGGGACGTCTGTTGGGCTGTACGTCTGGCTTGAGCTCACTTTCGGCTCTACGTTGGAACGTCTGTTGGGCTCTGAGTCGGGATGTCTCTTGGGCTCTACGTCGGTACGTCTGGCTTGATCTGGCTTTCGGCTCTACATCGGGACGTCTCTTGAGCTCTACGTCTCGCTTTAGTTCACTTTCGGCTCTACTTCGGAAAGTCTGTTGGGCTCTACGTCGGGACGTCTGTTGGGCTCTATGTCGGGACGTCGGGCTTGAGATTGCTTTTGGCTCTACGTCGGGACTTCTGTTGATCTCCTAGGATACAGTGTAAAATGTGCCGAAAGAAAAAAATTATTCTATTACCATCTTCAGGAGCTGTTGAGATCGAGGTGGAGGAGTGCTCCCTGCCTCCCTCCTCTGGACTATCTTCTGTTAATGGACACAACAACGCCTTATCGCCTGACCCATCGATAACTCGCTCCTGGACTATCTTCTTTTAATGGCCCATCAAGGAACTGCCTCACAATTCCCCATCCCATTGTGAGATGCTCCACCTGGGGGGGCAAGAAGCCAAGCAGTCCATGCTAAATAAAAACTGAGATCTCGAACACCCTAGCAGCCTTCTTCCACTGGATTCCCAGAGAAGTTTTTTTCCCCCCACTGGAGTTCCAGAGGACAAGAGCTACCTACCTACCACTGGACCTTCGGAGGAAGACCAGACCCTTTTACCTGATCGCTGCTTCAACAGAACTACATCCATCGCTTCAGGAGGACTGCAGCCACCATCTTATCGGACTGCTACTGCCACCCTAACAGGGTGTCAGGTTGTATTTCTGACTCTGTCAGTGTAAACCAGTGGGTTGTTTGTTTTCCCCTGCCTTGTATTTTATATATATATATATATACATATTAGTAAAGATCTGTTATTCCTATTCCCATATTTATGCCTGAAGGCCAGTTAATTTCAAAATTATAATAATTTGGAGGGAAGGGGGTTGCATTTTCCATTTCAAGGGAGGCTCCTGCCTTCCTCCACAGACACCTGTCTTTCAAGACAGATTTTTGGCGCCCAACGTGGGGCCCGAGGGCATCAAGAGAAAAAGGAATAACGGTTCTTGTGCGTTGGATATAGATTCCTTGTTAGGTGGCATCATGTGGGCTAGCTGATCCTGGTTTGCGTGGCATGTGGTGGTGGCTGTATTTCTCCCATTTGCAGGCCCTTATCTAAACATGGGTCCTATAACTAAGGCTACTGTGACTGTTATCCAGTTTGTTTTATGGATTAATAAGGTGAGGAATTCATGGCTTATTAACTTCCTCTGGAAGGCGGGCACATGGATTCAGAGCTATCACACACTAACCATATGTTTTTGGGGTTACTTTAATAATGGTACCTACTGTAAGGAAACAACACCGGGAGAAACTTTTTCCCAACCCTTAACCCAGCTCTTTGGGTCTACTCCACCAGTTTTCAAAGGATTCAGATCTTCCCTAAGTGCTAATGGTATCATACAGTGGCTGGTGTTGCTGATAGTCCTATTTTATTCAGTATTCAGAGATCAGGGGAGATTGACTTGGATAACCACCCTGACTAGGAATGCTGCTCCAAGAACCTGACCCTGCCTCACAGCTCACATCAGAAATGAACCACCCGGATTGGGTGAAGGAGATACATGAGATGGGCCAGATGCTGAAGGAGTGCATTTTTCTCAGCTGCCGGGAAACCCTCCTCCTGCCTTGAAGAGGAAGAGTCTAATGGTGCAGCAGTAGAACCCACAGACGTTACAACCATCCAGGTTCCAGCGGAACCGCAAGGGCAATCACAGCCAGCATCAGTCGCCCCTGTGGAAACGAGGAAATCTAAGATGAAATCAGAGCGCCCAGTTAAGAAAGGAGGGCCCTCAGAACCTGCAGGCGAGCCAGTGGTTGAGATAATCACCGAGTCCCTGACGTATGACAGTCTCCGTAATCTGCACAAAGACATCGTACGGCGGGGGCGTGAGGCTTTTACAAACTGGTTACTTTGGGTCTGAGACCTTATGGGTACAGGTGTGCAACTGGATGGCAGTGAGGCAAGGAATTTGGGACCCTTGACTCAGGTGTCAATCTGGTATTTGTAAGGGAGCCAGGGACCCTTTCCCTCTGGGAGCGGCTTTTAATGAGTGTGAGAGAGAGGTTTGTCCACAGAGAGAGAGAATGCAGGAGCACCATCACAGAATGCGCTGGAAGACCCTTGAGGAAGGGATCCAACAGCTGAGAGAAGTGGCAGTATTGGAGGTACTCTTTGGGAAGGATAGACAGCATGGTAATGACCCTGTCAAAGTCAGGTGCACAGGGCAAATGTTGTGGAATCTGGCAAATCTAGGGCCATCTCAATACTCCACCTTCATTGCAATGATTAATGCAGATAACGACCGAGAGACAGTGGGTTCTGTCATGAGCAAGCTTAGAAATTTTGAAAGCATGATCAATGGCCCAATGCAGGCTAACGTCTCTGCTGTGGTTAAGAGCCTACAAGAGGAGATGAGGGAAATAAAGGAGGAGGTGAGGAGGAGCAGTTCCCATTTGGCACCGGTACAAGTCACAGGCCCCAAAGTCGGAGCCCAACGTCCCCCAGCTAGAGGGAGAGGGTACACCCCACGAACTGAGCTATGGTACTTCCTGCGCGACCATAGGGAAGACATGGGAAGGTGGGATGGGAAACCCACTTCTGTCCTGGCAGCACGGGTGCGTCAACTCAAGGAGGGAAACACTAACCGGGGGAGTAACGCTAAAGTGAACGTAGCCTCAACCTCCCAGGACCGAGCTGCCAGATATTACAGAAGAGAGGATGATCCGACAGATCCCCTTGAAGGAACCTCTAGTATGTATGTCCAGGAAGGAAATGATAACCAGTACTAGAGGGGCCCTGCCTTTAGCCAGGGAGAGGCACAGGAAAACCGGCTATTTTGGACGGTGTGGATCCGATGGCCTGGCACGTCAGAGCCACAAAAATACAAAGTTAGTTGATACTGGTGCGCAGTGTACCCTAATGCCATCAGGACATGTGGGGGCAGAACCTGTTTCCATTGCTGGGGTAACGGGGGGATCGCAGCAATTGACTCTGTTGGAAGCCGAGGTGAGCCTTACTGGGAAGGAGTGGCAGAAACATCCGATTGTGACTGGCCCAGAGGCCCCATGTATTCTGGGCATAGACTTCCTCCGGAACGGCTATTACAAGGACCCAAAAGGTCTCAGGTGGGCATTTGGGATAGCTGCTGTGGAGGCAGAGGGCATTAGGCAATTGAACACCTTGCCCGGACTATCAGAAAACCCATCTGCAGTAGGACTCTTGAAGGTGGAAGAGCAACAAGTGCCAATTGCCACCTCGACAGTGCACCGCCGGCAGTATCGGACAAATCGAGATGCCGTGATCCCCCATCCACAAAATGATCCGCGAGCTGGAGAGTCAAGGGGTGGTCAGCAAGACCCACTCACCCTTCAACTGCCCCATTTGGCCTGTGCGCAAGTCTGACGGAGAATGGAGATTGACTGTGGACTATCGTGGCTTGAATGAAGTGACTCCACCGTTGAGCGCTGCCATGCCGGACATGCTGGAACTCCAGTACGAGCTGGAGTCCAAGGCAGCAAAGTGGTATGCCACTATTGACATTGCCAATGCTTTTTTCTCCATTCCTCTGGCAGCAGAATGCAGGCCTCAGTTTGCCTTCACCTGGAGGGGCGTACAGTACACCTGGAACTGACTGCCCCAGGGGTGGAAGCACAGTCCCACCATCTGCCATGGACTGATCCAGGCTGCACTGGAAAAGGGTGAAGCTCCGGAACATCTGCAGTACATTGATGACATCATTGTGGGGGGGAACACAGCAAAGGAAGTATTTGGGAAAGGAGAGAAGATCATCCAGATTCTCCTGGAAGCTGGTTTTGCCGTCAAGAAGAGCAAAGTCAAGGGGCCTGCCCGGGAGATCCAGTTCCTGGGGGTAAAGTGGCAAGACGGACGGCGTCAGATCCCCACCGAGGTCATCAATAAGATCACTGCGATGTCTCCACCAACCAGCAAGAAGGAAACACAGGCTTTCCTAGGCGCCATAGGTTTTTGGAGAATGCACATTCCTGAGTACAGCCAGATTGTGAGCCCTCTGTACCTGGTTACCCGCAAGAAGAACGATTTCCACTGGGGCCCTGAACAGCAACAAGCTTTTGCCCAAATCAAGCGTGAGATCGCTCATGCGCTAGCCCTTGGCCCAGTCAGGACGGGACCAGAGGTGTGGAATGTGCTCTACTCTGCGGCCGGGAACAATGGTTTGTCCTGGAGCCTTTGGCAGAAGGTGCCTGGAGAGACTCGTGGCCGACCACTGGGATTCTGGAGTCAAAGTTATAGAGGGTCTGAGGCCAACTACACTCCCACAGAGAAGGAAATCCTAGCAGCCTATGAAGGAGTCCAAGCCGCCTCAGAAGTGATTGGCACGGAAGCACAACTCCTCCTGGCACCCCGACTACCGGTGCTGGGGTGGATGTTTAAAGGAAAGGTTCCCTCCACCCACCACGCCACCGACACCACATGGAGCAAATGGATTTCTCTCATCACACAGTGCGCCCGTATTGGAAACCCAAATCGCCCTGGGATTTTGGAGATAATTACGAACTGGCTGGAAGGTGAAGACTTTGGCCTCACTGATGAAGAGGAGCAAGAACAAGTGGCACGGGCTGAAGAAGCTCCACCGTACAACCAACTACCAGCAGAGGAAACACGATATGCTCTTTTCACTGACGGTTCCTGTCGCATCGTAGGGATGAACCGGAAGTGGAAAGCAGCTGCATGGAGCCCCACGCGACAGGTCGCACAAGCTACTGAAGGAGAAGGTGGACCAAGTCAACTTGCTGAACTCTAAGCCGTTCAACTGGCCCTGGACATTGCTGAAAGAGAGAAGTGGCCAAAGCTCTACCTTTATACTGATTCGTGGATGGTAGCCAATGCTCTATGGGGCTGGCTGGAAGGGTGGAAAAAGGCCAACTGGCAGCATAGGGGAAAATCAATCTGGGCTGCTGATGAGTGGAAAGATATTGCCACCCGGGTAAAGAAGCTACCTGTGAGGGTCCGTCATGTAGATGCTCATGTCCCCAGGAGTCGGGCTAATGAAGAACATCGTAACAACGAACAGGTAGATCAGGCTGCAAAAATAGAGGTGTCCCAGATAGACTTAGATTGGCAACATAAAGGAGAGTTGTTCTTAGCTCGATGGGCCCATGATGCCTCAGGCCATCAAGGCAGAGAGGCCACTTATAAATGGGCATGGGACCGAGGGGTGGATCTAACCATGAACAGTATCTCCCAGGTTATTCAAGACTGTGAGACCTGCGCTGCGATCAAGCAGGCCAAGCGGGTGACGCCTCTGTGGTACGGTGGACAATGGTCGAAGTACAGGTATGGGGAAGCCTGGCAAATTGACTACATCACTCTTCCCTGAACCCGTCAAGGCAAGCGCTACGTGCTGACCATGGTGGAAGCAACCACTGGGTGGCTGGAGACCTACCCTGTGCCTCATGCTACTGCCTGGAACACCATCTTGGGCCTGGAAAAGCAAGTTCTTTGGAGACATGGCACCCCTGAGAGAATCGAGTCAGACAACGGGACACATTTCGAGAACAGCCTCATAAGCACTTGGGCCAGAGAACACGGAATCAAATGGATATATCATATCCCTTATCATGCACCAGCTGCCGGGAAAGTTGAACGGTGCAACGGACTACTTAAGACGACCCTAAAAGCACTTGGAGGGGGGACTTTCAAAAATTGGGAACTGAACTTAGCAAAGGCCACCTGGATGGTCAATACCCGAGGGTCCATCAATCAAGCTGGTCCTGCCCAGTCTGGACCCTTGCACACAGTGGACGGAGATAAAGTCCCTGTGGTACACACGAGAGGTATGTTAGGAAAGACTGTTTGGATTAATCCCACGCCAGGCAAAGGCACACCCCTCCATGGGGTTGTTTTTGCTCAAGGACCTGGTTACACTTGGTGGGTAATGCAGAAAAATGGGGAAACCCGTTGTGTACCACAAGGAGACCTAATTTTAAGTGAGAACTCTGTGTAAGGTTTCATTGTGTATATATGTATCTGTAAGGGGGCATTGAGTTGAGTATGGTGTAGATGGTAATAGAATAAGGGGTGGATTATGTCCTAGGTTACAGTGTAAAATGTGCCAAAATGAAAAAAAAAAAAGTATTCTATTACCATCTTCAGGAGCTATTGAGACCAGGTGGGGCGGTGGTCCCTGCCTCCCTCCTCTGGACTATCTTCTGTTAATGGGCACAACAATGCCTTATCGCCTGACCCATAGATAACCCGCTCCTGGACTACCTCCTGTTAATGGCCCATCAAGGAACTGCCTCACAACTCCCCATCCCATTGTGAGATGCTCTGCCCGGGGGAAGGGGGGGGGGGGGGGGGGGGGGGCGGGAAGGAGCCAAGCAGTCCATGCTAAATAGAAACTGAGATCTCGAACACCCTAGCAGCCTTCTTCCACTGGATTCCCAGAGGAGTTTTTCCCCCCACTGGAGTTCCAGAGGACAAGAGCTACCTACCTACCACTGGACCTTCAGAGGAAGACCAGACCCTTTTACCTGATCGCTGCTTCAACAGAACTACATCCATCGCTTCAGGAGGACTGCAGCCACCATCTTATCGGACTGCTACTGCCACCCTAACAGGGTGTCAGGTTGTATTTCTGACTTTTGTCAGTGTAAACCATGGGTTGGTTTTTTTTTTTTTTCCTGCCTTGTGTTATATATATATATATATATATATATTAGTAAAGATCTGTTATTCCTATTCCCCATATCTTTGCCTGAAGGCCCATTAATTTCAAAATTATAATAATTTGGAGGGAAGGGGGTTGCATTTTCCATTTCAAGGGAGGCTCCTGCCTTCCTCTGCAGACACCTGTCTTTCAAACCGAGACATAGATCAACAGTCCCACTTAATTTTGTGTCATCTGCAAACTTGCCGAGGGTGCACTCGATCCCCTCATCCAGGTCATTGATAAAGGTATTAAACAAGACCAGCCCCAATACTGAGCCCTTGGGAACACCGCTTGTGACCGGTTGCCACTGGATTTAACTCCATTTACCAAATCTCTCTGGGCTCGGCCATGCAGCCAGTTTCTAACCCAGCGAAGAGTACACCTGTCTAAGCCATGAGCCACCAGCTTGTCCAATAGGATGCTGTGGGAAACTGTGTCAAATGCTTTACTGAAGTCCAGAGAGACAACATCCACAGCTTTTCCCTCATCCACTAGGCAGGTCACCTGATCATAGAAGGAGATCAGGTTGGTCAAACAGGACCTGCCTTTCAAGAACCCATGCTGGCTGGGCCTGATTCCCTGGATGTCCTGCACTTACCTTGTGAGCACACCCAAGATGAACCGCTCCATAATCTCGCCCGGTACCTAGGTCAGGCTGACAGGCCTGTAGTTTCCCAGATCCTCCTTCTGGCCCTTCTTGGAGATGAGCGTCACATTGGCAAGCCTCCGGTCTTCCGGGACTTCTCCTCTTGATCAGGATTGCTGATAAGTGATGGACAGTGTCTTGGCAAGTTCCTCCACCAGCTCCCTCAGCACTCTCGAGTGTATTTCATCCAGTCCCATAGATTTGTGAATGTCCAATTGGCAGAGCAGGTCATTAACTACTACTTCCTGGATTATGACGGAATTCTCCTGGTCTCCATCCCTGTCCTCCTGCTCAGGGGGCTGATTACCTTGAGGGTAACTAGTCTGACTATTAAAGACTGAGGCAAAGAACGCTTTAAGTACCTCAGCCTTTTCCTCATCCTAATAACAAATCCCCAGTGCTGCAATACCTAAGGCTACCAAACAGGACTGGCAGATGTGCCAGGAAAAAAAAAAAAAAAAAAACAAAAAAACACACCAAACACACACACAACCAAAAAAAACCCCACTAACCTTGATCACTCTTAGTACAGATGTCAGTATCTCAGTCAGGTTTTCACATACCCCTAAAAGATATTTTAAAAGCTTACAGACTGAAAAAGCATAAAGCTTTTATTGTGAAAACAGTCCGTTTCTTCAGAACACCCGAACTCTTACGCACAGTTTTTTTCCTCTTTGGGTACAATACAATTCTCACAGAATCATTTGTTAGTAAGCGCACAGAAACAGAAGAATACACACACTCTCAGGAAGAGAAAATAAACAGAGGGAAGTACATTTTTCATAGGCCTAACGTGATCCCGCATAGACATTACTTTATTTATTCAGTCATGACGGAGCAGTAGGGAAAGTAGCAAAAGTGAAGACAAACAGCAGCAATGTTAAGTGAAATCCAGCTTTAATTCTGATCACATCTTTAAGAGACTCTCCAAGTCTACACCTCAGTCCTATGAAGTACTAGTCCTTTTTTGGAAGGACAAGCTTTTTTTATGTAAAAGTCCTAGACTGAGGACTCCACAGAACAGAACGTGGACTGAACCACAGGACAAGCAGTCATCAACGCTGTAACGAAAAAAACAAATCAATTATAAACCAAGTTTAAATATCACTTTCCATCCTGTTTCTTTGGTTATGTTTCTACCAGCGTCTAGGTGCTCAGAAGTTCACTGTCCTGACACCACAGGTTACTGACAATGTACTCGGGCATCTAAAAATAAAAGGCCATCTCCATCTCACCCATAAAAATAGGGTGAACCAACAGAAGAGAAAACAGACAAGGTAACAGGCAGCGCTTACTTTATCACAGATGAGTCTGTTCCTTTACCTGGAATGAAAACATTTCAAATTCCCAAAGGCCCCCTTGGGGAACAAGCCGTGCTCTGTTAATGGCACTTTGTCACCAGCTTTTCTGCTCTGGCAGCAGATGGGCCAGGCTTGGATGGGGAGGGGCAGAGGGACCCTTCCACTCGCCCTGGTCCCTCCACACTCTCCCAGCCCCACATGGGCCATTGCCCGAACAACAACCGCAGCTGCTTGTGCAGGATTTCCCTCGTGGGACGTGGAAGGTGACACTGGGAAGAGGCTGTGGAACAGGAACCTCTTGGTCAGGTCGCCCGGCCAGCGGCGAGAAGACCAGGCAGGGGAAAAGCCTCACATGGGCAAAAACCTCTCACGGAGGCATGGACAGGTGGATAGGGAGGGGCATATACAGGTGCATACACGTTGCACATTCTAATAGCTAATAATCTCACCTTCAGTCATATTAAGGGAAAAGCTGTCAGCCAAAAAAACAAGGTTCCATCCTGCATGAAGTCCAGGGTTTCAGGAAAATCCAGTGCAGCTAGAATAAATCAAAAATATTCCGTTAAAAAAAATAAAAATAAAAATAAAATCTGTGTTTTTAAAGCATCTTGCCACCCCTGAACACTCAGTATAAAATTACTGACATCAAAAAAAAACAAACCGGCATCCAATAGCACTCTCTACTCTATGTGCTGCTGGACCTTGCCCAGTCCCACAGCTCTTACCTCACACAGATGCTTCCACTTCTCTCCATGACCAAACCCCAATGCCCACACAGCCCAGCCAGCTCCCGAGCTGGCAGCACCAACAGAACACCCACACCACAGCAACCTCAGAGCAGAATGAGCTCCCTGAGCAGAGCCCGAGCCACAAATACCCCAGACCTCGACCACCACCCTTCCCACAATCACAGGGAACTGGATAAATGGAGACACGAAGAGAGGGAGACCTAGAAATGCCATTGTCACAAGCAACGGGGAAGAATGAAATCAGAGCTGGTTTCAGAAGCTGAAATCAGAAGCTGAAATCAGAAAGGAAAAGACATAGAAAGGAAAGGTAGAAGGTGACACTTTACAGGGTAATGCTAGCAGAAGAGCAAAAAGCTTTGGGGAAGCAGACAGCCTGAAAGGCAGACAGAGGCAGGGACAGGCAAGGAGGCAGGCAGAGATCTGGAGAACCAGGGCAGGGATGGGCCCGGACACACACGAGGAGACACATGGCTCCTGATGCCAATGGCAGATCTTCACCGCCCTGAGGCTTTTCTCTCTGTCTCTGCCCCTTCCTCCTCCACAGTGCCGGCTGTCTGACCTTAGGAGTAGGCGGTGGGTGACTCAACGCACTTCTCCCATGAGGTTTCCCGGACATGCAGCAGCTCACACGTGCAGCCAACAGAGCCGCCAAGGTCCTGGTGCCATGTGCTGGTGGCGTGCTCTGTTGGGGACGGCTGGGAGGAATCCTTCCTTGCCACAGGGACCAGCTGGAGACAGCTGTCTGTGGAAGCCCCTTGATTTGACTCCTCAGCCAGCTCCCACAGGCAGGCAAGCCCAGGCAGCCCCCTTCATAGCCCAAAGCAGGGCCAGCCCCATCATTAGCCTCACTGGCCACACCTGACCCAGCTGGAGCCCGTCAGGAACAGGGGCCTGGCCAAAGCCCCACAGCACATGGCCCCCTCCCTGGCACCTGCCCACAGCCACGAGCTCTGCACCCAGGGGCTTGAAAACCATCCAGGGGCACAGAGGAGGCAGGAAAAGTTCACTCACTCCTGCCCAGAACAAACCCTGGCACTGAGCTGGCTAGCAGGCTCGGTGCCCAGACGCAGCAGGACAGCAGGAGACAAAGGAAAAGCAGGAGGAAGATAGAGAAGAGATGGGGGACAGGCAGCCAGCAAACGGGATGCTGCAAACAGAGGAGAGGGACAGGGAGCAGGACAGTAGCGTAGAGAGAAGAGTACTGGGACACTGAGCAAAAAACCCAAGGCGAGATGGAGGAATACATAAGAGAGATAGGGAGCAGGAGAGAGAGGCCAAAGGGACCAGCAGGACCACAAGGCAGGGACAAGACGAGGGACAGCGAAATATTCTAAAGCAATAGGGGAAAAGAAACAGAGGCAAGAACTAACACATAGGATCAGGAAGACAGAAAAAGGGAGCCTTACAAGGACAATGTAAAAAGTGACACCATTTCCACCCCCTCTTGACTTCCACATTTTCCCTGACTTCGCACCCCATCTCAGCCTCCGCTTTCTTCCAGCCCTGCCACCCCCACCTTGGCTTGAGGGGAAGCCCCAGTGCCCTCAGAATGGCAGCAGGGTGCCTGGCAGGCTTCCACAGCAAAGGGGCCAGGACAGAAAGCCATTGTTGGCCCTCCCCATCCCTGGATAGCCCTTTCCCAGGCAGCGGAAGGAGCGACAGGCAGGGCAGCAGAAATGGACCGGGATGTGCATGGGAGAATGTGTGACTCACCCCAGCTCCCGGCACCGGCTCAGACCTTCAGCACCCCAACACTTTTCTCTCAACTCCCCTCCACCGCCAGGCTGGCCAGCGGCTCACACACACAGCTGATGCAGGCACCAAGCTCTCAGCAACGTGTGCTGGTGGTCTGCTCCATCATGGACAGCCCAGGGGGATCCTTCCTCACCACAGGGACCAGCCATTCTATGCTGAAGGCACCTCCAGCTCCCTCCTCAGCCAGTTCCCCTTTACCAGCTCCCTCAGGCAGCCCCTTTATAGCCCACAGCAGGGCCAGCCCCACTGGCCACACCTGGAGCCCATCAGGAACAGGAGCCACAGGCAAGAACAAACACCCAGGGACAAGGAGCTCAGAAGAGAGAGATGTAGGAAGAAAATGTAAAAAGTGATACAGCTTTTCCACTCTCCCACCCACCCCGCCCTTGGGAAAGCCTGATGGAAACAATGAGACTTCAGGGTGTCCCTGCTGGGTGCCCCTCATTCCCCCTGACATCTACTGGTGATGGAATTTTGGGGTAATCTTAGGGATTTGGGGTCCAAGGAAGTGCCAGAGCAAAGTTTGGAACGCAAACAGCTTATTGGTGCTGTGCATCTGGAGCAGCAGTACTTGGAGAGGTGAGGGCAAGGCAGGTGCATGGAGCAGGGACAAGGGGGGGGACAAAGCATGCGCATGGGAGGCAGGTGCAAGGCACACCCATGGGGGGGGGGGGCAAGGCAGATGCACAGGGCAAGGACAAGGGTGTTAGCTATGCACACCCATAAAGTGGGTACAAAAAGCTGTCAGGGATAACCTGACTGAGAAAGATGAAGTTGACCTTGACAGCATTCCAGTATACCCTTGAAAATACGGAAGAAGTGAATGAAGAATGTTGTAAACAAGTTTGAGGAAGTGATAAGAGACTGAGCAAGAAGAGACTGAACAAGTAAATACCACAGAGCAGAAACTTGGCAAGAGAACAGTAGATACAGTGGGAAATACAGTAGGAGCTCCAGCCAATCAGTATGTGAATAGAGGTGAATGGACAGAGCTACTGAGTGAATCATTTTAGCAGCCTTAGTGCATGAACAGGTGAACAGATAAGAAAGGTTATAAAAGGGTATTATTTTTCTGCTGCACCATTTCGGCCATCTTGGCTTTTGCAACTTAATAAAGACTGCCTTCTTACATATAATCTTGTCGTTGTCCATCCCTACCGTTAAAAAAGCAGGTAAGGCACGCCCATGGGAAGCAGGGACACAGGAAGTAGGACCAGGCACACACACGGGAGTCAAGGCCACAAAGATCGGGGTGGCATGGGAAAAACCCCATCTGAAGGCACAGACAGGGGGATGGGGGGGGCATAGACAGGTGCAGATGTGGTGCACATCCTCATGCTGCTCGATAATCTCATCTTCAGTCCTAGGAAGGGAAATGGGGTCACAAACACTTGTCACAAAAAACAAGTTGCCACCCTGGAGGAAGTTCAGAGTTCCAGGAGAATCCAGTGCACCTAGAACAAAACAACAACAAAATCAGTTAAAAAAGCTGTGTGTTTTAAAACCCTCTCGTCACCCCTGAACACTCCATAAGAAACTGCTGAGGAAAAATAAAAAAAAAAAGCCCAAGCTGTATCCCGGAGCACTCTCTACTGTGGGTGCTGCTGGAGTTTGCCTAAACCCACAGCTCTCACCTCCCACAGAAGAATCTCCCTGGGCAGAGCCCGGGGCTCATCTACCCCAGGCCCCGCCCACCGCCCTTCCCACCATCCCCCGGGGAAGGGGCTTCCACAGGGCACAAAGGGGAGAGCGTGCAGTGCGAAGCCCACCCACTGTAGGCGGTAGCAGAAGAGAGCGCGGAAGCGCGCACCCGGGGCTACAGTACCGCCTTTTGGTCACAGGGTGGCAGCAGGGTGCGCGGCAGCACCGCCGGGGCTGCAGTACCGCTTTTTAATCACAGGGTGGCAGCAGAGAGCGAGGAAAGTGCCTTCGGAGCTGCAGTACCGCTTTTCGGTCACAGGGTGGCAGCAGAGAGCGAGACAGCGCCGCTGGGTCTGCAATACCGCTCTTTAGTCACAGGGTGGCCCCTGAGAGCGCGGCAGTGCCTTTGTGGCTGCAGTATCGGTTTTCGGTCACAGGGTGGCAGCAGAGAGCGCGGCAACGCGCCGCCAAAGCGCATGCGCAGCTTCTAGGCTGCAGTACCGGTCTTTGCTCACAAGGTGGCAGCAGAGACCGCGGCAACGCGCCGCCAACGTGCATGCGCGGCTTCTAGGTTGCAGTACCGGTCTTTGCTCACAAGGTGGCAGCAGAGAGCGCGGCAACGCGCCGCCAAAGCGCATGCGCGGCTTCTAGGTTGCAGTACCGGTCTTTACTCACACGGTGGCAGCAGAGAGCTCGGAACGCACCTTCTGGGCTGCAGTACCGCTTTTCGGTCACAGGATGGCAGCAGGGAGCACAGCAGCGCCACCGGGGCTGCAGTACCGCTTTTCGGTCACAGGGTAGCAGCAGCAAGCGCCACAAATCGGTGTCACCGCATACGCGCGTGTACCACGCTCCAGTACCCAATCCTAGTCAAATGGTGGCAGTAGAGAGTGCCGCAAAGGGCCGCCAGCGCGCATGCGCGTATCCCGGGCTGCAGTACCACAACCCCCCACCCGGAGGCAGCACAGAGCGCCGTTTCACGCAGCACCCCCGTGCGGTCACAGCGAGACAGCAGCACCTCCGTCTTTCTCTGACACTGGAGGTACAGGGGGACCGGAGAGGGGTGGGGGATGACCGACACCAAGGGCTCCCCCCGGCATAACCCACAGACGAGCACTCACCTGCCACAGCCCAAGAGACAATCCATGCTCGATGCCTGCCCCACGCCGGATCAACGCCGGCTGCCGCACAGCAGAGGAACAGGGCACGTCCGCCAAAGGACGGTGCCATGGCTCTTGCTGGCACTCAGCTCTGCCACGTTCCCCGTCCCGGACCATGCCCAGATGGGCTCCCCAGAGCAACAACTGCCCCTTTCCCCACTGGACAGCCATGGCTGCTGCGCCTGCGGGGCAGCACCGGGACAGAGACAGAGCTGGCACCATGGGGCGACAGTGCTGAGTGACTGGCAGGCAAAGCTGGGCAGGGAGCTGCTGCACAGCACCGGACACTCACAGCAAGACATCGGGAAACAAAAGGCCCCAACCATAGTTCAGCACATTAGAAGAACAACACAGAAGCAAGGAGAGGAATTCAATAGAACGAGGGACAGAAGAGCAGTTGAACTGAAGGAGACCAGCCTGAAATATAGACGCATCCTCTACAAACCAGAGTGATTTGAATACTTAACACTCCATAGTAAGACAAACAGATACGATTTCCAACACATTCTTAGCAGAAAAACAACTGCTCTTGCTCATGTTTGACACCCTTCCTCACAACGCTGCTGCAGGACAAGGCTGTACACCCCCATCTAGATCTATGCTTACACCTGTCTCCAAAATACACAGTTGTTATTTGACTCTGCTCCCCCCCCGCCTTGTTCTATCATGTCACATGATTAGAAACGAAGCACTTCAGAGCGCTGTCAAAACACAGGGAAGAAACCCAGTAACATGCAGCTGCCTCTGGCTTGGAAGAGTTAGAGAAACCCCTGACCGCTTGAGTACACCTCATAAACTACACGCTGTACTGATTCGGCAAAGAGTTTAAACTGCGTTAGTCATTCTGCCAATTATGCAATTTTAACTTTCTCTAGAGTTTCATCTATGATAGGAAAAGATCAGTGAAATAATAGATCCACCACATGGTTTTACTTGTTAAAAAGAAAAAAGAAAAAAAAAAGAAATTCAAATCCCCAGGGCTGCAATAGGTAAGGCCACCGAACAGGACTGGCAGATGCACTAAGGCTTCTGGCTGTACCAAAGCATGCAGAGGAACATTTTTTAATCGTATCTTGACCATTGCAACCAAGAATCCAAAGACCAGCGATGCCATCCACTTCTGGAACACCTGCTGTGCTTTGGCCTTCGGAAACAAATTGACTTTTCTGCTGTTTTGTTTTTCAAAAGAGGGCAAAAAGTCTCACTGCTCATGACTTCTACAGCCAAGCACGCAGACTCTGACAGGCAGTTCGTACAACGCAATTTCTTTGAAGGAGAAAGATTCCCATTCCGGGAAAATCTCTTTTCCAACTGAAATCAAAGTTACACACTGCAGGACAATGGTCCCTGGTCCCTCAGCTTCGCTTCCAGAGGGCTGGGTACCTGCGTCCATCCTCAACAGAAACCACATCAACTAAACCAATTACTCCTGCAGTTACCACATTCCTCCTCGTCGCCTGCAGAAAAAAAATGCCACACACCGCTGACAGCAGTAGTTGTCACACGGGTCACCACAGACCTCCTCCAAACACCCTCCTCCTCAAAAGGAACGTGGTCTTCCGCTCAACTGCTCCGCACCAATTCCCGTGTTGGACGCTGCAGCTGTCATGGCCTGCGGCACCTAAGGTAGCAACAGAGAAATACCATCACGCTTGGGAGAAATCACCAGCCCCACGCTCCTCCTTGCTGCTCCTTAGCTCACCACCTCAAAAGCTCACCCAACTCCAAAGGCAGCTGCGTAACACCTGCACAACCGAACAGAAATGCTTGACTGAGCTGCCGCAGGACGCTCCGCTCTTGGACACCAGCCCAGCTGACAACTGCCTCGCCTCCTCAGGCCACTGGTCGGTGCGCGGCTTCGCCCCTCCGAGGCTACGCGCATGACCCGCGAAAGCCAAAACAAAAGGCACATGTTGAGATACCGCTCGAAACCACAGCCTGCCCACGGCCATTCCCCTCTCCTCCTCCTTTACCTCGGCCGCCCACCCACCCTACCTCTGCCGGCTGCCATGTTGAGGCTCGGGTACCACCTGTAAAACACAAACAATAAGGGATGCTTATAAACTTCATGAACAACACAACGCCTGAAAAGTAACTGCGCGGCTGCAGCCCACCAGTCCCAGCTCACCTCACCCCAGCCACCCACGGTGCCAACACCCTGCTTCGCCCGCCGCTGCGCGCCTCCGGAATACAATAAGCCTACCAAGACCTGTCAGCTATTCACACAGCCACCGGCCGCATCTGCCCACTGACACCACGCGCCGACCTGCCTTCTTACGGCCATTCCCCCGCCCCTCCTCTAACCCTTTGGCTCACAGCTTGTCTCTTCATCTGAAAACGGAATTGAACGAGTCACCCAGATGCAGAGCAACAGCTTGACGGTTCCGGAGGTCTCCTTTCCACGTAGGAATACCCTCTAGACTCCAACAACAGGCAGCCAGACATCACAGAAAACCAAAGCCAAACCAACACCCCGCCCTACGCGTACAACCCTAAACACCTTTGAGATTCAACTCGTGCAACTATCGCCCGAGCGGCCTCTCCCAAATACTCTCCCTTGCCCACCGCTGGGGACTACCCACTCTAAGGCAGACTGCACGGCCCGTAGCTGCACAGTCGAGGCTCATCGATGTTTGTGACCAACTCTGTCATGCTTCCCCCGACTAACATCGCCACGCGCCCGGCAGAGCTGCTCCAGCCCAGACCCATGTGCAGACCGACACCGCACGCAAACAACACAGATGACTTCACCCGGAGATGTAAAAAGACTCTCTGCAAGATGATTTACTCCCAGAGGAAAGACACCCTTAGGGGCGAGAAGACCTAGAGGGCCGCGAGGAAGAACCTATGGCCGCCCCAGAAGACAAACGCCACAGCCCCTGACAAAAAGATACAGCCGCGACCGCAACAGTGGACGCGTGAGAAGCTGGGCCCCAAGACCCAACATCCACAGGATGTGGAGAAGTCGCCATCCCAGAAGAGGGCTCCATGAGAACAGACTGCTCGACAGCAGATACTCCAGCGCATCCCAGACCGCCCGTCACCTCCTCGGATGCGAGACGCGCCGGACAGATCTGCGCGTGGAGCTTCTCGCGCAAGACGGGGAGCGCTTGGACGGCGGTACGCCGGTGAGTCGAGGAGCACGAGACCCTCGGTGCAGCTACCGATGCGCCCACCCACCGCAAAAGAATAAACCACCAGAACATCGAGACCCCAGTAATGTGCGGTATAGTGCACACGGAACAAGCACCACCGACCATCTCCTTACCGATGAACCCCTTGGGGAATCAGCGGCAGTCAGCTGATGGAAAAACCACGGCGGCTCCAAGATCTAAAACAGGCACCTTACAACAACAGAAACCGGTGCTAAACACACAACAGGTGAAATACAACACGGAAACGTAACGGCCGTGACCAGCACTACGACACGCCTCATCGGGTGCCTCATGAAAAAGTCAAAAACGGAGTAACGGGAAGGCTCGCGTGCCCGGGCCTACAACAGAAGACAGACCCCGGCTGGAGACTGTTACTAGCGCAAAGAACACAGACCCTCTTCTCTGAGAAGTTCCAGGGAAGATGCCTTCTCAAGAAACGCTCAAGCTCCGTATACAGGCGAGTACAAGACGCTCACCCTAACCCCCACTGGACAATCTCACCACCGGTCCTATCAAAGAGAAAAATCAGCGTAGATCAAGATGTCAGCAACTTACACAGCACACAGTAAAAATGGTGGGGAAATAAACAAGGTTCCATCTCCCGTAGTCAGGAATTCCAGGAAAACACAATGCATCTAAAATAAAAAAAAATGGCAGGCTATTAAACCATTTTGCCACCCCCAAACCCTCAATGTAAAACTGCCAGCCTGAAACAACAAAAACAACTGCATACAAGGGTACTTCCTACTATGCCTACAGCCGAACCTTGGCTGGTCCCAAAGCTCTTCCCTCACACCGACGCCTCCACTTCTCACCGTGACCAAACCCTCGATGCCTGCGCAGCCCAGCTGGGTCGAGAGCTGCTGCCGGTGACCGGACCAGCGGAGCACCCGCACCGCAGCAGCCCCGAGCAGAACGGGCTCCCTGTGCAGAGGCCAGGGCTCGTACACCCGGGGCCCTGCTCAACGCCCTTCCCGCAATCCCCTGGGAAAGGGGCTGGGGCGACCCCCAGCAGACACATGGGCGGCCGGAGGAGCAGCAGGGAGTTTCCTCACCTGCCTCCATGTTATGGGGTACAAAGCGCTGAGCAAAGACAGCGACCCGTACCGCAAGGGACAACACCTGCTCTTCTACTGCATCTGTGGCACCAGCAACGTGACCAGGCAGGGAATTAAACTAACAGAACCACTTTAACTAGGAGAATAAGGACAAAAACCTGAGCCAGACGCAGTCAGCAACATCCCCAGGGGAGGAACCGGCAACCGAGTCCTCAGCACTGCCCCCGGGAGACATAAAGAACGGCCAACTGTTGTCCACAGCGATGGCCACTCGTCTCCCCAGGCAGGAACCCCTCCTTCTGCAGGAGCTCCTGGAGACGCCCCTCCTGCCCCAGACCGATGCCAACGGCACCCGCATTTATGGGGCAATAAAGCGCGTTCGCGGGTCAGCTTGCTGCCGCCAGTGCAGGGTCTGGACAGGAATCACGAAAGAGTGAGAAGGAGAAGGGGGGGAGGGAGGGGGAGGTGGCGGACCCCCGGACACACGACACCTGACAGGCAACAGGACAGAGAGGGAGGTATTAAAAGGGAGGGACTGGGAGCTGGGAGAGGGGGAGAAAGAAAAAGAATCGCGGCAAGCTACAGGGCTGAGAAGGAAGAAACTGAACAACAGGGACAGGGAAATGGCCAAAGAGAGCCCAAAGAAAGAAAATATGCCGATGGGCTACAGGACAGAGAGGGAGGAATGAAAAACCAGGGAGCCAGAGCCAGACACAGAGAGATCGAGACAGAAAAAACAGCAATGGGGGGCAGGGGGGGCAGGGAGGAAGATGCGAGGATCTGGAGCCAGACAGAGAAACAGCAAAAGAAAATGACAGCGACGGGCTCCAGGGAGGAGAGGGAGGAATGAAAAGACAGGGATGAGGAGCTGGACCCAGTGTGACACACGCAGGAAGCACAGCAACAGCTGGAGGGCAGAGAGGGAAGAATTAAAACACAGGGACAGGGCGCCAGAGGCGGGGTGGGGAGACAGATAAAGGGGGAGGGGGCAGACAGAAAGACAGGCTACAGAGAGAAGCAGGAGGAATTAAAAAATTTGGATCCAGAGCCGGACAGAGAGATGGAGAAAGCAGCACAATCACCACAAGCTACAGGGCCAATGTCCTGGTTTGGGCTAAACCAGAATTAATTCTGGTTTAGTGCTTTAACTTTTCAGTTAAGTCTCCTCTAACTAACGGCACTTTCTGAAACAGCAGCAAGTTTTTCCAGACAGTGACTGCTTCTAGCAGTGATAAGGCCTGATGTTTATAGTTTGTACCAAGGAGTGGTATGCAGAGAGGCCCTTGCTTATACTTGTTCTTGTAGCGACCAAGGTCATTGCTAAATCTTGTACTCCATGTTGGGGTGCCAGGAGTGAAAAGGGTCACAAGCACGAAAAAGGTCACACCTGCAGGGAGGAGCGAACCGGACAGGTGACCCAAACCTGACCCACAGAGCGTTCCATCCCATAGACGTCATGCTCAGTGTAAAGCTGAGGGATCACGAGGGTCTTGCTCTCTTTTCTTCGATGGCCAACATCTGAGAAGGACTCTGTCTGTTCTTCTGTCATCGATCCAGATCCATGCATCCCTGAATCCAGTGCCTGAGCCCAGCTCCCGCATCCCGTCCCTGTCTGCTGCCCAATCCAGCCTGGGACTGCCCCAGTGCCAGCCCTGCAGCATGGTGGTGACGTGTCATCATCAGGGTGGGGGAGTTGGGTTCAGTATTGGGTTTGTACATATTTGTACATATTGTATATATTTAATTATTTCCTTATTCTTATTATTATCCTTTCTTTTATTGTTATTGTTTCATTAAAGCTGGTTTAGTTTTCTTTTCCAAACCGGAAAGTCTCTCTCCTTTGATCTCTCTCCTTTTCCCTTTTGGGAGGGGAGAGGGGTTAGTAGAGAGCGTCCGTCATTTGTTAGTGGCCGGCCCAGCCTCAAACCGTGAAAGCCCGGAAGGAAGAAACTGAAAAATAGGGAAGTGGGAGCCATCCAGAGAGAGATGCAGAAAGGGAAGACAGCGGGGAGCTGCCACACGGCAGCAAGGGAAGAATTAAAAAGGCGGGGCAGGGAGCCGGACAGGGAGCGATGGAGAAAGAAACAAAGACCCGCGATGGGCTACAGGACAGAGAGGGAGCAACTGAAGACTCGGGAAAAGGAGCGGGACAGAGAATGGAAAAACAGCAGTGGACCACAGGGCACAGAGGGAGGAACCACATATGTGGGGAAAGGGAACCGGACAGAGAGAGATGAGGACAGACAGATAACAGCACTGGGCTACAGGACCGAGAGGGAGAAACTGAAAAATGGTGACCGAGAGCCGGGAACAGAAGAGACGCAGAAACACCAAATCACAATAGGCCACAGGACAGAGAGGGAAAAAATAAACATCTGGAACCAGGAGCAATCTACAGAGAGATGTCAGGAAACGGAAGTTTCAAGAACAATGAGTACGAGGCATAGAGGAAGGCATTTTTAAAAGTGGGTAAAGACAGGGACAGGGAGCCCAACAGAGACACAGAGAACAAGAAAGCAACAACGGGCTGCAAGACAGACAGGGAGGAATTGAAAAAGCCCGGCAGGGAGAGACAGCAAAAGGAATGAAATTGCGACACGAACTTCAAAAGTGACAGGCTGCAGGGCAGAGAGGGACGAACTTTAAAAAATCTGGATCTTGTGCTGGACCGAGAGAGACTGAGCAAATAAAAATGGTGAGGACTAAGAGGGCACAGAGGAAGGAATTAAACAACAGGGATAGAGAGCCAGACAGAGAAAAGTCCCGACAGGCTTCCAGAGAGAGGGGGGAATTGAAAACTAGAGACCAGGAGCTGGATAGAGAGAGACCGAGAAAGGAAAAAAAAAAAAAAAAAAAACACAACAAAACCACATCAGGCTACTGGGCAGAGCAGGGGAGAGTTTGAGAATGGAGATCATGTGATGGACAGAGAACGAGGGGGAAAGGAAAGATGCAACAAGAGACACGGCACAGAGGAAGGAATGAAGAAAGAGGGACGAGGAGCTGAACAAACTGAGATGGCAAAAGAAAAACATAGCGACCGGCAAGAGGGAAGACTTGGAAAAACAGGGACAGGGAACAAGATAGGTGAGATAGAGAAAGGAAAAAATACTAACAGGTGACAGGACAGAGAAGGAGGAATTCAAAACAAGAAGTAGGGTAAAGAGAGACGGAGAATGAAACAGACTGGCAGCGTGGTACAGAGCCGAGAAGGAAGACCTCAACCACCAGGGACAGGGAGCCGGACTGACAGAGCCAGAGATAGCAAAAATACCAACTGGCTACAGGACCGAGAGGGGGGAACGCAAACAGCATCTGGGAGCCGGACAGAGATGGAGAAGGAAGAAATAGCCACTGGCTGCACAGCAGAGAGAGAGAGGACCTAGAATATGAAGACAGGGAGCTGTTCAGAGGGAGAAGGAGAGAGCAGGTGGGGGGGGGGAGCAGGGGGGAATCACAGCAGCAGGTGAAAGACAGGGGGCCAGGGGAGGGACAGGGAGGGCCTGGGACACACAAGCGGGGTGACGGAGCCCCGAGGGCCCAGGACTCACCGCATCTCTTGCTCTCAGTGCTGCCGGGAGAATTTGCCCATTCAGACGCTTCCTTCTCTTCCTCTTCTCCCTTCCTCTTCTGTAGCTCTGGTCACATGATGGTTCTCCACCTAAAAGATTACATGTCTGTCTCAACTCTTGCGAGACAAGGCTTCCTAGACATATAGCCTCGCTCCCTTGTGCGTCACACGGCCGTACCGCGCCATGGGTTACACACACGGACCCTCCGGTGCATACTGGCAGGCTCGGTCTTGCCTGCAGCGGGAGGCAGCTGCCGACCGGATGGCCTTCGATTTCTTCTTCTTTACCTTTCTCTTGCCTCTCCAGCTTCAGCCACAGCAGCTCCTGTCCACTGCCCACAGTCAGCAAGCGCTCTGCCCATCCCTTTTCGCTGCGACGAGAGCGAGGCCAGGCAGAGACAACCCAGGCAAACCTGAGGTGGGTGCAGACAACAGCATCCCCAGGGGAGGAAGGGACAACTGTGCCCTCAGTGCAGCCTCTGGGAGACAGAAAGAAGAAGCAGTGAGCATTATGACCATAGATCATCCCTGGCCAAATCCCTTCCTTCCACAGCACCTTCTGGAGATGTTGCTTTTTCCCTGCACTGCAGCTAATGGCATCTGCGTTAAGGCAGAATCAAGTGCATTCGAGGGCCAGCTTGCTGCCATTACAACAGGGTGACCTGGGGCTGTGAGACAGGCTGCAGGGGAGGTACTGGAGCTGGGGGCAGCTGAGCAAGGCAAGCGGGGCCGGGGGAGGCTCAAGGGGAGCTCTGGTGAGTCGGAGAGGCGCCCGGCGCCTGGAGGGGCGTCCGCCTCCCCCTCTTCCCTCCCACCAGCTCCCGGGAGCTCCCCGGGGCTGCCCTGACCCGGCTCGCCCCGAGCAGACCGGCAGCCCGCCGCAGCACGGGCTTTGAGGCTTCCCGTCCCGCCACCCCCAGCGGCCAGCAGAGACCCCCGCACCCGCCGAAGAGACTCGCTCGCCTAACCGCCAGCCTTGGCCCTCACCCGCCGCGATGCTGCTCCCGCGCACCGCGCATGCGCCAGCCGCCGACGGCGCGCCGGAAGGGCCATAGCCGGCGCGCGACCGCCGCCCTGAGGGGCCGCGCTTTCGGCCTCGCGACAGCAGGGCCCACCGGGCCGCGCGTGCCTGGGGCGGCCCTGGCGCTGCAGCCCCGCGCCCGCAGGCCCCGCGCCCCTGGGGCGGCATCGGCGCTACTCGACCGGGAGGGATCGCCAGCGCCGGGCACCGCCTCGCGAGCACTGCGGCGGCAGCAGGAGGACACGCCCCCCGGGGGGCAGGGGCGGGTCTGAGCTTGGGCTGGGGGCGAGGGGCAAAGTCGGGGGGTGCAGGCGGCCCCCGAGGTCCGGAAGCAGAGGGGCCGCGGGAGGGTGCTGCCGAGCATGGCGGGGCGGAGGGGGCACAAGGCAGGAGGTTCGGGGGGCACGTCCCGCAGAAACCTCACATGGAGCAACATCTCCGTGGGAATCACTTGGGGGGGGGGGTAGGGATGTGCCGGCGGGGGGGGGACAGCGGGGAGGAGATCCTCTTGGCCCCGGACTCTCCCCACCGGACAGCCCCGGCTGCAGCACCCACGTGACGTGCGGAAAAAAAAACTTTACAACTGAAAGGTTATAAAGTAGGTATGTTTATTGCGCGCAGATGCACGGGGGATCGCTCCACCACAAACGTGCATGCCCACCGTGGCCGCTTGTCCAGTATTTATACAATTAAAACACTACATATTCCAGAGACATCTATACATATTCATGATCTATCCCCGAAAAAGCAGTTCCTTCCAGTCACTCCATTTCCATAATCTCCGCCTTGGGCCCCTCCTTAGTGCACTTGTGCAGTCCCTCCAGGTGGTCATGAACAGGGGTCTTCAGGGATGAAGACCTTTTCACCTCTCCCCTGAAATCTCTAATTTGGCTGAGCTTGCAGTTCCAGACCGGTTTTGGTCTGGTCTGTCCTTGAGTGCACATCTGGCTACCTCCCTTTTGTTATTGTTTGAAGATGGATGTTAGCTAGCCCTCTTTAGCCCTTATCTCCTCCCACCTTTGACACCTTTGAACCATGAATTACATCCTTGGTTTCATCTTTTCTGTTTCCCCTTATCAGCTTCTTTCTCCAGCATTCCGGGCCTCCTTCTCAGGCAGTTTGCAGGGGTTAGTAATTAATTGCCTACTTGCATGCATGTTAGTTCTGGGAAAGCAGGTTTTAATAGTTTTAGCGTTTTCTATGTAGCTCTCTATTAATATTTTCGATATATCTTAGGTTAGAAAGTATATTATCTATATGGCCCCCTATCACACAGGGCCCCCGCTGGAGACAGAGCCAGGAGCCTCCGGCCACAGGGCTGGTGCTGCCGGGTGAGCACGCTGAACGGCCAGCAGCCAAACCTGGGCAGAGGGAGCCGTCGAGCAGCACCAGACACTCACAACACGACAGCTCAAGAACAAAAATCCCAAATTATGTCTCAGCATATCAGAAAACTAACACAGGAGAAAGCAGAAGAATTGAGTGAGAATGAGGGATAGGATAGTAGTTGAGCTAAAGGAGGTCAGCTCAAAATACAAACACATCTTTTCAAAACCAGAGCCATTGGTACCCTTAAAAAAAAAAAAATCAATATTGGATACCCCCCCGCCCCCCCCCCCCAAGACCACAGGACGACCTCGTACCGTCATCGGATTCACCACAACAGCTACAGCCCTTGCACCGCCGCTGCTGCTGCTGCACGTCTTGCTTGCTCGGTCAATAAATGAAAATGTAAACGTAAAACTTCATAAACATAATAAATTCAAGTTTGAAACTTTCTTTAAAGAAAGAACAAATCTCAGTCACTCACTTTATACCAAAAAAAGGCACGTGGATGTTCATGTCTGTCCAACAAAAATGCTTACGCTACAAAAGTATTTGATTCGATGTTTACGTTAACCGAACTCACCTAGCTGCGAACAGATACCATTAAATCACCTGTCTCCAAAATACGCTGTTCCCATCCGACTAGGGGGTTTCTTGTGCATTAACTAGAGATTTTGGTTTTCATAGAAAACTGGGCGGTTTTTGCCTTTCTTTTTTCTTTCTGACTCATTGGCAGCTTCAGTCTCACTGGAACTCCCTTCCCTAGATCCACACAGATAACTACGCACATTTTCTCAAGCCTACATAGAGCCAGGGTTTCCTCACCCTAGACATCCCAAGTCGAATACTTTCCTTAAAGAGTACAGCAACCCACCTGCCCTTGTCAACTGTCTCCTTGCAGAAAAGGAATGATTTTTTTTTCCAGGCTGCTCCTCCAAGCCGTCAGGAACCTTTAAAGCTGCAGCTGGGCCACCCAAGCTGCTTAGGGTCCCTCCCGGCTCTTGACTCTCCTCGGATTTCACAGGGCTCACGCTCCATTCCGTCTTCCAACAGCAGAAACACGGTGTGCTCTCAGACCCAGAGCGCGTCCCTACGGATGCCCACGCACGCCTCGCCATTTCGACAAGGAGCCACCAAGCCACCCCGTGAGCACGGCTGCGGGCGCCAGACCGGTCTTGTTGCAGAAAGCATCACTTTTAGGATTTTAGGATACTGCTTAGAAATCCCCTTACTTTTCCCATCTTGATTTAAATATCAAGAATTCTAATTAGTAGATATTAATAGGAGAGACTAATGATTATATTGGGAAATAAGTCTAAAATGGAATAAATGATCAAATATAAAATAAAATCTGTATTGCCAATGCTGCTAGCATACTCCTGTAAAATTCCAGACCTAAGGTATTCATTAAGCAATGAACTGTTAGCGGTTAGAAACAAGGACAGTATGTTGTAGTCCAAGATGTATGCAAGACAGGATTTATTATGGTTCCCATTGTGTATAATCTTTGAATCATGACCGAAGTAGGTACGAGCCAAGAGCCTACGAGCCAAGGACATGTTCCTTGACCATACATGGTCAATTCAAAGAGAGGGCGAGACCTCCAACTCATGGACCACCTACCTAAATTACACCACCTACTCAAAAGAGAACAATAGAAGACTACCACAGAGGCTGCGTGCTAATTTGCATCAGAAGCGAGAGAAGAAGAACCAATCATCGAGAGGATGAAATTAAATATGCATTGTATAAACTAAATATGTATGAATTTAATATATAAATATTTGTTGATTGTAATGTCCAGGCGGACATCTTTGGGAAGGATCCCATGTCCCCAGTGCGCATCATTAATAAAGGACGTCTCTACTGATCTAACTTTGTGTAGAAGAGTTTTTCTTACCACTGCAGGTTTGCAACAGTTTCACCTGCACCCATTTCAGCAAATGCAGTTTCTGAAGCTTTCAACGGAAAACCACATCTTGACACTTCACCGCACCGGAGGCAATCCCTATCCAGGATGCCATGAAAATGCAGGAATGCAAACGGCAAAGCCACAGCAGTGACAGCTTCAAAAACATTTAGACCAGGAACAAGGGAGAAAAATAAAACCAGTTCAGTGCACGCACAGGAAAGCAGTGGACAGAGAAGAGGGTCAGCATCCCCAGCCCTTACGGAAAACATTCCGTTCTCCTGCCGCTCCTAAACCCACCCATTAGGTCTAGAAGTCGCAGCACGACCGCGGCAACAGTGACAGCAGGGAACAGCAGCCCTGCCCCTGGACAGCCTATCGACCGATGCTATTTAGGCAGCAGGGAACACAAACAGAGGGGCATCTTTTGCCACACACAACCCTCAAACTTTAACTTTACCGAAAACAGCCACAGGGAACACATTGCCAAAAATGACGTTTGGCAATACAACTTTGACAGCTTTCACACACACACACATCTTTGGAGGCTTGCTATCTGCTTCCCCTTCTTGTTCTTCTTTCAGGAGCTCTACTTGCAGCCAAGTTATTCAAGCAGTCCCCTTCCTGCTATTACCAGCACATTTACACAGGCAACTTCATTGTCCTCTTGGTCATTTTGCAAGAGCAATTACAGCCCTGACAGAAGGGCAAAGGAAAAGGAAAGCAGAGGTCAGACAGCAAAAGAGCTCTGTGGGCTGCCACCAGGCAGCCTTGCACGCTTTCTCCCCCCTGCCCCCCAAAACCACACCCCCACACAAACGATACTCCACCCCCACAAACCACACCACCCCCCTCACTCCTCACCCAAACACCCCCACACCTCACCCACAGAAACCACACCAAAAAAAAAACCTCCAACCCACTACCCTGTACCTCCCCCCGCGCCCTTCACAGCTCATCCCCGTCTCAGTGGATTGTCCTGCCAGAGGATGAAGTGCAGAAGATCCATATCCCCATGACATTTGCCCGTGTGGGTACATGTTCAGAAATTATCCAGATCTGTAAGACAGACAAGTATCATTTCTGTGGTTTCAATCATCAGAACTCAATTTAAGGATTTCCAGTTTTGTGAGGAAATGAACTAACTTTTAAATGTAGGGTCTCTACACTACAGTCGGGGGGGGGGGGGGGGGGGTGGAGGGAAAGGCATTACTGATTAAAAAAAAAAAAAAAAAAAAAAAAAAAAGAAGGGCATGATTCAGAGCTCCCAATCATGACAGAGCGGTGGGGACAGTAAAAAAAGCAAAGACAAACAGCAGCAACATTAAGTGAAATCCAGCTTTAATTCTGATCACGTCTTTAAGAGACTCTTCAAGTCTACACCTCAGTCCTATGAAGGACTAGTCGTTTTTTGGAAGGACAAGCTTTTTTTACGTAGAAGTCCTAGACTGAGAGCTCCACGGAACAGAATGTGGACTGAACCACAGGACAAGCAGTCATCAACGCTCTAATGAAAAAAACAAATCGATTATAAACCAAGTTTAAATATCACTTTCCATCCTGTTTCTTTGGTTACATTTCTACCGGCGTCTAGGTGCTCAGAAGTTCACTGTCCTGACACCACAGGTTACTGACAATGTACTCGGGCATCTAAAAATAAAAGGCCATCTCCATCTCACTCATAAAATCAGGGTGAACCAAGAGAAGAGAAACGCTCAAGAAGGCAACAGGCAGCTCCGCACTTACCACAGATGAAAGTCTGTTCCTCGACCCGGAAGGAAAACACTCCCGTCTCCCAAGGGACCTCCCAGGGAACGAGCCGTGCTCCGTTAACGGCGCTTTGTCCCCAGCTTCTCTGCCCTGGCAGCAGATGGGCCGCTTCCCGGGCTTGGATGGGGAGGGGCGGGGGGACCCTTCCACTCGCCCCGGCCCCTCCGCACTCCCCCAGCCCCACACGGGCCATCGCCCAAGCACCGACCGCAGCCGCCTGCGCGGGATCTCCCTCGCGGGACGCGGAACGTGACACCGGGAAGAGGCGGCGCAACAGCAACCGCTTGGTCAGGTTGCCTGGCCAGCGGCGAGAAGACCGGGCAGGGTTCTGCCCGAGGGGCCGGCCCGTTTCTCTCTCCTTTGCCCGGCACAGAGCAGACCCCGCCGCCCCGCCCCGGACACCGGCGAACACCGCCCGGCTCGCTCCGGCGCACCGGCAAGACCACTCGGCAGCGCCGCGCCCCGCGAGAGGCGCCTGCCCGGCTTCCGGCCCTGAGTGGACACCGCCCCCCACCCCCCCACGACGCGGCTGCGCCCCGCCCGGCTCCGGGCAACCCCCGCCGCCTGCCCGCCGGAGGCCTTCCCAGCCGACCCGGAGCCGTTCATGGCGCACCGCCGCGGAGGAAACGCGCCCGGCCAGGGCCGGCCGCCGGCCGGGCAGCGGTCCCGGCGCCGGCCCGCCCCCGCATGGGGGGGCTTGTAAGGTTTTGTTAACATTCCCTAGTCCTTTTGAACACTTAAGAATTTTCTTGACTCGGAGCTCAGTCTGGAAACAGGTGTGCTTTATTCAAAATAGAAGGCAGCTGGAGACTTTCAAACCATAGAAGCAAGAAATCAATGCCTAATACTCTACCTAGTACATGCTCTGTCAGAGCAGCTCCCACCAAAACACTGCCTCTCACCAGCTGCCCCAAAAAGTTCCAGACACCCAAGCACTCTTGGCAGGCTTTGCAGCAGGCCTTGTGTCTTGACCTAGCTCTTCCACTACTTTAACACTGCCTTTTTGGCCGGCTGAAATGCCAGTAGCTCCTTCCTGTCTAAGCCATAGATTGAGGATGCAGCCCAGCACTGTCATATTCAGTCTGAGCATCTACAGATTCATGTATTCTGCCAGGATCAACTGTTTAGAGGAACAAAGCCAACGCACATGTCAGCCCCACACCTCCTTCCTTTGATGCCAGCAGGGCACCTTGTGCACATGCCTGATGCTGATCGATGCTCCCTTGGAGCAAGGGATGGTAAATATATATCCAGGGTCACAACCACAACTAGTCATAAGGCTAATTGGCTGGAATCAGTAATGAGTCTGCTCCAGCATCAGCCCATCCAAGCCTCTCTACCTTCCACCTCTCATGACTTACTAACACACACATTCACTGGTCACAGCCCGATACTCATTTCTAGGCTTTGTTACTTTTGTCACTTGGGTGTCAGTCAGCACTGGGCTGCAGCTACATAAACCAGGCCCAGACTTCAAAGAGCTACCCAGCTCTGCCCTCAGAGACCACTACTGTCCTCCCAGTAAGGCAAACAGTAACCCAGCGTACATAACCTATGAACAGCCATTCATTTGTAAGAGAGCACAAAATCTTTGATACTCTTTCATTCTCAGCACTAACAGCCCACAGGAGCATGGCAGATCTGAGGATCTTTATTTCATAGTTATCAATGGCTAGAGGGATGAGTTACATACTGTTGCATCCATAGGTAGGCAGCAAATCGTAGTTACCAACATGGTACTTACTTTGGGTTTAATGACAGGATGTGAGACTGCACAGCTGTGCTCAAGGTACCGAGGCAACTCCAAAGGCTGGCAGTGAAAACAAGATACTAAACCTGGAAAAAACCAATTGGCTCAACTAGGGCTTAGGAAAAAAAAAAAATTATCACATTGATGCCAGGGGAAAAAAAAAAAAAGAAGTTCAAACAGCAGCAAGTAAAAATAATCCCCAAAGGGGAATCGGTAACATGAATAACGTGGGCATGGACAGAGCAAATAGGAGAGGGAGAAGCTCAGGGCTAGCCATAACCACAGCTGGACCAGATCAGAGCAACATATTTCATTCACTACACTGAGCAAGACGCCGTACACTTTTTGTGGTGTGTTAAATTAGTCTGTCTTCATCCCTTCCCAGCCAGCTCACAGTCCAGTAGTTAGTTACAGCGCTGTGTGCAAATACAGTTAGAGTAGTCCACAGCTCCCCATCCCTTGTAGCGGACCAGCCCAAGTCATCAGAGGCTTGGAAAGTGTAAGCCACGCAACGCAAATGAGAACAAAGACAGGTGGAAGCTCTTGCCAACCACACAGCATTGCCTGGTGCCCTGCTTATACAGCAGTCCCAGACAAGGCTACTGAAGTTGTGTGTCTCTGTGTACACTGACCCTACCCTATGGAGGGTCACTCAACAGTGAACCACAGCACTCCTCAGGCTGACCTGGACTCAGCTGGCATGTTGAAAACAAACAGAGAGACACTGGAAGTACTGTAAGGGCTTGGACACTCCATAGAGAATTAATATGGCCTGTAGTTCCAGTAACTGGAGAAAACAGAGATCTGGAAAGTAAGAAGAAAAGCAGGTTAAGTTCCTGTATCCCTTGGGTCATAGAAGAAAGAGCATATAACGCATGCATGAAGGTTGAGCTTTACAGCATTACACACTCCAGTGCTGCACTGCAGAAGGGCAAGATTTGCTGCTGTTGTCATGGAAGAGGCTTGGAGCCAAAGTCACTTGCTCAAGGTGGCAGCCAGATGAGCTGCAGAGCTCGAACTGAACATTGGTCTAGTGGGATCTAGTTTGCTGAACTCTCCATACCTCATTTCCAGCACCCTGGCATTTCCTCACATCCAGCTCACGACTGAGAACACAAAAGTGTCTACCTGCTCCTCTCCATCTAGTCACTAGTTCAAGCAAAGATATCTGCCACACTACTACATATTATCCCAGAAGGCTAGCTGCTAAGCAGTGTCAGCCAGCTCCCTGGCTCCAGAGCGTTGACTCATCGCTTGTTTTCAGTTTATATGTAAGTCGTACAGAATAACATCACATTAGATTTTTAGGAGATCTGAGGTCCTCTAAAATCCAGAGTTAAAAACAAAGCCCCTTCTCCAAGGCTGTTACCTTGTCCTTCAGTTGCTGGCAAAGCTGCAGTGAAACTGTGAAGAAGACAAGGGCATCATTTAACCATGGGACAACACATTCCACTTTATGAACATGGCTGACTTCATACCGCTGGTTGCCAAACTCACTAGAGTGGGAGAAGAAAAAGAGCATAGCTTCACACACAACAGCACTGAACACAAAACTCAACTGTTCTCCATTCTCACAGAAAAGACTATTATGATTTCTGCTACATTTAACCTACACCTGGCAGTTATAGAATGCAAACTCTCAGTCTACCTCTGACCAGATTTAGAGTTAAGCTAAATCTAACAGGGTTAAGGTAGAAACTTTACTACTTTCCAGAGAGGCAGAAGGGCAGAAAATGCAGATGGCAATGCCAATAACCTAATGTTCATTTTGGTTGACAACTCTCATCTTTAGAGAAACTCACGGCACTCTATGGGTGGGCTGTATCCTGAAAGCTCACATCTTTGGGCCTTTATGACCAAGCCATTAAAGAAACACTATTAAGGGCACATGTGCAATGACTCATCCAGGTTCTCCACTCAACAGATGCTACAATCAAAACTGCATACAGCCTTTTGGATTTCATCCTCGACATACTCCTATAACTGTCACACAGCCCTTGTAGTGCCTGTACTTACAACACGGCTCCAGGGTTGTGTAAAATGGATCCTCCAGCAGGCTTGAAGTTCTAGAGGAGAAGGAAAAGGTCATCAGGATTTTGATGCAGTAAACAAATTACTTAGAAGGATGTTTAAGGTTTGCACTTTCAGCAGCCTGACATCAAGAAATGGCGATACTGTATCTGCCCAAATACTCTGTTCATATGGAATCCATGCTATCTGATCCCTTCCTGCTCCTTCATGAAAAAAGTCCTACACAGTGGCTGAGTTCAACTTAGCTCCAAGTCTTAGCACCACAAAAAGAAGATGAGAAAATCCAGAAGAGAAACAAAAGATAGATTTGGGGGAAAATACCCTTATGGAAGGACTGCATTTCATAAATCTTAAGAGTTTAATTCTATTTTTACATGACATCAAGCTGACCCAAACACAACAGGTAATGCAGAAAAGTATCCATCAAAACTCCATTCAGAAAATCCAAGACGCTACTTCAATGTAAACTGGATTAATACTATTATGCTCTTCCAAAATTACACAAAATTATCAAACTATATTGTAAGACAAAGCATTACTTGGCAAAAAATAGTTACTGGCTTTCACCAGAGCACTGGTATTTTCTTCCAGGTAAGTGGCCATGCCCCAAACTAGATTTAGAGCCACTGTTCTGCCTGCAGCAGATCTAAACACAAACACTTAACACCAGTTACAGTCATTTCTGCGTTATCTTATACATATATCATTGCACTATGTAGCAGTGCGCCGCCCTCCTCACCATAGGACATCAGGAGAGGTAAATAAACAAGGCTCAAGAGATAGTAGGCGTCACCTTGGTTGTGCTGGGCTGCAGCACATGGAGTTGGTAGACAGTCAGGCACAGCTTATTCAGGTTAATATAGAAATTCACAAGGATGTCTGGAGGCAGAGCAGGGGTGAACATTTTCTGGCGAGAAAATAAGTAGTTTCTTTGTCAGTGAAAGGACCATCATTTCTAATGCTGGGAAATCACTGCCTTTTTCTAAGCCATATTAAGGTTATCCCATACTGAGAAGGACGTTAGGAAAGAAAGACAGACTGAGCAGCTTGCAGGCAATGTTTGTTCCTCTTGCTGCACTTGATCAAATGGTGTGTGCATGACAGAGCCAAAAGAAGATGGAGCAGTGTTCACAATGACAAATAATCCCTGGACAAGATTCCTGGGCAGAGAACAGCACTTACCAAGCACCTCATGCCCAAGTCATCTGCTTTCCCAGGGTTTGCACCTACTTCAGCTCTCCCTTTCTGCCTCAGCAGACACTTCATAAATCCACTTCCACTAGGAAGCAGCACAATACCCTAACTGTGGCATGCTGCCAGACTGTATGGAGATCTATACCACCACATACTTACTGCGAGACCACTGGAGGCAATCTCTGGTAGAGTCAGAGTAGCTGGAGTGGTAAGCCGATTTCGGGCTCGTGAGAGCTGTAACATCACAGCATCCATAAGCTACAATATAAAGCACAGTACACTGCTGAGCAGTGATCCCTGGACAGCGTGCTGCAGAATGCTACAGCCTTTTGCAAGTGTTACACCACACCAACAACCACCAACACCAAAATCCCCTCGCACAAATTCAGGGACTTATTGGGAAGGGGAGGCTCCCACGTAATTGCAGTTTAACTGTTACCACCATCATAGACACTTGCGAGACAGGCCAGGAGTGTTTAACATCAAGGACTGAAGAGAAAATAGTTACTCATGAGAAGAATAAGAAAAGAAAATGAGATCAATTACTGATGCCACAGAAGCATTGACAAACTCATCGCCTCTTCTGAAGAGCGGGCATTAAGGAAAAACAGCAACCTGTGTTCTAGTTCTCCCCATTCCCACATCACAAGTACAACTACTGAATGGGGCCCCCCTGTTCATAACCACCTATGAGCTGGGGCACTAGAGAAAAGAACCAGCTCATTGTGAGTCCAATCCTGCCAGAAACCACTCTGCCAAGGCTCTATTCATGTAGACTTCCTTTCCAAGAAAAAAGTGGGAAACAACATATGTCTGTTATACAGCTCATGACTGCTAAGATGAAGGCATCCCCCCCCTACTTCCACCTCAAAGTAAAAAGGAAGTAGGTTTATTACCTAGCTGCCTCCTGTTAGCAGCCCTTGCCCACATGGAGACTAAAAACGTTTAGCTTTCTCATATTTGATACTGTGATGGCGTCTAGCAAGTACGTCACAACTCTGGTAGCTTCAGAGAGCACTTCCAAGCAGAGCGCTGGGCTTTACTGCTCTGTATCAGACTGCAGCAACCACTACCAGCAAGTGAGAAGTCACTCTCAAATCATCAGTAAATCATGAGTACTAACTGTAAGCTTTTGTTTGCTGATGACTGCCCCATTTCTTCTCTCCCCAAAAGCACTGACTGACAGGGAAGAGCATGAGCTGTGTAACCACATGATCCAAAAAAGATCAAGGGAGATGCTCCCAGAATACCGTCACTGTGCAACAGGGCACTGACTGCTCAGATTACCATTCACCATGATGTATAACCCTGTTACTGATGCTAAACTGGCATAGATTCATATCAAACAGGAGGTCACATGGATACTCCTTGACACGGGTACATATGGATACAACTGGGGAATCCATTTCCAGTAAAAGAGTCAAGACAGCAATGCACCTAACTGTGTTTAAAACAACCAATGGAGGGAAGAAAAATGCATGTTCCTACCCAAGTAGAGAGGGCTTTCTCCTCACCTTGAGAACCTCCGAGCCTGTTTTGAACTGGTAGCTTACATCTCTGTTCATAAGCAGGTAAATGGCTTGGTTAACATGGTTTCTAGCATCCTGGATCTGCAAAGGTACAAATGCAGCCCTATTAAAGAAACACTCTCTATAACACACACTAGGAAGTGGAGGTTTCCCAATATCTCATTGGCCCTAAGAAAACAGTGACTTCTCAAATGTTAAGGCCATTTCTCTCCGAGTACCAGACACTCGCTAACACAAAGCTACCACTGCTGCCTAGATGCATTATCGCTTTCTTCACTCAAGGACTGGAGATGCAAAACAGTCTGACAGCTACAACCTGGATTTCAATCAAAATATTGCTGCAGCCCTGAAGGAACAGTGACATCAGAGGCACTCTCATCCTGGGAGGAGTCTGATCATGACTGTTCAGGCAGGAATTCTCACTGTTGCGGGTATACAGCAGTCAGGTCTAGCAACATGAATACTGATTTTTCCCTTAGGAACTATTAAAGCTAAAACCAATAACATAAATTACATCCATAGCAGCAACGAGCAGCAACAAGCAGCAAACACTGATTTCTAACATAGTGTCTCTGGCAGTACTCCAGAGTCTTTCTAACCTATAATTGTTGGGGTTGAGAGTTATGTCCAGCATCAAAAATCTGCCATCACGCCACTTGTGTGCAACCTGGCCAGACTTGGGACACAGGTAGCTCAAGTCCCTCTCAGGAAAGACCACTTGCAGCCAGGAGAAAATTATCAAAGCCAGACTGACAAGGTGTATTCCAGTGCTTTCACGAGAGCAAGGACAAACCAGAGGAAGAAGAAAATGGCCCCTGGAGAAACTGACTTGTGTTCAGTTACAAGCAGCAGCAGGAAACTTGAAAAAAAAGCAAAGGGGTAAATCAGAGGGTGCAATAAATGGAAAAGATAAGCAGGGAAGCCTGTACGAGCGGTGGCTGACGGGAGATGGAAACACAGCTTGGGCTATTTGTAGTTCTATATATCTACACTGATCCCCAGCAACCCCAAATCCCAGCTCAGCCTTGTAGAAGCCTCCCTGGCATAGATCTCGGCACTTCCTTCTCATCCAGAGCTCAGGGATCTCAGAATAGCCTTGCTCTTAGAAAGCACAAGGCACTGGAGGCTACAGAGAGAAGAGAGAGATGATACAGTCCACTGTCAGACTGCAGAGGGACTCTGCAGCTACTTGGGCTATGGCATCTCCAAACTTCACCACCTCCAGCCTTTACACCTCCCATATATATGGAAGAAGTTCTTCACCCTGAAGGTGGTGAGACAGTGGAACAGGTTGCCTAAGGAAGCTATGGATGCTCCATCCCTGGCAGTGTTCAAGACCAGGTTGGATGGAGCCTTGAGCAACCTCGTCTAGTGGGAGGTGTCCCTGCCCATGGCAGGGGGGTTAGAACTAGATGATCTTTGAGGCCACTTCCAACCCAAACCATCCTGTGATTCTATGATATGCTTTCAAGCAAGCCAAGTTACCCTGGCAGTGTTACCCAACCCAGCAATGTCAATCCTGCTATTATAAGGAACTTCATTCCTATTCCCCCTTGATTTTGCTCTGGTTTCTAAGAAAGTTCCTCAAAACTTGTGTGCCTGCACTTGTGTTCCTCAAAAATGTGCCTATACTACAATTTCTTACCGATAGCTTTACTTTGCACAGAGACACAAAACTCCAATTGGCACCACTTGCTAAGGGAAGAAACTCACAATACTTTGAGATGCTCGTTTTTAATTCAGACAGGACAAAGATCTCCACATAATCACTGTAAATGCTTCTGCAGAGTCCTGTAGGCACTCACATTCCACATCTGAACAACATTAGAACACAAAACTCTTGCAAGTAAATAAACGAAGGTGTTTTCCATAAAGGGTGGTAGAAGCCTATCAACCAGGCAGCAGTACAAAACAGCCACAAAATAGGATGCACTGCTGAGTGTTATCACAGAAACTTCCTTGCCTTGTCGCAAGGCATAAAAAAAAAAACCCTCAGTCGAGTTTGGCATTAACATCTCAAGTACACAATTTTCTAGATTTCTACAAAGTTACCAGGCAGAGCTTTCACTCCGCTGCCAAAGCAGCTGTTGGAAACGGCACTCAATACCAAATGCACTGATCACCTAGAAAAATCTGAGCCATGGTATAGTGAAGCACCTGGAATACATCTTTCTCCAACTTACTCAGCTATGACAAAATAACCGTCAGAAACTACGTCTTCAAGATCAGATACTGGATGAGGTCCTGAAATCAGGCATCTCCCAGCAAAATGATAGGAAAGAGATTCGATGTTCTGGATAGACACATCCCTTTAACTCCTTAACTGAGAGAACTCAGCTATGCTACAAGAGCACAATGCAGTGAGATTTTTTTCTCAGCATAAACAAATGCTTCCGTAAGAGAATGAAGCAAGCTACTCAAAGCCTCTGAAGTTGCTCTTTGCCCTGCTAGCCTGGGTTTTACAAGCAGACACAAGGCCAGTACTGCACAGGCACCCTAGACACCGCTTTTAAAGGATTATGACTGCCATGCAGACAACCCTCAGCTCGCTGGTGTTTCAGGAGCGAGCAGAACCCACCTCTCTCTCCTAGCACCAATAACTGAATTTAGTTGCATCTGTTTCCTCCCTTAGCTTTTACCACTGGAGCTAACGTGGGACGGACATAACCACCTCCCTCTGAAAGAGAGGGACTACAGCTACTGCTTGGAGGGCGCAGACGCTACAGAGGGGTAGGCATCTAAAGTTAACAGTACCTGCTGCAATTTCCACTGCTTGTCTTCCCGAAACGCAAAGTGCAGAAGCTGATTATTTCTGGGCATTTTCAGATTAACATCCTTGAAGAAAGAAACAAACATGTGAGAGCAAGCAATCCCCATATGCAGAACATGAAGACTGCCAGTTCCACTCCATTCTGTCTCCCAGACCATCTTGGCAAGCTGCTTCCAGCAGTCCTGGCGTGGCCAGAACCTCAGCTCTCCTTCAGGAAGATGCTTAACACAAAGGAGAAGTTGAAAGGCATTCAGTGAATCCAGATTCAGGCAGGACACATGACCTCATCTCAGAAGGCCCCCAAGGAAATTTGATATTACACAACAAAGGTGTTAAGGCAAGGATTCCTCATGAAAGTCAACTCCACCACGAACCACAGGGTGGAGTGAGGGGATATTATATGCTGGGTCTTGAAAAATTTCAACAGTTGCTGAAATGTTAAGGATTTAAGGCCTATTAGGGAAGACTGACAAAGAATACTTACCGATCACTGGTAAAGCGTAATAAGGATGACCTCTCCCTTGAGGTCATCAAAGTGTAATAAGGATGATCCCACCCCTTGACGGTAGTACAAAGCAAGAACCATGGCAAGTACTCACAGCTTGACACAGGGCGTCTCCCTGCAGCGTCAACACACCTTTCACCTGGTCTGTGCTGGAACAGAGAAGAAAGATCTGGGCAACATAACACAAGTCACAGGAGGCAAGAGACACCTACTGAAACTGCCAACCTGATGCCGCCCCTCCCTCTCCCATGTGGCTAGCCAAGTTCCCCTCCTTCCAGGGGTCAGCTGGGTGATGCAGGTGAACTCTACACACTTTCAAGTCCTCAGCTCTTGGCCTGCAGCCAGTTGCTGTCATATTCTTTATGAGCCACCTCACCCTAACTGCCCTCCCTAAAACACTATGTTCGTTTCTGACTCCGTGCTTACTTCATGTATTACCTATCAACAATTTGGTTGCAGTTACAAACAGCTCTAGCAGGCACAAACACATGAATTACTGACAAGAGTGCTACGTGGTTCACATGGGAGTTAAAAGCTACAAACCCCACCTGCCCTACCCTAACAAGAAAAAAAACAAAACAAAACAACAAAAAAAGAAAAACCCCACACCCCAAGCCCCTTAAAAGGTCCTGCAAGATGCGTCACATCAACAGTTGGGGAAGACTGAAGCACCTGGGTCTTCAAGAACTCGGTTTAGCCAACCCTTATGATACACTAGAGAGAGACTCTTTAGATCAACGCTTTTTAAGATACATCTCACAACAACGAATGAAAACTAGAATCAACTTTAATAGTTTAAGATCTGAAGAGTGCAACCTTCAAATGCAATACCGAATCGTTGCACCATTCTATAAAATGCTCACCATGCTGTTTCCAAGGACTAAGATCTACCACCTTGCAACAAGCTTGTGACCTCTGCCAGAATGCAGCTATTCAGACCAAGGCCTATGCTGAAGATCAAAAAATGGACAGCTACTTCAGAAGAACTGTACTTCTATAGCACCTTCTGCACAGGTCTGTTTGCTCTGTGTGAAGTACGTTAATTATTACTTGTTTAGCACAAAGGTTAAGATTTGTCCATAGTCAGAGTCAGAAAGTAAGACAAGAGCAGAATTCAAGTCTTGTAACAGCGGCTCCCTGTGCCCAGAAGGAGAAAAATGCCCCTTGGCAAAACTGCTGACAGCAGCACACTGACGCCACACACCAGCGCGTGGTCGGGAATCAATGATACATTATAGGTGTCAGCAGGGAACAGCACCAGTCCGGCTAAGGGAGCCGCTGGAACACAGCTACAGATGTTAGGTTAACCTGCCATAAGAGTTTGTTCATTTGTTTTCCTTCAGGCGAAATCCCGTGCTGAAGAAAACCCCGTTACCCTGGGGGTGCCACAGGGACCTCTGCCGCAGCTGCCTGAGGAACAGCACCTCTGCTCCTGAGGGCAGCCCCGGGCCAGATACAGGCAGCGGGGCCGGCAGAGCAGTGGCGACCCACTGCCCACCGTGGCCACTTACCCCAACGTGCTCAGCACAAAGTTCTCCTGCTTGACAGCTCCTCCTGAGCCACTGGCGGGCAGGGCAAAGCGGTGAGAGGCCTCCTGCCCAAGAGAGGACATAATGAGTGCTGGAGTGTCCACCTGGGTCCAGTGCATCACAAGACAAGGTGAGAGCAGAAACGCAGATGCTGGCAAGTGGCTGAACACAGTGTGATCAACTTTGCAAGCCTCCCACAACCCACCTAGCAGAGCACATGGATTTTGTATCGTCCTCCTGCAGGACAGGCACAGCTCAAGAGAAGGCTCAGTCCATGCAGCTCATGGTGAAAGCCATCAGAAATCCCAGGCTCCAGCTCCACACCTGGGAGCCAGGCAAGGTGGCCAGTGCCCAGCAGGGTCACCAAGCTGTCCGCTGCAGAAGCGGCACTCTGCACAGTGCTCGAGCGCGCTGCCCCTTTCTCAGCCCACTCACTGCCCTGAGCTGCACAGCGCAAGTGCCGACAGTCCCTTACCCACATAAGAACTCCTGAGTGAAAACCAGCCCTCCTGACTGGTCATACTGGCTGGTGACTGTCCTTTAATCAAACTTTGCCCTTAAAACTACACAAATTCTTCAAAACAGATACTGCAGGTTATTGTCACCTGCTACTGAGTCACGTCCTGGGTCAGCACTACAGACTCCCACATCCTCCGGCACCTGCCCCTCACCTCCACATTTTTGCCCCTGCTCTTGCATCACCCACTAACCCCCAACAAAACCTCAGAGCATTAAGGGTTTGGGTCTGTTGAACACTAACCTAGCAGGAGAGCAGTGAACTCTCGTGCACACAATCTCCTTTGGGTAGTTCGCCACCTGGCTACCCAGAAAGAGCCAAACCTGGCAGCCCACCCTCAGGCTGGCGAAAGGTGCTGCAGATCTAGTTCAGCCAAACACCTCATGCCTCTGACAGGGGCAGGCACCAGCAGAGAACTGGGTGTATCAAGCGAAGGAAGGTTTTGAATGAGGAAATTGCATGCTAATTACTGCACAAGTAGTAGTTTGTCAGCTAAAGGCTATCATACTGGTTAACAGTAACAGTTACAGGCAGATCCAGATTTGTACAGTTAACAGTAACAGTTACAGGCAGATCCAGATTTGTACAGTTAACAGTTACAGTTACAGGCAGATCCAGATTCTCTCTTCCAGGAAATATTCACATCTAAGGCAAACGCTTGGCAGAGAGGTCTGGCTACCTCCGTGTGCCTTTTCAAAGTAGCTTTCAGCAGAGGGTCAAGAACAGAAAATCTAGGGGGAATCAGCTTTATTGCGAATCCTTGAGATGAAAGGGCAAGTAAACACTTGGAACAGCACTGGACATGCACAATGGATCTTTCTGTGCACCCTCTACCAAGGATTCTTTCCTCCAGGGGAAATCTACTACCATTCCTCACATGGGAGAGTAACAAAGCCACAACACAAAAAACAGATGAAGCAAATTAAGCTTACTTTCAAAATATCCTGCAGCTGTCTCAAAACAGCATGGACCTCTTCTTGTAAAAGCCATTTAAATTCTTCCTCCTACATTACAGAAAGATAGCAGTAGAATCACTAGAAGTCAAACACTGGAAATAAATCACTTAAGACACATATGAAAATTATTTAAGTTCTGAGTATACTGCTATGTCCATGCTGTTTAAATCACATGCTAGAAGGAGAAGAAAAAGATTTCTTTCCAATCTGTTAAAAGGCCTCACTCTTCACTTCTCTGCCCCAGCCAAATGAATTGTCCTCATTCTTATTTTGACTTTGTAAACAAAGCAGCATTCAGACAAATCACTTTACCAATAATTACAGAATTAGGAAAGAACAGGCAGCAAGGGATGCGAATTTCAGAACAAAGTACAAATCCTGCTGCTTCAAAATCTGGGGCATCTTTTTAAGGTGCTGGGTTGGGCTGACCTTGACTGGTCAGCCACCAGACACCCATCCAGCCTCTCCCACTCCCCCCCTCAACAGGCTAGGGGAGGAAATAAGATGAAAAGCACGCGAGTCAAGATAAAGACAGGGAGACCCCTTACCAGTCACCATCACAGTCAAAACAGGCTCGATTTGCAGACAAATTTGTTGCCAATTAGATGGTGAGAAACAAAGACAAAACCTAAAATGTTCCTTCCCCCCCCCACCACCATTTTACCAAGCAACAGCAACCTTGAAACAAAGCAAGCTAAACTGAAACGTTAGTGGAAGGAGAGAAAGGCTGAAGACTCCCAGTCATTTGGGCAAATTCAGAAACAAGTTCAGATCTGATGACGCACTGCCTCAGGCCTCAATCAGTTCTCTGCTACAGAGAAGCCTGTATAAAGCAGATCCTCAAACTCCAGCTAAGCGTTCCTGTTAAACCACAAGGCCCCGTGCAGAAGATCATCAGAGAAGTGGGGACAGAAGCAAGTAAGGGGCAAAGAAGAGATTGACACTTGCTACCTTGTAAGAAAGGAGAAATTTTCCAAATGGAAAGTACTGGAAAGGAATGAATTGAGCAGGTTGCCCAGAGAAAAATCGGAAAGGTGTGGTCAACTCAGAAATTTAAGCCTCCGGTTTCTCCTCTAGATGGCTCCTGTTCACCATGAGAAACACAAAATAACTCCTCACTGCTGTGTCATCACCTTATGCAAGAGTTATCTGAACAAAGCATAGGACAAGGACAGTTTTGTTTCAACACTCACCCAAAGCAGGTACACGCAACAAACCGAGGTAGGATTCTCCGTCATCCTTCAACCTAGTGTGGGTGCAGCACCACTGACTTTTGCCATTTAATCCTGTTTTGTGTTTCTGGGCATCATATCGACATACTGGATCCCTTGCTCCTCCATTCTCTGTAACACTCTCCTCCAGGTTCCCAAAGGAACAGAAGTCACACAGGTAAAGAAGACACCTGTAGTGCCTCCACCACCCCATTGTCGCTAGGCAGAGGATTCTACTTGAAATTGTCATTGGTGTCTTTCATTCCCTTAGTGACAGCAAAAGATCTTCCTCCCCCAGTATTAATTTCAGACTAAATCAAGTCCATTCACCAATGTCTGTGAATTATACGTCTGTATTTTTTAAGAATGCTAGTCATGTCATTCCAAACTACATTAACTTTAGAAAAATCTGGTTTTCACATGTGGCTTTCTGCCTAGCCTGGATGCATCTTTAAAACTCCCTTTTCACTACTTTTTGCAGCTCGCGTCCTCGGAGGTGTCTGCGACAGCAGCTGGTCTATGTCCTTCCTACCTTTATCAAGTCAACACGGCCGCTGTGACATGCCTGCCTGCCATGTGCTAGGTCTGCTCTTCCGTCAGGCAGCGTGTTGGGCTGACTATGAAAAAAATCAAGGTCACGTAACATATTTCATTTTTCATCGGGAGCAGGACAGCCTCCACACTCACCGGGCCTTGCACTCACCCGCGGCCAACGAACGGAGCAGCACTGCCCGAACCCGCCCTCGTACTGCTCAGGGGGAGACCACCGAAGCGCAGACCCTTAGCGCCGCTAAAGGGGGGCTGGAGGAGCCCAGAGCCTGCCGGTCGGCCGCGACCTGAGGGCAGCACAGCAACGGAGCCCGAGGCCAGCCCGAAGGCCTGGCCCGGCACCGCGGCACCGCCCTGCGGGCCCGCCATGGGCACAGCTGCCCCACGGCTACGCGGCAGCGGCCGGGCGGCCCTGGCCGCCCGGGGCCAGATGGGGGTGCGGCTTCCAGCCGGACCGCAGCAGGCCAGCGGGGGTCCCGGCAGGGCCGCCACCGCCCGGGGTCAGGCCGCTGGCGCTCGCCGTTTGCCATGGCAACGAGGACCCCTCCGCCCGACTCACCAGCACTGCCCGCTCCGCCGCGCTCGCCATCGCCGCCGCCATCCTGCCGCCCAGCCCCGCCCCTTCGCAGCACCCTCGGTCCCTCCGATTGGCTACCGGCACCGCCCCTCAGCCCGCCCACACCGCACCACGCCGGCGCGGCCTCTGCCCGGCAACGCAGCCGAGGCAGCGCCTGATTGGGCAGCACCGTCCGCCCGTGGCAATCGAGGCGTGGCGAGGGCGGTTCCAGGAAGGCGTGACGTCAGGAGGGCGGGAGCTGGCGGCGGGGCACCGGCGGCGGGTGCAGGGCCCGCGGTCCCGGGCCTCACCCGGTGCGATCGGGCACCGCCCGGCCCCCGCCCTCAGCGCACGGCGGGTTCTTGCTGCTCTGCCCCGCTCCCAGCCCGGCTGCCGTACAACCGAGCCACGCTCACGAATCCTCAGGAATGGGTAGACTTGGAAGTCTCACCGTTTCTTGTCGAAATTTTGAAATTTAAATAAATTGATACCGGCATTGAAGTCTTTGGTGCCCTGGGAGTGAGAGATGGCCAAGTGAACAGCACCGTGGCCCGCCCAGCAAGGTGGGCTGTGGCAGGGACAGCGTTATTCACAACTAGAGCCAGCTCCTGCTGTGAGCACAACACCGAGGCAGCGGCCTTGCTCCATCGCTTTCTGCATTGCTTTTAACCCCAGTGCTCAAACCGAGACGTCCCTTACGTAGCACTTGTAATTCGTTTGAACTAAAGCTCACAGTTAATCAGTACTGGCCCCTCAGGACATGAACATCTACTGCTATTGACAGCAAACGCTGCCTGGATTATCAAAAAGCAATATTCCAGAGCTTGCAAGCACCTCGGTTAGGGGACCGTCTTGGAAAACCCTACTTGCTGCTGAGTCAGTGCTCAGAAAAACCCCAACACTAGAAGGAAGGATACTCTGGACAGAGCAATGGGGCCACCAGGCTCAACACTTTGACAACACAATAAGTCACCAATGCCAGAAAGCTTCTGGACCTCCATCTCGGCATTATTTGCTTCAAAACGAAGTCTCTCAGCCCAGATGCACACAGCCCTCTGCCTGCGGAGGCTGGAATTTATCCAAATTCATCCTCTGTAGTGCGTCCCTGACAAGATCAGGCTTCTGAAATGACCAAATTGCTTTCAGGCATACTGCTGGTTTTCAGCAACTCTGATTCTTGAATGTTTTGAGGAACACACTTATTTCTTTAATGCCACGACAGAGGTTCAACAGGCTTTAGAAACTGCCACAAGAACACTGCGTTACCAAGAAAGGTTTTATTCTTTTTGCCAGTAGCTTTGTTAATTGCACAAAAAAATCTTTTTGTTTTGCCATTTAAACATTTTCACACATCCTATTCTGAATGACATTAATTAAAAACAAGGCAAAAAAATAAAAATTCACAACCTTAATTAACTATAGGATCTATCATTGAGGAAAAAAGAAACTGCTTTTCTTACAAGCTTTTCACAAGTGTCACATTTTCTCTTTAAAAAGGAGGGAGTCAAAAAAAGCAAATTGCTAAAACAGAAATCCTCATAAAAAGGAACTTTACAGAATTGTCAACAATATTAAGACAACATTGACTAGCCAGTTTTATTAGAGCATCTCTCAATCCACAGCTTCCCCCCCTTCCCTCCGCCTAATCTCAGGCCTAGGAACAGATTAAGATCCATGTTCAGAGGCTACAGACATAAATACAAGAGTCTGAGTGAGACGACATGAGTCGATCTCAAGTGGCATCTGAAACAGTTCAGTTTTCACCATTTCCATCCCTTCTCCTCACTTCACATCCACTTCAGAGCTCTTGGTCTCCTCCTGCTCCTCCTCCCTGGCACATCGGGGACAGTACAGCTGGCTGGGCAGCACCACAGCCTCCAGCCACTCTGTGTCCACTCGCTCCACCAGAAAGCTGTAGTCAGCCTCTCCCAGGATAAAGTACAGTGTTTAACTAGTTTGCACCTGTCACTCCCACACCAGTGGCGACTGCCATCTTAAGAACTACAGTATTTCTGGAAAACAAAACCTGCAGCAGCAAGTTGTCTAGGGAGCGCTTCCCCCTCTCACAAATACTGTTCTTGGAATTCACTAGGAAATACACATCACAGACCCGAGAGCTCCTTTCATGTTCTCGCTCTTTCCAGAGGCACCACAAAGCAAAAGAGAGGGAGATCCTCTGTTACCTTTGCTCAACTCATTCACCTTCGCTCTGGCCCAAGAGCCTTCCACAGGGACAGGCTGGGGACACTGCTGCACTGGCTCAGCACAGTTCCACGCTCAACTAGATCCGAGACAGTACCTGCCCCTTCCTCTCAAAGGTTTTTTACACTATAAAACCCGTGGTCTTACCTCCTGCCCCCAAAAGCACAATTTACTCCAGATGCCCTCAATACACAATTCATGTAAGTGATTTCTTAACTGCAGCACGTTTAACCACATAATTCTGATGCTGACAGCTGAGTTCTTCTGGATGGGGAAGCGCAAGCGTGTCAAAAGCAGGCTAATGGCTGGTTATCCTGGGTAGTTATATGTGCCTTTAATACAAATATCTACATGCAGAATGACAGTTGCACTGCCAAAGAAACATGTATGTATAACTAGCATTGTTCACGCATACCACTGACAAACAGGCAAAGTGATGTCTAACAGATCTATTACTAGGAGATGTTCACCACAGGACATAATGCATAACAATATTAGCCCACAAATAATAGTGATCACAGGAGGTGAAATATTCAACAAAGAAACATTTACAGCATTAGATGTCATGATTCGTCGTATCTGATACTTCCTCTGTTTCTTAATAAGGTGCCCCTGAACCATATGCATGTGCTGCACAAAGCAAGATTGTTAAGAGATCCTAACCCACAGGAACATTTCCCTACGCAGCCATCAAGTTCCAAGAAAAAGAAGATGGTGGGAGGAGCAGACCTCACAGATTTAAAGGAACATGGACTAATTTGAATTTGTCTTCTTTCCTTTCAGAATCCGAACCCAAGGGAGGAGATTGTGCCACTGAGAAGTTATTTTGGCCAATAAAGTTTCTTACTGGCATTTTACTAACTCTCAAATCTAAAATGCAAGAACCCTCCTAAAAGGCTAATACTGAGAACAATTTAAAAAAAAAACCAAACCAAAACAAACCAACAACCACCATCTGTGCGTTTTTAGAGACAGGCATCCTTTGGACTCTGGGTTGCTCTGCCATCAACACCAAAAGCCTCTCTGCTCCCTGGCCTTGGCATCTGCAGTTCAAGTCCCGTGTTCCTAGACTAAAGCTCAGCAGTGGTCTTAGCCTCCCATCTCATCTACTAGTCCTTTGAGATGTTGGTATCTGGCCATAAGCAGAGTCACAGGTACAGGGAAAGTCTCGTGCTGTGCTAGTGTTGCACCCGGAGCAGTAACACTAAGAATATGTATGGAAAATCTGACATGTATAAAGATCACTAATCAGTACACAAAAATATCCCTGTGAGGTAGGTAATCACCACCCACCTTTAAAGATGGGCAAGTAGGCCAAGAGCTATAACGACCACGCAAAGGCCAGAGACAGCATGTGGAAAAGAGCTCAGGATTCTCAGTCTCTTGGCTCTACGATCATTCTTCTTGCCCCTTTCAGACTCATCACTCTGCTTGTGACACTGCTGCAACCCAAGACATCTTTGTAATTATTGACTACAAGGGTAAAAAAAAAAAAAAAGTAGTAGTAAGCAACATAAGCTAAGGCAAGGAGTGACCTTAATTTTGCTCCTTCCCCAAATAAAATCTCTATGGCCCAGTTTTAGGTTATACGTTTCTCTTCCAGTTTGCTACGCAAACATGTTGTTCTCCAACGCTGTTTGTAGGATGGGCAGCTGCAATTAGCCTTTTAGGAGGCTCATTTACACTAGCATTCTCTCTTTTTCAGTAAGGTCTGTGTTCCCTAAGCTATAGCTGTCTGTACAGGGGAAGACATGGATGCAATCTGTTGTTCTTAACAGTACAAGGAATTCCTCCGTCAAGATGCCGGGAAGGTGGAAGTATAAAAAGAAACAGAATCAAGACAGTGTTGCATGCAACCCATTACCTTCTGGAACCTCCATTCTCCTCCATGGGAGGTGCTTTGATCTCTAACAGTGGCCAATTAACAAGAATGCTCCTCACCTTACTTGGGACCAAGGACTTTAGCGATATTCACAGGTAGATGGGATGTAGTCACCTGTCCCCTTGATGCAGAGAGTCCAACACACGCATTATTTCACAGCAAAGGAGAAAAGGGATTGTTAGAAACAGCATCTTGGACAAGCATACAAAGAGGAAAACAAAAGCAGCCAAGCAGCAGATTTCTGGCAGAGTTGCCTCAGAGCTTCTGAACAAGCCGCCACTGTTCTGTTCCACGACTGTCAGTGCATGGCATGGATTTTTCTAATTAGACTGCAACAATCCGAGCCCCCTCCTCCCCCCCTTCTGCCACCAGGGGAATGCTCACCGCAGCAGCTGCCTCCGTGGCAGATCTCAAAGTCTGTGTATAAAAGGAAATGGAGAGACAAGAGATGGACTGGTCCAGAGTTAAAACCCAGTATCATAATAATATTAATCAATAATCATAGTATTAACAGTAAGAACGGTGCAGCCTAGTGGATGTAGGCCCTGTACACTGCAGACATGTCGTTGTCTGATTGGTCCAATGCTTTTGCTCGTTTATAGACCTAGAGGAGAGAAATTAGAAAAGGATCAGTGCCTGCTCTTGTGCGAAGCCTTTCCCCAGCAAAAAATTACTTTGCTGACCATTGCAAACCAGAGAACTGCATAGTATGTCAAGTAATTAGAGCAGCGCAGATCAGAACACAGTAGGTCTTGTTGAGGCCATCTGCGTTTACTGATGTGACATTCTAAGGGTTTCTACAATCAAAACAAATCAAATTCCATCCTAGTCAAAATACACTTCAATCGCTGTTCCTTTGTCTCAGAGTTGACATAATTCTTAGATTTCTGTCTCTTCTTGACAAATGGCTCTATTGAAGAAATGTTGAGTAACACGTATCTGAACACTGAACAACTCTTACCTCGTTGGCAGCAGCTGCCATGGGAGTTGGGTGGTTGACAGAATCGCCCAGTGCAATAGCTAATCTAAGATCCTTCTGTATGTATTTCAGGTAGAAATCAGGTTTAAAGTTTCCTTGCAAGATATCTGTCAAGAGGAACGCGTGCAAAAAATAAGCATGACAAAAGTAAATCAAGCCCACACCGCAAGGGCATGTAATTCAACACCAAACTTCCCTTTCCCATGCTGATCATCAGGAACACTGCTTTTAGCTCTTCTGATTCTCTGCCCTCTATCTTCATCTGGCCACAGCAGATACCATCACTATCGCCCACTGACAAAGTGAGCTCAGATTTCTAAGAAGCATGCCCTCCATTTCACTTATTACCCTGCCCAGTGAAATCCTCACTGTGAACTCAAGTCCTAAGCAGGCTGTAGACAATGCAGAGCTTGGGGTAGATTCTCAGAAGCCTTGGCTATGAAGGGCAAGGAATGGGACTCTGCTCTTCATTTCCAGAAGGCTTAAAACACCCAGAATCCCAGGCTGATGAAGATGGGATGGTTATTTTCTCCCTTCTGCCATTATCTGAAATGCTGCTAGGTTGTGGCAAATGTCCTACAATAAAACAATGCAAGAAAACTTTACTTTGGCACTTCTGGTCCAGGAAGATGCTGGCAAGTTGTCCCTGATTGAGGATATCCAGAAGGGTCTGTTGGGACTGGCCAGTCACTTGAGCCAAAGTCAGTCCTTCTGCTATCGTTGCCATGAAGCTGCCTTGGACCATGTTCACAATCAGCATCATCTTGGCAGCATTGCCTACTTCACCTGGGAGCGAGACATACCATTGGACATTCCTCTAGAAAAGATACAGCAGCCTTGCTCCCCCATCCCACACAGCATTAACACTACTAGACTCTTCATACCAAGCACTTGGCAGCTCTCCCTTCCCCTGAAAGGCTTCAGAAAACTTTACCCATTTTCCAAGCACTCAATGGAAGGGAGAAATCATAACAAAGTATGATTTAAAATAAAAAAGCATCATGGATCCTTCAAAATGAGCCAGTATTAAAAAAAGAAAATTTAGGCTGGAGGCTGTGAAATTGGCCAAGTTCCCGAAGAGCAGGCCAGTCTCCCACACTGCCCAAGACAAGAAACAGATGACACATGTGCCTCTCAGACTCCTTACTGGAATTCGCAGTCCTTACACTGACTAAGAAACTGCTATCAGGCCCTTCGTGTTTCAATTACCTAGAAAAAAAGAGGTCTTCCCCATCGCTTGGAAACAGCTACTGCAGTCCTCATATAAACCCCTGTCGCCAGCTGCCAGGATCACAAGCATCCCATCATTAGATAGCTGCTGATTTCCTGAGACCGGTGCTTCCAAAAAGCGACCGCCCCGGGACACTATCACCTGGAAAAAGAGCATCGCTGGTTAGCTGTGCATGAACAGCACGTGTGGATGCTGAGTAGGCAGCACAGCAAGAACATTGTTTAGGGCATACCTGTCCCTGAGGACAGAATTTTAAAGCAAAACGAATAGTTCAGACATATAAACAGGAGAGGAAAGCACTAACACATGATGCACCGCGTACTGCAAAGGGTACTCAAGACCAAAAGTTGCCCTCACACTCCAGCAACATTTTCCTGCACCTGTCACTACTGTGCGTGTTTAAGCAGCTGAACATACGTGCTTTTGCCATGGCACCCTGTAATGGCCAAGGAACCAGTGCTGAAGTTGTACGCGTGGTGTACGAATCTCAGAAGATTGACCGCTACAGTATTTTCCACCCTTTTCCCCAAGGATGAAAGGCCTTTGACAGATCTCTTCAGCCAGCGGTTTACTAATATATATAATTCTTCATTCTCCAAATTCATGCTACACGCTACTGCATCACCAGTGGGTCTGCTTGAAATTCACCAAAACTAGCTCCCCTTCCTCATGCAACAACACACACTGCCTTTAGGGCAGAGGATAACAATCAAGACGCCAAAAAGGAAATCAAAGGTACCACATCAAAAATAATCAGCACACTTCTACAGAAATCCTCTCTATAATAATATTTCTACAAAATGACACATGAAGATGTTCTTCTTCCCCTACCAGAACACTTAAAATAAGCAGATTATGCATTTTCTCAATTTAAGGACAGTTATTAATCCAGACGGTGCTTTCTCCTCCAGTTTGCTGCAGAGTACAAAATCTGGCTATGAAAGGGATCAAAATTTGGCTGGCTGTTTGCATGGGTGCCAGCTAACAGCCCTGCCAACAGGCTTTGCTGTTATCACCAGGGAACATCTCATCCAACTCTTTTTGCTGGTCATAATTTGACAGTTTATTTTGTCTTATTTGCCTGGGACTTGACTGTCTCCCAAACGGAGCCCAAAAACTTTCAGAAGCATCTTTATTATTAACAGCTTACCACCTGAAGCAACAAGACCTGCACCACTGCTGCTGAAATTACAGATGTTAGAAATTTAGTCGAATGTGATTACCTGGGCCAACTCTGTGACTGTATCTGCATCCACGGTGGACATATCCACGTAACACTTCCCTGGGCGAATCCCCTGCAACACTCCACTCGGACCAAGTACCAGCTGTGGGGAACAGAAGAGCGGTAAAGCAATAGGGTGTCTGCAAAGAAACTCCAATCCTGCAGGACAGCAGTTCAAGCAAGCTTGACACTGCAGTGGTAGACTCCTAGAGGGATACCAAACCCTTCCCCCCCGGGGATTATTTTTTTTTAAATATCATTTTTGTTGGGACACTTATTTTTGCATAACTGCACTGCCCAGCATCTACAGTGACCCAGGCTACCGTGGTTAGTAGGAATCAGAACTGGCATTCAGTGACTGTATCTTGGTTGTCTAGCTGGTGGAGGGAAAAAAAAAAAAGAGGTAATCCTTACATCCTTTGCTGCTTTTGGATCTGATACACAGGCAAAGGTGATGTCACAGGTGGAGACAACTTCAGCAGGGGTTCTTCCGAGCCGTGCCCCCTCCTGGATGAACAGGTCACACTGCAAGAGTCACAAATCCAAACGTAAGAAAAATTAAGTACAGAGCAAATGGGTTCTCTAGCACTTGTCTGAAACAAACTCTGTTGCTGGACCCAAGTCAAAAGGAGTCAGGCATATTAATTACATAGGAACTGGGTTCTCTTCTGTTGGCTTGTCCCCACGTGCACACAGGGCTCTTTTGCAGCTTTTCTGAAACGCCAAGTGACGAACTTCAAAAGAAAGACACAGGAAAAGAAAACTTACGTGAAATGATAAAAGACTGAATGTTGTGGGTTTTGGCGGAGAGATGAGGGAAAAAAAATGGTAAACAGACATAGCAAATAGGTGTTACTGGACAGTAAACAGGAACATACACAGCTGAAACTGACGTGTTTGAGTGGGCTGCTGCTTCAAAATCTTAGCTCCTTCTCACCCTATCCCCTCATACTATCCATGTTTTGTTTGCAGTTAAAAAAAAAAAAACAAAACTTTTAATCCCTTTTAGCAAAGTAAGTAACCACAGTGCCCTTCTTGCCTTTGACCTTCCACAATATCATCTAAGTACCACATCTCCCCCAGCTACCTGCTTTCCCTCCTCCACCACAAAGAATAACACTGGCTATAATATAAGTGTAACATAAGCTCCATTTTCACTTTGAATACACCTATAAAAACCTTCTCATCCTGGTCTTACAACACAGCAGGTGTTCCACAGAACCTTTGTTACCGCAACATGAACAGCACAACGGATATGTGGATGAAGCTGCGGTCAAGTGATGGTCCCACCACACCACTCCTAGGATCAGCTCCCCAGCACTTGGTCTTTTTGTCCAGCTCCATGACACAATGACTTGGCTATTTACATCAGCAGTATTTCCAGAGGCACTTTACACGGCACTCCTCAACACATATACAAAGTTGTAACTTTTCTGGCAACTCTCTCACATCTCATACAAAATGGCAGTGGTGTGGGGACTGTTCACATAAGAGTGACCATGCTAGGACAGACTACAGCTTCATCTACTCAAAAGGGGCCACCAACAAGCACCCAAGAAATAATAATAGAACAAGGTGGTGTCCTGGTTTGAGCTATAACAGAACTAATTCTGTTCAGTGATTTTACTTTCCAGTCAAGTCTCTTCTCAGTAACTGCACTTTCTGAAGTTAACGGCATGTTCCTCCAGACAGCGTCTGCTTCTAGCAGCGATAGTACTTGATGTTTATAGTTAATACCAAGGAATGGGATGCAGAAAGGCTCTTGCTTATACTTGTTCCTACAGAAACCGGGGTCACTGCTGAATCTTGTGCCCCATGTTGAAGTGCCATAAGTGAAAAGGTCTTAATGAAGTAAAAAGTTCACACCTGCAGGGAGGAGTGCGCCAGACAGGTGACCCAAAACTGACCAACTATGTGTTCTATCCCATATACGTCACATTCAGTATAAGGCTGAGAGATCACAAGGGTTAAGCCCTCTTCTTCGATGGCCAGCATCTGAGGAGGACTCCATCTGTTCCTCTGTCTGTGATCCCGATCCATGCATTGCTGAATCCAGTTCTGAATCCAGCTCCTGAGTTCAGTTTCCACCTGCTGCTAAGTCCAGCCTGGGACTCCTCCAGCCCTGCAGCATCAGTGGTGATGTATCATCATCAGGAGGCTGGGTTCAGTATTGGTTTCATGTATATTTGTATTTATTTTATTATTTTTAGTAGTAGTATTATTATATTTTCTTTTTATTTTTATTGTTTCATTAAAGCTGTTTTCCAAAACATGTAAGTCCCTCTCCCTTGATCTCTCTCCCTTCCCCTTCTGGGGAAGGAGAGGGGTTAATAGAGAGCATCTGGCATTCCTTAGTGGCAGGCCCAGCCCTAACCCATGACAGGTGGCAAGCATATACTTGTGTTTCTTTGGCATCCTCTCCCAGGCACCACTGATTTAGTGACTCCAGGCCTCCCTGAGCTAGAGGTGGTAACTACATGTTTAGAAAAGGTTAAGTATCATCTGTACCTTAAGCACACGCCTACCTTCTCAGCAGTCCGGTTCCAGACAGTGACAGTGTGACCCATCTTCAGTAAGTTGGAGACAATGCCACTTCCCATCAGGCCAAGTCCCAGAAATCCTATCCTGAGGGGGAAGAGAGAAACATTAACGCAACAGAAAGCAATTAGTGTCAGCCTCTCATGGTCTTGGAGATGGTGTCAAGAGCAAACCCTGGAGCATCACCAGCAAAAAAAAATCCCAAAGCCACAACCAAACCAAACACGTTCCACTGCGGCCACAGCCAGAATGGGCAGATAGTGAGCTTTAAAAACAAGCTGGCATTTAATTTGCTTACCAAGCAACCCTAACAATTTCCTGAAGAAAGTCTTTACCCTGCTTCAGAAGACTACCTAAATATTAAAGGTTTGGGTGGTCTGCAGGTTTGGTTTGTTTGTTTTGTTTTACTAAAATTGCTGCTCTTGTGGTTTCTGTTGCCAGCCATGGCCTTAGTGAAGATAAAGAGAACATCTAGAGACCAGCTAGTGCTTCTCTAATTAATCTTCTGATTTTTAAACTAAGTCACATGTACAATGACTTGCTTATGCTATCGAACGATACACTACAATCTTTATTTTAATAAAGCCCAGCAAGGACTACTGTGCTAAGCATCACACACAGACCAAAGACCTAGTCACTGCCCTACAGCTGCGATTTTGGACAGATACAGAAAGAAAGGAAATAATAGGCCAGTACAGGTCACTGTGAGTGACAATACTAAACTCCCATATACTGGCCGCCTTCCCCCACGCCTCTCCCCACCACCTCAAAGCTGGCAAGAGTTTTGCTGTCCCACTTCAAGATAAAGACAACATGCTAACAAGTTCCCTTCCTACAGTTAACTGCAACAGGAATTCCTTTGCAGCCATTACTGCAAGGATCCTTTCATCCATCATGCAGCTAGCTTCACGCTAAAAAATTCTAGTAGGAGACTCTGAAGTGTTCAGTTACATATTTGATGTAACTTCACGACGAAACCTGCCTGGCAATTCCCTAGTTAATTCTTCAGAATTAGCTACACTACAGATGTGCTGTGGCTTTCTCAAGCCACCTGCACTCTCCCAGCTAGCCATGCTGCCCTTTGTTAGAGCAAACTAATTCAGACAGGTCAGAGCAAGCCATCACAGGCTCCTTAAACAGACCAAACAAGGTCCATCTATTTTCAAGTCTCCAAAACAGGAGATACTCTTTCTCTCCCAACCCACCTCTGAGCCACACTTTCCTGAGAGACCGTTTTACCTGAACAGCTTCATTGTTATTTTGGTTCCCCTGGAGTACTGTGGAGAACTGACATCCCATGAGAACGACCCCAACGGCAAACAGCAAGTTGTGGCCTGAACTCAATTTGAACAGAGCGGAAGTTACAGAGTGAAACAGGAAGCTCAAGTTAGGCTTCTCTCACTCTAGAAAGGAGAAGGGGGACATTAGAAGAAACCAGAAAGCTCACGTGCCACATAGCAAAGCTCTTGCCCTGGGAGAACACACCTCCCTCTTCCTCTTGTCTTCTACATGCTCAGGAAAGCAATTAAACAATCCCAAGTCAACTGCCAGGCACTACTGGAGAAAGATACCCTTTTATCTTTTCTGCCTCATACAGCATTCAGAAATACCGCTGCTTAACATTCCGCAGTACGCCCTACAGGAAAAAGGCAACTGCAGAAAAGCTCTGAATTGCAAATGTATCCAGGCCAGACCTTATTCTGAATTTTTCTACTGTATGGCCCCTGTTTGCTTTTAGCTGCTTGCCTCCCCGCTGTGCCCCCCAAATCAGAGTTTCACACAAGGACAGAGGAGATCTGCAGTTAGAGGGAAACATTAGGTTTATTTATTCTCAGTGACAAGCTGGGTAATGGCTGCATGTAAGAACTGGGAAGGAGAAAAAGGAAGGGAAATGGCTGAAGTGCGTTGGAGATCTTACTTTTTGTCTGTAGGCGTGATACTGCCATTGATTGCTGTGCTGTCTGCTGCCTGGATGGAGGTGGATCCTGTTTCCTGGGGGGGGAGGGGGCGGGGGAAGAGGAAAAAAAAAATAGAGTGCATAGCTCTGGAGGAACTGCAAGTCCTCATGACAATAAGGAAAATCCATCAAAACCACAATTTGCCTTACCTCTTCACAAACCTTCAGCTTCTTTGTGATGGCTTGATAGCAGACAGCTGGCTGTATGGAGAAGACAAAGCATTCAGGGGAAGGACAGTGTGATTTGTTCTGCCCAGCAAACAGACCATATCCTTGTTACACAGAAACAGGCAGCTCATCCACCCACCACCATCTGCAAAGCAGGAAAACACTCGGGCTTCCCTCAAAGGGAGAAAATAAAAACTAAAACCTACTGCAACATACTAAGCGCTTCCTTTCCCACCCTGGCTCAGCAATCCAGCCCGTCTTCTGATACAAGTACAACAAACTCCTTTCTGTAGTTCATATGACAGGCTCCTCTAAAGGCAGGGATCCAGGGCATCCCTCCTCTCACATTGGCCCAAAGAAAACCAGAGATCTCTAAAGCCTGCCACAGAGCACCTTGCCTTGTACCTATGATCAGTATGTCAATACAACTGTGGAAGCAAAACCTTCTTGCTAATATGAGAAGGCACATGGCTTTCAACAAACGTGAAGATGAAGGCTGCTCCTTCCCACGCTGCTTATTGTGAGCTTGTCTAGCTGCTCTTAATCCTTCCGGCTCTGCCCAGATCCTCAGCCAGACATAAATCCTTTTTCATTTAATTTGATCTTTTCTTTTCCTCCTGATGTTCCGCTGAAGATAAAATCCTGCAAGGCTTGACTCTCAGGAGATAAATCGGCTATACTTTACACGGAGCTTTTCTGGTCCTGGAAATCCTCCTGCCATACTCAGTTAACTGACAAGCTTATCCAGATGAAGGAACTGGTAGGACAACCATCAAAGATAATCAAACAATATGATTTTTAAACAGAAAAATAGCTTTTCCTACCCCCCAATGCTCAATCTACAGAATTTACTACAACAGATCTGTCAAATCCTGGTGCTAGATAACGTTTAATTACTGAAACTGTTCACTGTACTCAATGCTAAATCGTTCTAAACCTTAAGGTTAGGAAGTAATTGAACTACAAGATTGCACACGAGAATCTAATTACCACTAGCCCCCAAAGAACAGAATTTCAGAGCTCTTTATGCGTACTCCTCGTACTTAGTCCCAGCAAAGGGCAGGATGCCAAACTAGACAGACCAGCAGAATGATCCTGTCTGCCAAATCCTCACCTTCTCTGTCTGGCTCAGCAGGAAGTGATGAAAGTGCGGATCACTGTCCTTCACAGGCTACAAAGAGAGAAAGTACGAGCTCAGAAACATTCCCAGAGAGTCACTGAACAACCACAGCACAATTCCCTTGCTCTCCCAAGCTGCCTGAGAACAGTAGCTTAAGGTGGAAAATATAAAAATGTATCAGCTTCATCAGCAGCCTGTTGCAACTAAGCAGTTTACATTGTGACTTATTCTCAAAACCAAAGCCATTCAAGTCAAATTCCTCATTTTTGGACATCTGGAGAAAACCAAAATATTATGAGCAAGATTAACATAGGAGGAAGATACCTCATATCCCACTTCTTCCTCTTCCCAAGGGAATGAAAACGCTTATTTTCCAGCTCCCAAGGAACTCCTTAAGACAGCATTCTGGGAATCAGCTGGAAACCACACCTAGCACTGTCACATGCTAGGCAAACACATCTCAACAGCAACAAGGATGGTAGGCCCAGGTATCTCACCTCCCCGATGAGCATCATATGCACTAGCCTAGAGTCATGCTGCTCTTACTCTGCTTCACTGATCACTTACTTATGCACAAAAATGAAAGGTTTCTAAAAGCTGCTTATGAGGGAAATCAGATGAAACCACCCCACAGGATAGTATCCAGACAGGAAAAGACTATCCACATCACGTCCTCATTTAGGAAGCCAGCCCCAGAAATACTCTTGAAACAAGAAGTGCAAAAATGAGCGCAGCAAGTTAAGTATGAATCTGCAAATGGTTCCACAAAGGCTGAAATCTCACTTCCCAGCATACTTCTTAATTGCCCGGGATATTGTCTAGCTGGGTTACACTGCAGAATGACAGAATGAGAGCATCTTATTTTGTTCCTACAGGAGGAAGAGAAGGTCTTGCTATTTTACAGCCCAGACAAAAGGTTCTAGATTTGCTTCCACAAACCCAGTTCCCACATCGCCTATGTTGTAAGTACAGTTTCTCACCTCACTGACGCTTGGTGGCCATTTAAATCCAGCCACTGTTCCAGTCATCACTCTCTTCACTGTACTTGACTCTGGAATTGTGAGGTCCTGAGGAGATATGAGGATCAGAAAGAGTTTACAACTGGGCTCAGTGGCTGGCCACAGCACATGGATCATACGAGCACACACGCAGAGGTCTGAAAAGCATTACAAATGCCTTCCATTTCACATGCCTTTCCATGAAGTGTTCATATTTAAACTCACAGCATATTATCAACACAGGTGAGGTGAAGAAAACATGAACTGCCAACAAAGGAATTCAACCACAGTAATGGCTTCTGGAGAATCCATTCTTCACATGCAAGAGCAATCATTGCACTTGTGTAATCATTCAATGAGCAGAGAAGCAAACACACACTTGATCCACCATTTTCCTCTAGTGGATGCAAAAAGCTAAACGAATCAGTGAAGAACATCACCACAGTCAAGAGGTCTGAACTCTTCTAATCCTCCCCTGTCATAGAAAAGTAGCCTACCTGTCAGTAGGAGAACCTTCAAAGCATGAGGCCGACAGTCACATCTGCTCAAGTTTACAGAATCCATGAGACAGAAACTGCTATGTGGACTACCCCAGACACTCAACAGGCCCTGATATGTAATATCATGACAACGCTTTATGCATCGGGTTTTTTACTGTTGAGCAGATTAAAATTTATCTTTCTTATTTGCCCAAGATATATAGATTAAAATAGGTCTTTATGCTTTAGGTCATAGATATATGATACAGACATACAGGGCTTTCTGCTACACGAAGAGAATGTGCAGGACTTCTGCCTAGTATGTGTTATCTTCCTGAAATGAGGGTCCAGAAATGGAATCGCATTATCTTTTCTCTGAGATTACTTCCTGAAAATGCACAACATACCTTAGTGTCCACACTGCAGCACAAGAGAAGAGCACTGTTTGCAAACAAGTTAAGAGCCAGACTCCTAGAGGTAACCCAGATTGATGCAACTGTTTCATCTGTTAGTAGGGACAATTTAGACAGCAGTCTCCAACCTTAAAGTGTCTAGGGAGAGCCTTGCACACCGAGATTCTCTCCTTAGAGACCACGTTGCTGTTTCAATTGGTAAGCATGGATGAAACCTGCTCTGATACCTATGAAGTCATGTTGGTCCTTTCAAAATACTCATATAAGCTCAAAAATGAGAGTATTGGGATGATCATGTATGTTTACAGAGCATTTCTAGATAGAGCACACCTCAGCAACAACTGGATTCTTTAATTTTGTGCATCCTTACTACTTGGAAAGCCAAAATTTGGACTGCGACGAGGCAAAAACCCCCAAATACCAACACTGCAGTAATTCAGGACAGTGACATAAATCTTTTTATCCTAAGGCTAAGAATTTGGGGAAATTATGAGAACCAGGCAAGAAGACAAGATTTTAATATTATTTCACAGGCTGAAAAATAGTATTAAGGCAGTACTGCTATATTTTCACACCAATTTCTTCAGTACATTACTTTCCAGAAGCTATAAGGCTACTTTCCCACATTAGCCTACTTATTTTCATGGTCTGTGGCCAGACATTTATCACAGAGCTAGCCATCTCTTTGTGATAAGCTGCTTTTCAAACCACTCCGCTTGCAATTTGTCAGCAAAATAATTTCTACTATTTCTACAATTAACTCACTCAAAGCACTATGATGCCCTGAAGTAGCTAACACAGTAAAACCTAAGCATGCAATGTGTCAGCACGATCAGAATTCTCCCAGCCATTAGTTTTGATCAATTTTGGAATGAATCTATCTCAAAGACACAAAAGCATTTTGCAAGTGGAAAAAAAAAAGGCCCCGTGGCTTATTGTAGTAGAAGTATGAGAAGATACAATATGCTCATAGTAAGACACTCTGAAAGGTGAAAGTACGTTGCTGGTAAAGTATTTTCCTGCACCAGCCAATGATGCAGGAAGTTCTGTAATTATTAGTAAGAATCCACAACTATGCATCCATCCTTCCCCTCCTCCAACTCCCCCCAAAAGGCAAAACTGATGGGCTCTGTTGTACAGCCTGATTTAACAGAAGCTGGCTCTAAAACAAAGCCAGTATTTCCTTCACAGCTAATATCTGAGATGATTGGCTTCATTTTACCACATCAAGAAAAGAGTTTGCTGTTCAACCAGTGAAGGCCAATCCAGTCACAATTTTGGAGATCAAAGACTACCATCTTGATTTGCATCCTGAAGTGCACTGAAAGTAAAGATCATGAAGCGCAGCATAACGTGATCCCTTGGAAGCACAGGTGAGCAAGCAGGCTGCCACATAGTGTATCAGCTGAAATCTCCCAATGGTCTTCAGTTTCCAACAGAGCACGTGCACTGTTAATAATCCACCAAAATCATTATCCACTCAGAAAAGGAAGATCTGGACCACAACAGTGAGTTCCACAATAAATAAAAAGGCTGGAACTCTAGATGAAGGTAGACAAAATATTGGTGGCTATCATTGCTGCCACAACATCTCAAAATAACTGGGAAGTAATGGGGATAAAATAATAATGCTCCAAGGCTGGACCTTTATGATGAAGGATGGAAATATATCCTACAGCACAGAAGCTGAAATTAATACAATTAATTCTTCTGGTTGATTCCCCAGGCTGCAAGAGTTTCTTCTTTAAGCCCTAGCCCTTCAGAATACCTCACCCTCCGTAAGTGCTGAGGGTGAAGTTGAGTGACTACTAATCACTTATACAGAGCAGATGAGATGAGAGAAGTCAGGAATCAGATGAAGACCCACATCTCTTCACTAATCCCTCCCACACAAACTGAACTTCAGGGATGGCAAGATGAAAGGTGGAGTCTCATGATACAGCTCTTAAAGCCCTCTCAAAGATATGAATAGAGCCACTCAAAATTACTAACTGGTAAAAATTACAGGAAGAATCAACAATACGCTTGTCAAAGGTATAAGGGAGCCAAATGGTCTAGAAGCAGTAACATGGAACAGCTTAAAAAAAACCTGATACTGAACTGACTCTTCCTGCTGGTCTGTTAGTCAAGGTGTCAGGCAACCCTAGAGTCCAGCTGCAAAGTCCACAGGGCACTGGCGGACATGCACAACACAAACCTTCTCATCCTTGGGTGGACGCCCCCGCTTTCGGGGGCTCTGATCCTGGGCTCTTTTCAAAGGTGATTTTGATCCTCTCTCTGACGATACAGAGGAAACCCTCTTTTTTCCTTCCCCTGTGCCCTTCTTCAACTTCCCTTCAGACAAACTGGCTTTGCGTTTCTCTTCACCAGCAGATTGCTTGCCTCTTTCTTCACTGGAATTACGCCGATTCTTCTCTTCATTGGAGTTATGGGAAGACGCCTGAGAGATTACAGAATAGAAGATGGTAAGGAAAGAAGCGAAGTGCTGGAATGATTTTCATGCAAAACCAAGGATGTGAAGGACCCTGTGCTGATTACTATCAAGCAAAACAACAGCACAGTAACTTGAAAACTAGGTATTTCTTAGCCCTTTGAAATCAGTGAGTGAAGTTCCTGGTTAGTTCTCCTGCAAAAACACACCAGTTTATGTAAGCAAGTAACAGAACAGGCCACTTGAAGACTTGCTGGGAGTGCATGCACACATATGCACTTCCAACCTACTAAAGACAAGATTAGTAGATATCAAATTCTAGCCCAAGACTTAAAGACTGATGTATCAAATCATCATAAGCTTTAGTTAGATCTTCAGTTTCTCCATCAGTTTAACAACACTTTTTTCCCACCAAACAAGAATGAATAGGGAAGAAGAAAGGATAAAAACCAAAGGAATGAAAACAAACACCCCCTGACCTTGCCAGGGGCAACAAACTCCTTTCATATGAAAATGCATCTGACCATCATTCATGCCAAGGCTTGTTTTGATGCACACAGTAAACTCACCTGGTCCTTGCCTTTGGTTTTTCTAAGAAACTCCTCTACAGCATCCACAGCTTGCTGGAAGCGCTTACCCTTGTTAATCTTTATCATTTCCTCTTTGTGAGGGTGATAAGGCTTCAGCTGCTCCACTTTGATCCAAGCACTAGAAACAACAAAAAAAAGTTGGTTATATTCTCCAAACAGCAACTTTCTCAACCATCCCACTTTCAGAAACACAGCTACACTTTTTTCTCCAGAGCAACTGACGATAGCAGCACAAACTCACTTTGCTTTGTACAACCTGAAGGGCTATGATTTCTGCATTCACTGAGAACTTTCTTCTGGCACTTTTATTTGGTTCCTCTCTCAAGTTTTACATCCTCTCATGCTGGCAGTGCTCTGCTCTAAGCCTTGCTCACATTTTCTGTCAACAAAACAGCTTTTGGATGTGAGCACAGTTACTTTTTTAGAACAAAGGCAGTCTAGTGACTGCTCTTTTATCACCAGGAGGAACAACCACAATCACATGCCTCCACATAAGGTAGCCAGCAATACGAATCTGCTTGAGAGGTTGTTGAAAGTGGAGGCCATCAATCTCTTGTTCAAACAACACACACACAAGTGTCTGCAAAAACCAGAGGGAAAAAAAAAAACAAAAAACAAAAAACAAAATTACGTGTCTCACAGTAGAGCTGACCACAAATAAAATGAGCACAAACGCCACAGCTCATTGCTGAACATATTTCTGAGGCACCTTGGTATGAAAACATTTTCACTTTTGAGGAAAAAGAACCGCTTTCTTCATATGTTGATATTTTAAGATAAACAGGTACAGTAACAGAGTATTAACCTGACCTCAGTCCCATGAGGAAACTCAAATGACTTCCCTGTTTCCACTGCTGCTAAACAGGACTTCCCGACATTTACCAAATGGTTAAGTGGTCAAGTACAGAGTGACAACTCCACTTTCCTTCAGGTTGATAGGATTATGAGAGTGTCTTTACAAAAATATAGTACCATTTACCCAGGCTGGTACAAGATACCACAGACCTAAACAATGAATAGATAAGGAGGAGCCATGTGTTTATTAAGTAATCAGCAGGTCTCGTAAAACAAAAGGTGCCATATATCTCAGCAATTAGTGAATCTCAACCGAAACCAAGAACCAGACTACAAAACTCTGTTAGATAAGACAACTTGCCAGAGAAAAATCATTAAAAAAAAAAAAAAAAATTCTCAAAAATTTCAAGGGAAGTTTGAACTTTTCAACTTTAGGAAACAGTGCGCAGGCTTAATAGACTTATTAATATTATCTTCTCCGCCCAGGAGATGCATAATGACATGGTAATGAAACATACGATGCATGATGCAAAGGGGGGTACCTGTTAAGGTGTAAAAATGTAGTATATGTAGTAGGCAGATCAGGAAGTCTGTGCCTTCCTAGTACCTTAGCCAACGGGGAACGGGAGAGGGTCCTATGTGGCCGGGAAATCAGGATAAAAAGGGGGCTGCGACCCCAGCAACTTTGAGAGACCCCACGGGATATGCCCAGTGGACTCTCCCTTTATTCGAATAAAGTTTATTTTACGGGACTCCTCTGTCTCCTTTGTGATCACTGACCGCCGGTGCCAGGATATTCCACACAAGGTTGACAAGCTCTTGAACCATTCCTTCACTGCAACTTAGGGAAAGGCCTTTGCTTTCAACATTCCTTGTGGCTCTCCCAGAGACGAGACTACCTTCATCTCTCCCCAAGTTCAAGCCCAGGCTTATCAGCCACACTGTTACAAAGCTATTTCCGTCGTACTGAAAGCAGACCTGCGCAAGTTTTAGAAAAGCTTTTCCTGAGCTAGGATGGCCAATTGTGCTTCTTGCATGCACAGCCCAGCACACAGTAAAAACCAAGCAAACTGATTTTGTTTCCAAAACATCTCCGTGTTACAAACATTGACTAGCCATGATTATAGGTTTTAAATATTCTCCAGTGTGGTCTAGCTCCTGCAAGCAGGTGAAGTGGTTTAATAGCTCCCTTTTCAGACACTGTGTGGTGGTTTGGTGTCTGGCGGGGCTTCGGATCAGTTTTGGTAGTAGGGGAGGGGGCTACAGAAGTCGCTCCTCTAAGAGGCTTCGAAAAGCTCCCCCGGGCTCCAATTTCAGACCCACCTCTGGGCAACGCCAGACCAATGGCGTCTCTGCAAATAACTATTTAAGAGTGAAGGAAGCGGTGTCTCTTTGTTTTGACTGTTTGTGGTGGTAAGCGGGTGAGAGAAGGGGGATGGGAGAGAGACAGCCCTGCGGACACCCAGGTCAGTGAGGAAGGAGGGGGAAGGTGTGCTGGAGCAGAGGTTCCCCGGCGGCCCACGGGGGGGTGGCGGCTGAGCCCCTGAAGCCCAGCGGTGGCCCAGAGGTCGCCCTGAAGCCCGCGGAGGGCCCCGGGCCAGAGAAGCAGGGACCGGGCCCGGAGCAGCCGCGATTCCGCCCTGGAGCCGCCGGTCGGTGGGAGGGCGGCAGCCCCAGGAGGGACCCGTGCTGGGGCAGGGTGGGGAGCTGCGGCCCCGCGGGAAGGACTCGCGTTGGGGCAGTCGGAGGAGGAATGTCTGCCGGGAGAGGGGACCCCGCGGTGGGGCAGGGGAGGGCTGCGAGGGCCCCTCTCCCTGAGGGGGAAGGAGCAGCAGAGACACCTTGTGCCGGCCGGGCTGGGACCCCCATTGCTGCCCCTGTGCTGCTGAGGAGGAAGAGGGAGCAGAGCTGAGCCCGGGGAGACTTGAGGAGTGGGGGAGATGTGTTGTATTTAAGACCTGGTTGTATCTCTCATTATCCTTGATCGTAGTGGTTGTTTGTGTTAAATGTATGTTGTTATCCCCAAGTTGAGTCTGTCTTTTGACCGTGACCATAACTGGTGAGTGAGCCCTCCCTGTCCTTTGTCTCGACCCTCAAACCTTTTTGGTTGTATTTTCTCCTCCCCCACCCCACGAGGAGACGGGATAGGGGTGAGTGAGCAACTGCCTGGTGCTTTTGGAGCCAGCTGGGTGGGCTCAAACAACGACACACTGTAAGCTAAACCGAACATAAAGGTGAAAATAATGACAGTAGTAGTAGTAGTAGTAGTAATAATAATAATAATAATAATAATGCTGTGCTGGATCTTGCTTGTCCTCTTTTCACAAAGCTTCATGAAGATCTTTCTCTTCACTGGTATTAGCCATTGTTTGTAGTCAGGAGTCAACTTGCTTAAAGTAGACTGAAACTTTTTGGGTTGCATTTGGAGAGATGAGGCCTCCTGCTAGAACTGACTGCAAAAAACACCAGCATCCTTTCCACATTGCCAGTGCGGCGTACACCATGATTCCATCATAGCCTGGAAGCAGAACCCAGTACTCTTACATGCAAAGCTGAATCCTTTTGCTTAGTTTACATCTTCTTCATAATAACTGACTTAATGTAATATAACAAGTCAAATCATTACTTTCAGACTAGAGCCTGCTGCCCAGCAGCTATTCAGAGAATCCCTCCTAGCTGCCCAGACATTACAGTGAAACGTATCTTAAAATTCTCTTATACTGTAAAGCTCTTCTGTGGCACACAGGGACAAAGCATCCCTAGGTACTAGGCAACATTAGCTCATGAAAAGCCCTTCCATTATATATATAATGGAATTTTGGAGTATATTATAATAAAGCATGTTAAACACTGTTACCAGATTTGAATTTCTAAATAAAAATAACTTCTTGCTATCAAGGCATTCCTTTAGGTTTCTGCACACCCTATCCCTCCTCAGTGCTCAGGTTCATTAGCTTCCTTTCTCATTACTTTTCCTTTGGCATGGAGAAAGTCTGAAGCGCAGAACTTTCTGGCTCCTGGCTTCGAAGGCACACCTTGGCAATTGTAATCCCCCAGGACAAAGAGCTAGAGATCCCAGACACAAACTAGTAAGTGAAAAACAGTCTTAAATGCTGCCTGAGAGTTAAAAATAAATTTAAAAATAAAATTTAAAAAAAATCAGTCTTTTCCTTGCCAGTTTATTCTTTGTGTGTCACCTACCTGAACAACCTTCTCTAAGATACGAACAGGTCTTTTGACACCAGATGTCCATAAAGCGTTTGTGTGCAATGTTTCAAACACTTGAAAACGAAAGAACTTTCCACCAAACAAAATCATTCCTGTTTACACACAAGATCTCTCTCTGTTAAGTAATAACCTCAAAGCAAATGAAGGCAAATATTTAGGTAAGAGGTCTCTAGGATACAACATATAAAAGGAACTACTACTTTGCTCCTGGCTCAGCAATGAATTAATGCCCTAGAAAAGCATTAGTGACATTGCATTACTGAAGATATATTTAAGATGAAATTGTATTCTTGCTGCTGCACAGAGTCATATGGTATCTGAAAAGAATGGGCTAAATGGGAAGTGAAAAGATGTAAAAAAGATACATGTTAGTAATGTGTTTATCTGCTTATTTCTCCATATCCTTCCTTGTTCCCTCCAAAATAGCATTCTTATAAAACCACTACTCATGTAAAATCCATGTTACATTCATGAACAATTATCAAAACTTAGAATGCTTGTAAAGCAGAGGCAAGTCCAAACGTGACCTGGAGCTTCATGGGAAAGTGGCACAGAAAAGACACGACCAGAGGTACCACATTCAGTTCCCTGATACAAGCTTAGCACAGGCAAGGAGACCTTACACCCCCCCGCCCCTCCCCCCCACTTGCTAGCCACTCTCTTCCAGTCTAAAGGTATCAATTTCTAATGATAAAAACAGAAAAATGAAAGTGGAGGAATATCACAAATACTCGCTTTTTGCAAGCCTTACAGTTAGGGATGGAAAACAGTGGCACCGTATCTCCAAATTTCTGTTACTTACTACAGTCTGGGATAAATTGCAGGAAGTTTTTTACACTGTAGCAGTTCAGATGCCCACACTAAATGTGAACACAACCAGTTTTGAAAGTCAAAAGAAAACTGCTTGGCTATCTACAAGCCCAGTGTGTGTGTCAGCACACAACAGAGAAATCAAGATGTGTTTCCTGCTGTCAAGAGGGAATGCCTCTATTTTCATCAGTAAAACAACTCGAATGGGTGAACTCTGGAGTTTGGTATGTAAACTTCTTAATGGAAAAAAAATTACAAAAACGACCACACTGAATTAGAACAAACACCTATGCAGCTAAAAGGATGGGATACTTAGCAAAAGAAAACAAGCAGCAGGGCAATACCGAAAGAAATTCTAAGTATCAGATTTTTCAAATTTGTGCAATAAAAAAAAATTTGCAGAGTACTTACACATCCAGAGATGCCAGTAAGAAGGGGCAAAAGTTTTGACTATAGTAATTTTCAGCTATGGCACTCTGCCTGCAGAGATGTTCAATTAACGCTCCAGCTGGCTCTGCTATATAGCAGTCTGACTACAGCAACATAGAGCTTTGCATGGGATAATCTGCCTAACTGAGAAACACCGGCAATGCAAGCTAACCCTCTCTATCAGCTTAGTCCATACCCTCTGACTCCTCAGACTGACAGAGAGTACCACATCCAACACCTGGCAAATTTTAAGCAAGTGTTTTCTAAGCAAGTGTTTTCTAATGTCATGACCTGAAAGAACATTTTAGAAAGACTATATCCAGGAACTTCTCTCCTTGAAAACCAGGAAGAACAGAGGCAGAAGAGGGCAGGTGCTTGCATCCCAACAAGATATGGAGGATGGGAAGGCAATGAGTGCTGTGCTAAAATCACTCTGCCTGATGGAAACAGGCTGCAGATTACTATACTTATCTTGAATTGCAAGCTTCCTCCATTTTTTCCTTAATATACCAAGTCAGGAATTGCCCCTTGACCCCAGTGAGACTATTTAGTTTTGTACAGGTGCTTCAAAAAGGTGATCCAAGTAAGAATGGACTGCTCCAGCTTCCTATTAAGACTTTGATATACATGACTTGCAAGACCATTTGGCTATTACAGAATATCTAAGGGGGGGAAGAGGGTGGGATGGGAGATGAGTATGTGTTTGTACACACATCTCTGACGACTGCAGGATTCTCCATAGTATTTCTATGAAACACAGCAGAATGATATGTTCAAAGCAATGAATATCATGATGAATTTTCAAGCAGGCCATGAAATGTAAGAATATTTTGAACTGGATGAAGCACACCAAGACAGACCTGTAGGCTATGGACCTGCAGGCTATGGACCTGCCAGTCTATCAGTTTTAACTACAAAAATCAACAAATGCACGTATATAGCAATGCATAAGTTCTTACATCGCAGTACTTGACTACTGGAATGAGATTTCCTAGGACAAGACTGTAGCTTGGGAAATCAAAGGGGATTTGAAAAATATCTGAAAAGCACAGTTAGAAACACTGGTAAGTCAAAAGATAAAGGTCAAAGTTCCACATCTATTTAAAAAGACTAATTTAAAATTCTTGTTTATACTCCCATAATTGGATATTGTTACATGCTTGCCAGGCCTATGGGCAGGAAACATCAACTCTCCCCCATTTTAGATTAAGAATCCTTTTAATGTGACTTACTCTGAGAAGAGACACTCGGAAAAAGAACTCCTAGGCAGGCTAGAAGAATCTCCTTATCAATTTGGAGAACAAGTTAGTAAGAGACATTACATGACTGCATGCATCACAGTTAAGACAATCAGAATAGAACATGGATATTGTATTACAACTATGAACATCAAGGTGGCTTTCACTGTGGTAAAGCACAGGTGTACTTCACAGTTTAAAAAAACAAGCAAATTCTTCTTCCTTGGGTAGAAAATCCTTATCTTCCAGAAAATCTATTACCTTGAAAGTGACAGAAGTAACTAATTCCCCCAACACAATAAACATAAGGAGCCTAGAGCTCAGTAGAAAGTTTATCAAAAGCCAGGTCTTAGAGTCGAGTGCACTCATGCTCTCACTTTTTTGTCTTTGGCCAAAACTACTCACAGCCTTCCAGTTAAGAGATTTCCTTAGTCGCTGCTGCATCGCACTGGGCCAGCAAGTACTAGTATTGATTCACAAGTAAAGAAAAATGCATATTCTCCTGTGCTGTATCCTAAGCTATTCACAAATTTCACAATAAGGATTTCACAAATAACCAAAGCCTATCTATACACTACACCAAAACCTCTTCCAAACTTACTAGTATGTTCCTATTCACCCCTCCACTCTACTCAGATGCATGCACGCTAGTTCTCCTTAATATTTGCTACTGGAGCCATGTAAGTCAAGAGGAAACAATTTACCTAGCCTGAAATGGTGGCATTTCTGGCCACAGCAGCCACCTGGGAATCTTCGAAAGAAAATGAGACTATCAAGTCTGAGATCGCCTACCCATCGACAATCTCGCTGGCAACCACGCTCAGAAGTTTGCGAGAGAGATTCTACCCAGCAAGCAGCATCGCCTTCACCTTGCACACAGTGGGCAACAGGCAAATAGGTATATCCAGATCCTCAGGTGTTAAACCTTGACAGAGTAAGACAATAATAGAAGAGGTGTAAAAAAGGATCGGTGGTATAATAATGTCACCTTACAAACTTGAAAGTGGCAGAAACAGCGAAGTGCTACAAAACAGAAGCAATGTACGCTAGAATACCAGCATGAGTAAGTGTACTCATCACACCACGGACTACAGTCAGTGATGAAGCTTTGCATCCTCCTATTCATCATGCTGTTCATTATGTAGAGTAGTGACATTTTGTCAGTTACGTACTTCCACTTACTGTTTATACACAACTAGAAAAAAGTATTCACCAAACACATTCGTTTACTTGCACAAAATAAGGCATTTTCTCTTCATGCTCACATTTTAAGTGAAATAACTTAAGTTTTTACCAATTCCGTTTGTTGATTAAGCTCAAAGATAAGGATTTTCTCAAGCAACACACTGGTTAGAAAGACACAGTTCTAACCAGCACACTCTTTTAAAGTTCCAAGTCAGGACAGAATAGGCACACAAGCTTCTCTCTTCTGTCTATCAGTATTATTTTAAAAGAAGAACAAAGGGGATGGTATTTATTTCTATTTAATTTTCGGGTAGGGTATGCCAGTCAAAGTGAGCAAATTTCTAAATCAAGGTTATCTAGCAGGAAATTATTAAAATTCAGAAACTGGGGGGGGGAGGGGGGGGCACATGCAGGCAAGGGGGAAACACAACAACACTACCTTACGGTACCAGACAACTGGATTTTCCCTAGCCAATGCTCTAGAAACGTGTAATAAATCCTGATTATTGTGCAGCTCTGAACTCTTCATTTGCAATCACGCTGCTAATCTCAGCTACAGTGCCCCAGACATATGACCACTTTTTCCAAACTTGTCTAAATACAAAATATCTCTGCATTTGATTCAATAATATGAAATACAAAAATTGAGAACAAACAATTAGGACAGAAATAGTTAGTCTCCTCAACTTTTAGAGCTGGATTAGCTCAAATAACCATGTTTAACAACAATGCCACCACCAAAAAAAACCCCACTCTCTGCCCTCAAATCAGCCTTCACATTACCAGAGATCCAACGAACATTCCTATTAGTATGCAGCATTCACTTCTACTCCATCAAGTTTAGACCTCAGTTCTTAATGGAAAATGATTTTTAAATATCAAGCCAAACTAGTTTAGCAGTCAAAAATAATTTCCTTTAGAAACATCCATTAAATGGCCTCAGTTCTTGTTACCTTTTTTCCAAAAGCTAAAGGGCTTCCTAGTCTTCTGAAGATATTTGTAGTTTTCTCCCTTACTGTGTGACTTAATGCAAAACAGCAGAAAATAAAGGGAAAAACTGAAAAGTTAGCAAAATAATTTTCCGTTTCATGAAATACCCAAGTTCTCAGGTTTGGGTTTTTTTCCAGTTTCTAAGTATCTAAGTCTAAGACAACTATGATCTTGTAAGTGTGTCTGAATCAATAAACTCTGCCTTGCAAAAAGGTAGTCTACAACAGGTTTGGCTTTTCTATACAGTAATGTCTTCCCAAAGCACAGCAAGAATGTTTTCAGTCACCAGGTGTGACAGTATATTCTTTTACAAATGCAAGTATATATTCTGGCAGAAAAACAAAGGCATACTCTTAGCTGTACCTTTCTCATAGACGGTTACATGCTAAAATCTAACCCAGTCACATCACATCTACTCCCCTAAAAATGGCAAGCTACCAAGAACCTTCCTGCACAGCGGCAATTAAAATCCTAACATGATTTGAGTACATAAGGCTTCATACACCTACATGAGTGGCTATAGCATGCAGTAATAGTTGATTTTTGCTAGTTGACCCTTAGCAAAGCTACACTGCACTCTGTTAGTAAATATTTCTTCCATAAAAGACCAGCATTATATGGCACAGTATTTTCACCAGATGAAAACAAGCAGGTACATACTGATCTTCTGTTCCAAAAAACTTCACAAAGAAGCACTTTTTTCCACGAGGTTTCTTCAGATCTTTAGGTGGATTAACAATCTGAAGGTGATCAGAAGTGAAAGTTAAAAAGCACATAATGAAAATTTATACTTTGTGATTTTACTGCCATATGTTACAGCTATTATAGCTTTATTTTTTTATTTTTTTTATCTGACTAGGAAGAGAATTTGAATCTGTTTTAGGTCTTTCAAGTAAATACATAACCCATGTATTTCCTTAGACACGGGTATGCTGCAACAGAGTGAAAAAGCACCCAAACTCCACTGACACATCACCACATTCTTTGTAAGGTTTCCTCCTCCCTATCGCAAATAAATAAGCTAGCAATCTTTTTAAAATTTAGAAAGCCAAATGACATTAATAAAAGTTTGTTCCACTTAGGTAACTTTTAAAGTTTACATTTAAAGCTTTGTCTTTACTCCCAGAACAGATTGCTTATAAAGTTTAAAATACTAGTGAAGAGAAAAGCTGCTTTTCAGTTACACACGTGACACCTGAAAGACTGTAGGGGAGCCTGGACTTAACTTGATCCAATAACCAAACATTTCTGGTTGTCAGTCACATTGACAACACTTTTCCCTGCCAGATGCTGTTGTCACAGCATGCTCAGTCCTCATACCTACACCAAAAATAAAACCAAAGTTCTTTCAGAGAAGCACAAACAATAAAAATGGCACATATAATTCAACCTTTTTTAAAAAAATCTTTTTGGTCTTTCAACAGAAAAAAAACCCAACTAAACCAAAAGAGAAAGTTTAAGTACTCCCTACCCCCAGAATTATTAAAAAACATAGCTCTAAAACAGTATCTTGAGAAGCCAGACTTTATTTCTATTACTTAATACAGTGCATTTAAGCAATTTACTCTGGGAAGAAATAAACTTGTTTTGCAGAAAGTGATAGGGATTAAATAACTAAATATGGGAAACACAATAACTTCCAGAGCTGGATGAAATGTTGCTTTTCGTTCTACCTGAACTAACAGCTGTAAGTGACAGGCTGAACTTCTAGATTGAATAAAACCTTAAACTGGTTCACAGTTTAGATTTGTGGGGTAGGTATTTTAAAAAAACAACCAAACAACAAACAAACAAAAAACCCAATATTAATCTTCAACTGAAATGTTTTCAGGCAAAGCTTTCTCTGTGCAGAAGGAAAAAACAAAAACAAAAAAAAACACCACCAAAACTGAGACAGCAACAATTAAAAAAAAAAAAATCCCACAACCACCAAACCTCACCTTTCCTGGCCATGGAGGATACCGTCCCAGCTTCCCCCTAGAGAAAAAAGAAAGTATTAGGCACTAAAATCAGAGTGGGGGGGGGGAAACACACACCAAACTATCCCATGTCTATCTTTTTGCATTACATCATATTTTTCATATTAAGAGAGTTATGAGTTACAGTCAAAACCCACCCTGAAAGGCAAGACATGCAGTTGGCACAGAAGCATTATATTGTTAGATACCTGCACCTAAACTAAGTCTCTAAACAGTCTGCATAACGCACTGAACTGTCAGAATTTAAGTGAACAGAACAGCAGGAGCATAGCTACTGCCTGGAAGATACAGCACTATAGTGCTTATTACTCTTGTAAGCCTGGATATTCCCTCACAAAGAGCTGAAAAAAAGCATTGTTGCAGGCAATCAAACCAAAGTTCAGGTTGATAACATATCCATCCGAACAGAACAGTCTACTGAGCAGAGCAGCCACCAATTTCCAGCTCAGAGAGCTGAGACTCTTAGAAGTTCTCAAGAAAAGCACTAATGGCAGGATCCCCTGAACAGATGTTCACTTTCTTCAGGCACTCCCCACCACAGTAGGACGGGCTAAAGATACAGAAGAGCCAGAGGAAAGGCAGAAAAGTTTATTTCCTACACTTGCAAACGTTTCCATTATGAAAACTACACAAAACTACCTCTTCACAGAGGAAGATGAGACATTAGTCTTAGCCCTCAGCACAGTGGCTTTATCATTATCAGATCTTTGTCACTTACTCCAGCTGCAGTACTCTCACAAAACCTTATCGGTCATTGTCTTGCAAGAGACTGGCAAAGAACCTGTGGAGCCCAGCAGCTCCTGAACCAAAAATTCTCAGCAAATTGTACTGCAACTGCAGCCCCTGCTAAAATGGCAAAGCTACAGACAATTCAGTAGCAACGGTCAGGCAGGAACACTGCCAAGAGCTGTAACTGTGACGGTGTCTCATATTCGATGCTTCCATTCTCGTACTGAACAAGACTTTCATCAAAGCCTTTCATATGTTACTGTCTTATTGTTACAGTTCTTCTGCGACGGCTCCAGGGATAGTACTTGTTTAGGCTGTCATGTACAAAACTAAAGCAGGATAATCTGCATTCCAACACTGAGAGTAGTGCACTCTCCAAATCCTCATTTGAAAAAAAAAAAAAATTTGCTATAAGGAACCAATCTTTACTTACTTTGCTATATAAATTAGACAACTTCACAGCACTGTCAATTTTTCGGATGAGAAACTGCAGTTGTCACAGCCTGGAGCACACGCTTCTTTTTATCTGGGATACAAATATAAATGCATGCACTTGCGTGTTGGGGATTAGCTATTTCTTGCAACCCCTCGCAGGACACCCTAGCTTATCAAGTAGAGCCTATGCACTTCAAAAACAGCGCTCACAGGGCTCAATGGAATCCCCTCAGTTCTCCTGATCAGGAAATACAAAGTCACAGCTCTCTGACTATTTGAAGGTAAAACTGGCGTGCCAAGGGAAAATGGCTTCTGTGAGCTTCAACCGGGGACATCCTAACCTGCAAAAAACCACTGTTTTCCCGGATTGTTGTGTTGCTTTCTCAAAGCACCGCCAAAAACCGGTATCGTTGTTCTCCCTAAACACCTACTAACTTATTTATGCCCCTTCTCTCCTCCCTTGGGAGGAGACCGTATCTCCAACCGAGCTCCGCAACGATCGCCCCGCTGTCCCGCTCCCCTCGCCCCTCTCCAATCTTACACAGGTTCTTTTATGCGCCGCCTCCCGTTAGCCTCCGCTGCCGGCCCGGCCAAGAACCGGACCTGCTTCCCCTCGGCCCGCTCCAGCCCAGTCCCGTGGCCACAGACGGCCTCCCGCCGCCGACCCCCGCCCCTTCTCACACCGCCTCCGAGGGACGGCGGCGGCGAGACCCGCCGCCCGGGCCGCGGCCCCGCCGCCGCCTGCCCTGCCAAGCCCGTTCCTATCCGCAGCCGCGCCCTACGGTCCCCCGCGGCTACGGGGTGGCAGCGCTCTGCTCGACCTGGCCCGGCCCGGCTCGGCTCCCGCCGCGCCGCGCTGCCCCGGGCCGGGCACAGCCCCGCCGCTGCCCGCCTGCGCCTCCGCTGCCACAAGCGGAGCCTCAGCATCGTTTCGCAAGAGGCGTCTGTCCCGCCGGCCACCGTCGCCCGCCCAGCGCCCGCGGCCACCGTGCCACTCTGCCCCGCCGCCGCCCGGCCTGCCCCGCCACTCACCACACCAGGTCTCCAAGCCTCAGACTCACGGCCGCCATCTTACCGACAGAGCCACCAGCCGCACCGCGCACGGCCTGCCGGGACAGGACGGCACCCGCGGCAGAGGAAGGGAGGGGGGGCAGCGGCAGCGGGGATTGGGCAGCCCCCGTCACGTGGGCGGACGGCTGTCACCCGCCACTCCCCCTAGGCGTGACTGCGGCCGCGGCGCGGATTGGACGGGCAGTACCGTGATGTCGCCGGGCTCGCACGGGGCCGCGCACCCCGCCCGCGGCTCGGAGGAGCCGTCAAGCGGGAGACCTTTGTGCTGAGCACGTCGGGGTCAGGGTAAGTGGCCGCGGCGGGCAGTGGGGCGCCGCTGCTCTGCCGGGCCGCTCCACGGGGGGCTGCCAGCCCCGCTCCCGGCGGTGCCTGTGTCCGGGCCGGGGCTGCCCCCGGGAGCAGAGGCGCTGTTCCTCGGGCGGCTGCGGCAGAGGTCCCTGCGGCACCCCCAGGATAAAGGGGTTTTCTTCAGCACGGGATTTTGCCTGAAGGAAAGAGAAACAGAGGGTCCCGTCGGCACCCAGGACCACCCGCGCTCAGGGGGTCTGGGTCCCAGAAGACGTGTGTGACCCGCGCTTGGACCTCCCAGTGACCCCTGTTAGGCCAAATTAGGAGGTGGTGGGATTCAGAGCGTGCTTCGCACCCGCTCTCCGGCCACAGCTGTCTCCAGCCGGCTGTTGAGGAGTTGCATCAGTTTTTCCCGACAGCTTGCCTTGGTTGGCATTGCCCTTCCTTTCTGTGCATCTAAGACAGTTTCACAATTTTTCAAGCGTTCTTGTGTCCTCTTCTGCTCTGTGCCCCGACAAAAACCCAAACGTAGCTGCTGTAAAGGGCACGGGTTGGATACCTGTGCAACATCGCCCTGGATAGAAGCTAACCACTCTGAACCCAGTGATAACTAGTGTAATTGTTCTGCTTTTCCCCCCAAATTTAGGTGGATTGAGGCCAAGTATCTTATTCTAAATTGCTGTTAGCTTAATCAGGTATGTCCTCCTCGTTAGAACTCCATCGTCGTTTTTCAAGAGAGATGCACCATATTAGGAGAAAATGTTCCAATAGGAGAGAGCTTATTAATTAAGAGCCTATTAAGAGCCTTTAAAATGGGTGTTTTACTTGTTTTGTTGTGTAACACAGCTGGCCCCCCCCCACTTGTCCTCTGCCACAGTGGATGTGTTTCCTCTGGTATGAGATACAGGTTTAAAAAGAAAAAAACCTTTTTCCTGGCAGGTTTAATGTACCAGTCTGTAGCCAAAATCCAAGGGCTAATATAGAATCACAGACTGGTTTGGGCTGGAAGGGACCTTTAAAGCTCACCTAGCCCAACCCCCTGCAGTGAGCAGGGGCATCTTCAGCTCGATCAGGTTGCTCAGAGCCCTGGAATGTTTCCAGCAATGGGGCATCTCCCACCTCTCTGGGAAAAATCTGTCAGTGTCTCACCACACTCAGCATAAAAAATGTCTTCCTTAGATCTAGTCTAAATCTCCCCTCTTTCAGTTTGAAACCGTTACCCCCCATCCTATCACCACACCCCCTGACCAAAAGTCCTTCCTCAGTTTCCCGTAGCCCCCTTTAAGCACTAGAAGGCCGCTCTAAGGTCTCCCTGGAGCCTTCTCCTCTCCAGGCTGAACACCCCCAACTCTCTCAGCCTGTCCTCACAGGGGAGGTGCTCCAGTCCCCTGAGCATCTTCGTAGCCTCCTCTATAGCCAGGCCTATGCAGTTTTCTACTCCTCACACCTGTGCCGCTGGTTTGCCTTGTCCCGGGGACTGGAGTTAGGAGACCCAGCTTCTGACTCCAGCCTTGGGCTGACCTTCAATGTTGCCCTAATCTTCCCAAAACCTCCCTGAGCAATTTACTCCCTGGCTCAGAGTTCCCTTCTCCAGGGCCTGACATCAGTGAGGCTGCTCACAGCCGTTTCCATCCCAGGCTTTCAGCTCCGAAGCCATCCCAGCAGCCAAAGCGCACTGATCTCAAGGGCTGCCCAGCACGTTGGGGTGGCAAGGCGCCGCCGAGCCGGGCCTGCCCGCAGCCCCGCCGTTCCAGCCGGGCCTCCCGCCCACAACAGCGGCCGGTGCCAGGCACCTCGGGGCGGGTTTGGCCGGCAGGAGCGGGCAGGCCTCCCGCTCCGGCGCCGGGCGGCTGCCTGCCGGAGCTCCTTGCAGAGCAACTGAGCTGCCGACCGGCCGGAGGACGGCAGCGCGGGGCGGGGCGGGGCGAGGGCCGTCTCGGCTGCTCGCAGCGAGGGTCCCCCGGGGCGGCGGGGCCGCGGCCCGGGCGTTCCGCCTCAGCACGGGCGTTCCGCCGCGGCCCCGGCGCCGGCCGGAGCGGCTTCCGGGGCAGGCGGGAAGCGGCGGGCGGCGCGGCGGGGCCCAGCGGAGCCCAGCGGAGCGCTGGGTGCTGTGGACCGGCGCCATGGCCCGCAAGAAACTGCACCGGCCCATCGCCGCCATGGCCAAGAAGATCCGCGAGTACCGGGCGCTGAAGAATCGGCCGCGGGAGTCTCAGCGCTTCGCCCTGGACTACGAGACCATGCGACGGCCTCTGACGCAGAAGCGGCTGCCGGTGCGGGCCTGGGAGGACGTGCGGAACGAGAACCGGCTCTTTACCCTGCTCTGCCGCCTGCCGCGCTTCGGCGTGGGCCGCACCGTCACCCGCAAGTCCTGGCTGTGGGCGCACGACGAGCCCTGCTACTGGGTGATCACCAAGGTGAAGGCGGATTACACGGCCGAGGTAACAGCCGCCCGCGGGGCTTCCGGCCCTCCGCCGCTCCCCGCCGGTCCCGTCCCTCACCAGGCTCTCGTTTTCTTTGCAGAACATGGATCACGGAAGAGCTTGGGGCTACCTGACCTTCAGAGGTAAAATCGGCGGGTTTTCCTACACGGGGGATAGGCAGGGCCGGAGAATAGCGGGGGGGGCGGGGGGGGGGGAGAGGGAGCTGCAGGGGAACCGCAGCCTTCCCACGTGGGAAACTTGTTTTTCTCAGATCTGCTAATGAGAAAATACATTTCTCCACTTTTTAGTTTGAAATGCTGGGATCTAGCATGTGTTTCTGAGAAACGCTGTGTGAGAGCAGGGTGGGCTGACGGTGGGGAAGGACGGTGCTGCCGGGGCACTAGGTGAGGGGACAGATGGTTGGAGGCTTTGAATGAACACGTGAGGGTATTCCAGGTAAAATTGTCAGTAAAACAAGGGTGATGGCGAGTAAACTTCTGTTACTGGGACTTTAAATTAACGCTTGGAGCCGAGTGGATTTCCCTTTTTAAAGCTGCTCTATATTATGCATACGGTGGTTGCTTACTAGAGTTTCTGAAACATTTCTCATTCAGAGGTTTTAAAGTTGTTGGGTATTTTTAATGTTAAATTTCCCAGGGAACTTTCATCATTGTAGAGTGAAATTACTCTTGTTCCTGAGCCATGGAAACTGAAACAGACGGAGATTAAGTGACATTTTAATTTAAGCGAGGGAGTCAACCCTGGAACTGGAACAACCTGCCCATACTCCTTTGAGCCTGTTTCTGGTTTGATTTCCAAGGACAGAAGTGGGGTCCTGTAGTATAGCAGGGAAGACACTGTCTAAACCTTTGAATACTTCCGTTACTATTGCACGTTGTAGCATTTTTGATACTGGGGAGTCGACACTTCCCGCATTTCCCAGCGGGTTTGTTGTCAATGGTGTTGTCCACTGGTGTTCATCATCTTTTCTCAGGCAAAACTGAAGAAGAAGTGAGAGAGATTGACAGAGTCATGTACCATGACTGGCGTATGGTGCCCAAGCATGAGGAGGAGGCCTTCAAGAAATTCACCCCAGTGGCAGAGGAGACCATTCGGTACCTGCCGTACCCGCCTCTGCTCCGAGCCATGATCCTTGCGCAGTGGCAGAAAGAGGGAAAACCAATCACAGAGGAGCCAATGATTGACCTGGAGAAGGTCGGGATCTCTCCCCATCAGGGTGCAAAGAAAAAAGCTGCAGGGACACCAGTGTAAAGACTTGTTCTATGTCCTGAGCTTCCCACATGCTCTCGCTGTGTGTTAGAAGCACATCATCTTACAGACCCCCTTGTCCACTGTGGTATGGCATATCCAGGTTTCCTAGCTTTCTCCCCAGCCCTGTACAGTCACCTCATCTGACAGGAAAGATGCAGATACATTCAGATTTTTTTTCTGTAACTTTGGTCTCAGTCAGCAGAGGAACCTTCTTGATTCCCTATATAGTCTCTGAATGCATAGCTCCTGTCATCCAGCTAGAATTCTCTGGAGCACAATTTCCTTTACAGCCTGAAAATTAGGTTTTTAAGAACGTGTGTCAGATAATTTGGGTCCTCCATAAATCACAGAAAAATGACTGAGAATATTGCATCATTTCACAGAGCTGTGTACAAATCTATCTACTAACAAAAATAAAGGTTTTCTTATTTCTGCAGCACAGTTCTAATAAAACTTGGTATTTTTTTTCAGTGCATGGAGATCATCATGAGGTCCAAATGCAGAGTCACTAACTTACCAAAACAGGCACAGCATCAGATGCCTCTTAACTGCTGCAGAGTCATCTGAGTTACTTACATGTGATGGCAATGAAGAACACGGGAGGAACACAACTTGACGTTGTATACTAAGCTTATCTAAAGATATTCATCTCTTATTCCCAGCGACGTCTGTCCAGAGATAGGAGAAATAATTTTAATTCTGGTGACACAAAGTAGACAGGATTGGCTGTTACTATGTGAAGGCAATCGCAAGTTACCGCCTGTTCCAGTGCAGCATGTTGTAGTGAACATCACAAAAATGCAACTCCTTAGTGCAGGTCTTAGCATTTCATTCTCTGTTGTGGCGGCTGTGGATTCTGCTGCTGTGCCAGGAACTGTTGGAGGGTCTGGTCCGGCTGTGGGTGGGGCTCAAGGGCTCTTCTGGTCTGTCACCCTGCAGATCAGCTCCTTGCAGAAGCAGCTATTGAGTTCTTTCGGCTGCTGCAGTAGGCAGTCAAGAGGTGCTGTTCCATTTGCGATAGCATCCTGAAATCACAAGCAGCCTGAAGGGATTTACTGAGGGAAAGCAGAAACGCTCCACCCTGCCCACTGTGCATGGCAGGCCTGGGTGGGACAGCGGAATGTGTGGCCTCAAGTCACCAGGAAAAAGGCTGTCATCAGACAAGAGCAAACGGATCGCCGTCACTCCCTTGGCTTCCATGGGATTCCTCGACGGGGCTCTCCTATGGGATAAAGAAGGAAAGTTTTTCTGATGAATTAAAAGCTGGTCCTATGACAAAGCACGAAGGCTGGGAAAAGCTGAGCTCTTGTCCCTCTGCTGTGGCAGGAGTGCTGCAGGGCACATGCCAGGGCTGGTTCACTGGCTTCAGAAGCACTGGGATAGTCCTGGGGAGGGAAAACCCAGAGTGTTGCTGAAGGCACAAACTGTTTGAGGCTGTGAGAGTTCATGCTGCAGCTGCAGCTGATGGAAAACAGCTTCTCTGGTTTCCAAAGCCTCTGCTGCCAGGGGCTGGCTGAGCTGGTGCATTCCTGTGATTGAGGTGCTACTGAACCAGCACACAAACTGAGGACAAGTGAGGTGGGAAAGGAGGCATAGATGTGTGTTAGATGGGACAAGTAGAACAGCCTAATCCTCTGTCCTGCACAGCCAGGAGCTGAACACAGCACAGGCAGTGCCCTCCCTGACAGGGCATAGGCCCACGGAGTCTGACCACAGTGGGCAGAGCCAAGTGCTGGTAACAGGGGCCGCTGACAGCCCCAGATAAGGCAAGAAATGACCCACAACCAGGGTCCAGCCAGGGACCCCAGCCAGAAGCAAAAGCAGATGGAGATAATACACCGTAAGGCATAGAATCATACAATGGCTTGGTTGGGAAGGGACCTTTGAAGATCATCTAGTCCAAACCCCCAAGTCCAAGGAGCAGCTGGAGACAGGCACAGCTACAGCACAGCTCAGACAGAGACTGAAGGCCCCAGCTGGTGCTTAAATGAGGCTCCTGGGCCATGGGTGGAAAAGGCCCATGTATGGGGGGGGGCCCAGGTGGGGCTGACAAGGACAGTCACAGCCTGCTGGTGACCTCAGGGCCTTAACCCTTCAGGGGTGGGGGGGTCTTCACACTGAGCCCTGGGCAGCCCAAGAGCCTTATTGGATTGTGAAGACTCCCTTCGGGAACACTGCACAGCCCCGCTTGCCACGTGTTGGATTTAACGCCTAGAATGTTCTGGGAGCTCTGCCGGGACTCTCAAATCTGTACATTAACCTCCTGGATCATTTAACAGCACAGGGGTGGTTGTCTGAAGGGTGACGGTAGTGAGCCACTTCCTCCACTGCCCAGGTGGTTGTCAGACATAGCTGCCTTCACCTAGTGCCTTGCTCAAACTGCTTCTGGCGTATAAAAAGGGGCAGCCCCAGGGGTGAAGGACAGGTCCCAGGGCCTGTTTCCAAACCTCATTGTTGAGGTGCTTCTACTAACCCTGTTGTACTTCACCCCGACCTGCACAGGACCGAAGTGCAGGTGTTAGTCACGGAGGTGACTCACCTTAGGGACCCCTGCTCAGGGCAGAACCTGCTCCTGGCATGAGGAGGCGGCTCCCTTGTCTATTATTGCTATGTACAGCCCTTGAACTAATGCAGTTCTACAAAATAAATATGAACGTGTCTAAGTGCTGCTGGGACTAAGAGGAACTTGCTTCCCAGTGCTGAATGTCACTGATTCCAGTGGGACTCTGAAGTACCACCCTGTACTGACAGGGGACATTGGCAAACTGAGTATTGAAGGCTGAGCCTGATGTGTTAACCCTGGCAGCTCACCTGAAGGGGACACCACGAACACAGCTGCAGCTGCCAGCAGCTGAACGTTTGTCTTTTCTGCCTGTTATTTCTGATGCTGGGAGAAGCTACAGCTTGCACTGTGGCTCGCAGGACCAGCCCCTTCTGCTCTGACTCCCTATCTTATTTCTTGCCACTAAATTGCTCAATGGTCAACACTTAAGCTGCAATTCCCACCCTTTTTAAGTGTCTTGCTGGAACTAAAGACTGATCATAAATCCCAGTGCCTTTACAGGAACGAGACGCCCTGTGCTTGCTGATGTTAACACATTTATTACATACAGAACAGATATGGTTTGTTGTTTGATAGCATAGGGGACAAAGCATGGGAACGTATTCATACAGCAGTCTCTTTACAGAATGCCATCTTCAGACCAAATAGCGGAGTTTACAGGCCTTAAGACACTTTTTTAAATCCTTTTGTAACATACAAGATACTTTACATACATCACAGTGGAGATATGACAAGGAAGCGTGTTGAAGCCAGTCAGTTCTCACCTTGCTGCCCAGCAGCCACCAAACGCCCACAGGAGCTCACAGCAGAGCCTGGTTCTACTTAGCTGTAGCTGCCTCTCTTGGACATGTGCTTCTCTTGGAGGAAAACATGCACTGAGCTGGAAATAAACCTGTTGGTGGAGGCCAGAAACTGGTTTCCTTACATTGCCAGGGCCCAGTGGGTGACAGGAGACTGGGTACTGTCACTTCAACTGCTAAAACCAGCTACAGAACAAACAGTAAGAGGTAAGAACGTTGCAATTCTGTATTTTCCTACAGAAGAGTTGATAGAGCTACGGAACTGGCCCCACTAGGGCTTTTTTTTTTTCCTTCAATTAGTCCAAATTACAAAGTTTACCTGGCCCTAGCTGATGAACGGTTACATGTCTGTGGAATCTGTGGTCTAAATGTCAATCTTCTTGTTAACTTGAATGCACTTTGTGTTGTGATCCAAAGAGCTCTTCCTAGCAGAAAGCATTTTGGGGAAGTGAACAAGAAGCCTGGCACAGTCAGCAGTGCCCTGGCGAAATGTCCCTGCTGAAGGGTCCCCCCACATGCAGGTGGCAGCTCCAAGCATCCCTTAGCCAAATGCCAGCCACAGAGCCCGGTGTGCCAACGGCTGGAGGACACTGTCCAGCTGGTTTCCTACCTTGGTGAAGAGCGGTGTGGGGGCGTGTGTCACCAGCACCACTCACAGGAAGCCTGGGCACCACTGTGGCTCCATACTTCAGTGGCTGAGGCCTCTGTTCTCCAGAGGTATCCTCTTGCCTCCTTGCAGAGGAAACGTAAGCCCCAGCCTTTTCTGACTGTGGATCCAAAAAGCATTTCAGTGCTGCTGCATCAGGACAGATGCTACACGTTAGAGCTTGCCCTGGGAATACTGCATCCCTGCAGCACAGAAGCAGCTTTACACCACAAGCCTTGGGGGGCAGCCTGGTCCGTGGCGACAAGCACAGGACACAGCTGGGAGCTTCCCTGAAGATGGAGACATCCCCCAGCCGTCCCTGTACCGCCACACTGGCACAAGGACATCCCTGTGAACCCTGGAGTGCTGCACAGCTCAGGGAAGAAACAAGATGACCACCAGGAGCTTCCAAAGTCATCACTAACAACTCCTACTCGCTCTAGTCCTGAACATCCAGGAGAAAGTGTTCAAAGGAAATGGAACTTGTCCTTGTGGAGACAGGACTGTTTCCGCTGTCAGAAAGGGAGGACAAACCATTGCCTCTTAATCTGGAGCTCCCATGTTCTGCATCTGGAGCTCAAAACTGCTTTCCCTGGCCCCATTTTTTGCTGCTTCTCTTGTAAGCAGGACACACATTTGCAATATTCCACCACTGCTTACACGAGGAGGGCCATCAGAATTTCTCTTGGGGGTTGTCAATTCTTTTCAGGAGTCGGACATTTCCAGCTTTTCAATCCACCTGGTAATAAAGTCGGTGCTTGTGACATTAGGTAAAGGGTCAGGAGATCTGGCCTCAATTCATTTTTCTGTGTGACCTCAGGCGAGACACAACCTTTCTATACCTTGACTGCATCTACACAGACTTTCCTAACCAACAGCGTGAAGGAAAACAGCCGTCTCCTTCCAACAGCTCCTGAGATGGGGACACAGCCTTATGAGTCAAGGCAATCTCAATGTGTTAATGCAGAATTCACAGCAGACCATCATCATCTGCCCTCACCTGTGTTTTAAAAGCCACCAAATGCTACAGAGAGAGACCTTTCTCCTGAACCTTTCGGAATCAACTCAAGAGTACTTTTCTGCCTGGCATTTTTGGAAGGGCAAGTTAAAAGTATCGTTGCCTTTTTCTTAAAAAAGCAATGTTTCAGTACCCCTTTACTACCACAGTTTCCAAAGGCCCTGTGGCCTCCATGAACAAACACCTGTCTCCCACCTGAGACTACCAAACAATCCTCTCTGGACACACACACAGTCACCCAGCACATGACTGCCGAGACAACAGCAGCAGAGCAGGGAGATCTTCCACCTGCAAGTATGGAGGATGTGTTCCCCACAGCAATGGCACTGCTGCCTTCTCCAGCCAAACAGAAGTGCTGCCGCAGACCCTGACACTCCTTTCTATTGAGGGTTCCTTGGACCTGGCTGCTCTCAGTCCATGGGACATTATTCTCTGCTTAAGGGTGGATAAGGTGGAGAGTTCACTGGTGAACTAGAAAAGATTTCTGCTAGGGTGCTGTAGAAGTTGTGATTCACCATCACTGCTTTGGCGGGGGACGTCAGGGGGACGTACTACTTCTCATGCAGGTGGGAGTGAGGCAACCTGCCAGAGAACCTGAGCCACTACCCATCCAGCTGCCAGCTGAGTGCTGGGCAAAGGTTTTGCACAGTTCTAGCTCCAAGCTTCACTTCATCAACGCACTGCCATTTCTCTCCTTGTAGATGCCAGCTCCAGAGCAGAACAGTAATCCAACCACGCAGAAAGCGCACGGGCCCAAGATGAAAGCTGCAAGTTCAGAGGTTAGAAGGGGGTCACAGTCTGAGGCAGGAGCCGTTGCAGTTGTCTGGGGTCGTTTTCCAGCAGTAGGTATAATGCAGGCGTTCTGTATGTACATCTTGGCATTCAGGCGGGAGGAGGGACACTTACATTGGTGGGAAAGGAGAAATCCTCACTCAGGGATATACGATACCTGCCACACAATAATGTGGCTCCTTTCAGCCTTGGAAAGTACTGGCTTCACCTGGGTGGCGTCTCCTGCATTCTCGTCTGTCTCATCATCTTCTCCATCCCCTGAAGAGAGAAAACAGAGAGTAAAAAAGGCAAGAAAGAAAATCCCAAATTGTCTGCTCTGGAATACTTCCAAAGAGTCCAATATCCCTGCTACAGTCTCAGCAGTCTGACAAGACAGTTTGAGCTGAGACCTTCCTTTATGCCTGGAGAACATTTATAGAAACATGGTGCTTTTCTGAAGCAGGACTGTATGGATGGAACAAACCATGTCCAGCAGCAGGGAAAGCCACCATTCCTTTCGGGGAAGCCAATGTTTATAATACAGAGCACCCTCAAGCAGCACAGGTGACCACATCGAGCCCATGGCACAGATTGTTTTATTCTTTCCAGGGCCATTAACACAGACTACATGGCACTGCAGGCGCAGGCAGGGGCAGGGCTTGGCAGCCTTGTGCTCAGCAAGGAAAATGCTCACTATCCACCCTCACAGCCAGAGGCAGAAGAAAGGGAGAGCAGTGCTTTTCAGATTTTGCTCCCCAGTGATCCCCCTTCTCCATGACCACGGCCCTGCACCCCGTACCGTTCCAGATGCCTCCTGCCACAGTTACTCACCGATCCGGAAATCAATGTACCCTTCTCCTCCGCTCAGCACCAGGACGTTCTTCAGCTTCTGCCCCTCGGTCTCTGTGGCCGCTGTGCTGGGGTTCTCTGAAGGGCTGTCCAGCACACTCCCATTCAGGGTTGCTAGGACATTGCCTGGGAGAGGACAGAGGTGCTGTCAGTGTCTCTGCTCAGCCCCCCATGCGTTAACATACACACACAAACACAACTGGGCAGGCCAATTCCTGCTGCTGGTGCAATCTGGAAGTCACTACAATTTAAACTACTGATGTCTGAGCCACGGGGGTCCACAAGAGCTAGAAACAGCATGGACAGCCACCTGCTGCAGATGAGCTCAAGCTCCTGCTACAGAATGGATGGCGGGACAAGACCCTTACAATGAAGGGCTGTGCTCATCCTTACCAGGCACAGAGACGAAGAACTTGACAGCATCACGGTGGCCATGGAAACAGAGCTGTGCCTGAGCCATGGAGCAGTAGGGAATGAAACTGCTGGCAGATTTGTCACTATTGTCATCACCGTACACATGGATGACTCCGCCAGACCGGCTGCCTTCTCCAGAGGTTGGTGAGGTCTTGTTGGCTGGGGACAGGGAGAAGAAATATTGTCAGTGATGGCTTTGAGTCCCATTTACAGAAGGGACTCAGTCAAAGAGAAAACTCATGATCCACAAAGGAAAACCTTTAAAGGTGCAGGTCCCTTTAAAGGTCTTGTGTAAAGGATGTCATGGAGGAGACCACACTAGACTATACAGTACCTCTCTCTTAGGCTGGTAACAATCCATACATGATAACAAACTGCATTTTCTCATCAAATCTAGTATTTGGCTACTAGTGAGGCACACATCCCTGGAGGTGCTGGGCAAGAGTGACCCTAGGACAAGCTAGACAAGCAAGGTCTCTGAGGTGTCCCAGTGAAGGCCTCTTCACCAGCAGCAATTCTGTCCAGCCTCCAGAAACGACCTACAGTCCTAGGATCAACCTTGGTCGTTTGTACCTGGCAGGGTATCCAAAGGTATCCACTGTACCCATGAGACATTAAGGGCACCTGCTATTTTCTAGATTGGTGAAGTTGCTCAGTTGCCAAGTCAAGTCCTTTGCTCATGCCAAGCTGTGAGCACAGAGGCTGCTGAAAGCAGTCTCTGGGTCTGGTGAAGGCCTCTCAGCCCAGTATATGTCACAGCAGCGGAGTGAGGTCCTTCCTCAGTTCTTGATTTAGCTATGACATCAGATCAGCTACTCAAGCAATGAACATCTGAAAGATGTTCACCATTCACAGCTTCCAAGGATTTCAGGGTGGACTCAGAGGCCAGCATACTTCAGTCCAGGCTCTGAGAATGTGCATACTTCCACTCACCAAGGAACAGAGAGCAGTGCTTGGAGCTCAGGATGGGAGATCCTTTCCTTCCACATGCACCCACACCAGTAAAACAGAAACAATACTAAGATCACAAGGCTTTCACTTCCTGACAGAACTGAAATGCTCCGTTAATTATCTGTAGTTCTGCATTTTACCTGGGCCTGGATTTCAGTTATGAAGCGACTTGAACAAAGGAGACTTTTACCTATCAGGCTCAAGCCAGGATAGCGAGACAAGTACACGTATTTCAATGGAAGAATGAGATCAATGTGTGCAGGGGGAAGATCCCCAAGACGAAGGCTCTCTGCACCTCTGTGCTTTGGTCTGCTGTGGGCAGCTACAATTGGAAGAGCTCATCTGACCGACAGACAGGGCTGGTACTAGCACTTCTCACTCAGTGTCTGGCTTCTTACTGCAAACAGTATCAGATGCTGTGAAAGGAGGAAACGTATGTTGATAATGCCTCTGGATAGCCACAGAAATGTCTTACAATGAGAAAAAACCACTCCATTCTGACCCTGGAAAGGCTAAGGTAAGCACAAATTTTAACTCAGACCCTGCTTAACTGGCACAAACCCAAATAATTCTTAATGTTTATCAAAGTCCCCTCTGGTTAGAAGTCTTGGCTGATTACTTGCAGCTGCCAGGCACCACAGCACCTACTGCCACTGGCCTGGAACTGATGAGAGAAGCATACCTGGAAAAACAAGGATGACCAAGGAAGACCTGGGAAGAACAGTCTGCTCCTGCTTCCTGGAACTCTGAATAAACCTTCACAGTCCCCATCTCAAACCTGGCCTACTACAATAAGGGAACTACTGATGAAGAATAAAGTACTCTCAACCCAAAAAACCCAGAGGGATGTCTCATGAGATGGATGAACATGTTTTTAGCCATGGGAAATGAGGATATTTACATTACTGTCTCTGGTCGCTTTTCTCAGATGCAACTTAAAATGAAAGAGTGATGAAGAGAAATGGATGGAGATTGCTGAATGGCAGGATGGAAGGGTAGGAAAGTGACTGCAAAAGTGAATGGGTGCAAAAGGAATGAAAGCTGAAGGAAGGAGGCAATGGACTTACCCCGGAGCCCAAGGAGTTGACCTCGGTGGAGGACTACAGCTAGGCACAGGCAAGGAAGGGGAACACAGAAGGGCACGGGAAGAGACAGGTGGGACAGGAGAGAAGAAAAAGGTGGTTACTGGGAGAAAATTCAGGGAGCAACAAAAATGTATAAAACCTAGAGAAACCGCAGCAGGAGCTACAAGCTCGGATCAGTTTATACCAAAGCTGTTCTTGCTCACTTTGCTCTTATCTTACAAGGACACATGTAGTATCTGAGATGGGACAGATCCATGGTCACAAGGACCCATTGCTAAAGTTCCTAGCGAGACCTTACTGCTTAACACACTTCTATAGAAACACCAGAAGGTAATGCAACCAGTTTAAAGCAGGGAACAACCTTAACTCAGAATTAGGACAGCAGCCCCAAGAAAGAACGGGCTTTAGAAGAGGGATTCAGAAATGAGACAAGATTGCAATGCACAAAGACGACTGTGTCACTGGCTTCCTGGTGTCAGCCCCAGGCTCATCCAGCTCCACTAGCCTTAGAGGAGACCATCTCAGCCCTGACTTCCAGGAGGATTACAACAGGTTTGCTCCTCTTATACAAGAGCCATTTGTTTCTCAGATTTCCTGCTAGAAGTGGTGAGAAAATGTTAACTGGGCTGCTTTCTATTGAAAGCAGCTGCGATCAGCCTCCAATCCTACTCCCCCCATCATAACCTAGAACACACCTGCAAAATTAGATGCTGACTGGCAGGTACAAAACAGGATTACTAACAGCTTCAACTAAACTTCCAGCTCCAGAAATGCACCTATGAACTACTACTCTAGGTCTCCTCACCAGGTTGGATTTGGTGCAGGATACTGATTCTACTCGACTGATAAAGCTGAGCCCTAATTTGAGTAAATGAAGCTTTGCTAAGGTCAGTTTCTGGAAAATACTGTTATGGAAATGTTCAGATGTCTATGCCAAAATAAAATTTCCAGGGAGATCCTCCTGGTGACTTCTCACCCCATGGCCTCCTGTTGGAGACTTACTACAGTTCCAAAGCTTTGTTTCTCCTGCTTTCCAGTAGCTACAGAATCAATTGATGTCAGTCTGGTTTGTCAAGGTCACGCTAAAAAAGAAGACCATACAGATGGTAGAGATATTATTGGTCCCCCAAGAAGGAAATGGCTTCAACTGAACTGAAAAGGACAGTAACAAATACCTAATTGGTTTTAAACAGGTTAATCAACTGAACACTTAATTCCTTAATAAGAAAGAGTTAAACCAAGTTCAGGGTTGCTCATACTCAGGGCTCTTTCCTCTGAATGCTGCTATGATTAAAGTTGTGTCAGGTTCACATTAAAAACGTCTCAAAAGCATCAGCCTGCCAGAGCCATCCACCATGCTGCACAAATAACAGGCAAGAGCGTTCTTTTTTTAGGGGCGCGTGCAGATTTATCTCCAATAAATGTCACTTACTCTCGGTCAGTGGAATGGAGATGACGACACCGTTCCCTGTCCCTACCCAGAGGCGGTTGCCAGCAATGAGCAGGGCTGTAATCCGCACGAATGAGAAGCCCAGTTTTCCAGTGCCTAGTAAGCATGCATAAGAATTGGAGAGTCAGTTATGACTTTGAGCAAGGTCTGCTAATGAATTTTGATTTCTCTCTGACCTCAGTAAGCAACAGACCATTTACTGACAGTCCCTACTGCCTCACCTAGCATCTTGCTGACGTAAGGCTCAATGTCGACGTCTTGCAGATGTTGATGGCTGTGGGCATGGTAAAGCCTCAGAGTGGAGTCCAGGCGGATAGAAACCCATACTCCATCTCCAATCCATGCCAGCTGTCGCACCTGACTCTCTCGCCGAGGGTGGGCATCAAAGGATTTCTGAAATGCCAAACAGGTGGACCAATGTGAGTTCACAAAAGGTTTGCCATTATCTACATGTATACTCCATTTTCCTCAACGGAGATCACCTTTTTGGGTTTCAAAGCTCTTGGAGAAAATGTGTTAATGCCAGCTGACCTCAGAAGTTCATTACAGCATACAGAAAATTCCTCCCTTGAAATGATGAGCTCTACAGCAGCTCTGCAGAGATTATGGTCTTTGCAGACAACTTCAGGAGCAAGAACATTTAGAAGCCAAGAGCTTTCAATATGCTTGGTAGAAAAGGAAAACACACAACTCCAGTATAAACTCCAAAGATCAAACTGCCTTGGCTCATGGATGTGAACCTCAGATCTGGCACTTCTCCTCCCTTTCATTAGAATTATTCCAAGCACTGTCAAATAGGTTTGTACCAACACCACTGCAGTCAATTTCAACCAAAAAATTCTAAATGTAATTTTTTTTCTTAGGCAACTGGCATCACTGGGGCTTGCTAACTACTCTTTCTTTGTGCCACAATGCCTACAGATGGAGAATTCTCAGACCACATATGAAGGGCAGCTGTAAAGCGCGCACATTTGTACAGTATGTGGCCTAATAGACTCAGTAGTAAAGGCAAAGAAAATGCTCAGTTTAGACTTATCTAAAATTTAAGCTCTACAAAGGGAGGAATGAATAAATACCCGCCTGGCAGACTGGGTCATAATGTGACCCAGATTGACAGTTTGGGTCCTACAGTCACCAATGACCAGACAAATGTTTTGTCTTTCCATACACTGCAGCAGAAATCAGCTATAACAATAAATACGACACAAGCATGTGCATGCATACGCACACATTTGCTCTCTTACCTCAATCTGCATTGTCTTAGGCTGGATAACGTGGATTTTGTTCTTGTAGCCACACCAGACTCTATCATACACAACAGCCATGCAGCGGATGGAATGGTGAGTGTGACCGAGGTCCATTAGGTGGTAATTACTGAGATCCCACTGACCATCTATGGTGAAAAACAAGTGTGGAGAGATGCATCTCCTTCATGACACAGCAGTATACAATACGAATCATCTACCTTTCCACGTGTATCTAGGTACGCAGGCTTAGCTCATACTCAAATGTTCATTTTGTTTATGCCCGTGAACTTCCCATGAATGCACAGTACTAATTTGAGGACAGCCTCATACTTACAAAACACATGGCAATGAAGTTTAGTTTTGTCGTCTGAAAGCTCTCAAAATCAGGCTTTTATCATAATGAAGTGAACAGGCTTCTCTAACAAGTACAACAAAAACAGCAGGGGAAGAAGAAAGACAGCCTAACATGACTATACAGAAACTTAAAAGGAACACAGCCCTTGTGGTGAGGCTTCCTCGTATCACAGACGGACAACCTCATTTCCCCAAAGTGTCAAATCACAGATAAGGAACCAATCTCCCTTCTCTCACACTTATTTTCTAACTAACCAGGCAGATGCTGTGTCCTTCACAGACAGGTGGCTTTTATGTCATGAAGCTTTCTCCTATTTCTGATGGCAACAATTTTTATGTGTCAGTGGCCCAATCAAAATTTAGATTACACAAAACTAGAAATCTCTATATTTCACTTGCTGGATAAACTGCTACTCAATGAACAACTAAGAGGAGACTGAGGGGTGACCTCATTAATGTTTATAAATATGTAAAGGGCGAGTGTCAGGAGGATGGAGCTGGGCTCTTCTCGGTGACGGCCAATGACAGGGCAAGGGGCAACGGGTGCAAGCTGGAGCACAGGAGGTTCTACGTGAACATAAGGAAAAACTTTTTCACTGTGAGGGTGGCAGAGCACTGGGACAGGCTGCCCAGAGAGGTTGTGGAGTCTCCTTCCATGGAGACATTCAAAACCCACCTGGATGCGCTCCTGTATGACCTGCTCTAGGTGGTCCTGCTCTGGCAGGGGGGTTAGACTAGGTGATCTTTTGAGGTCCCTTCCAACCTCCGACTTTCTGTGATTCTTAATACGTGAACATTAGTCACAGTTAGCAAATGCCCATGTGCTTTCGGGCATGAACACAGCTCAGGAACTGCTCAAGTCATAAGGAAATAAAGCCTACAACAGTGAAGAGGACAAGAAATACAGAATTCAAAAAATACCTTGAAGTGACAAGATCAAGGCACGTCAGATTACTCAAGACATCTCTCTTTTTTGCAACAAGAAAAACTGACCACGTATAATGCAAAGGTTCCATTTATTTGGATTTCCAGACTTCCAGAGAATCCTAGCTCTGCCTGCTGTGTATGCAGTGATCAATTTTTACTGCGTATACAGAGTCTAACTTCTCTGGGAAGCAGCATGCCTATTTGCAGCTGCACAGATGATCTGCCTGGGGAGATCCTGAGCTGTGTGGAGCTCCCCGTGCATGCCCTGTTACAGCTGATTTGTGAACGCTTGCTAACACCGATATGGCCCAAGTGCATTAAACTTCCCAAGCATGCCTCAAACAACAGCACAGCGTATGTATTCCTAAAAGTGTTGCATTTACTGCACATGTGCAACACAGAGCACACACACAGGTTTGTTCCAAAAGGCTTGGGAAATGGTATTCAAGTATGCCTTAGCTGTCTTAGGACAAGGATTACCTGTCTATAATAGCTATGCATTTTAACCATATGTTTGTACTCTGGCAAGCCAGCACCTTTCCTTCTCGACTCAGAATAGCATTTAATCCATTGCTACACTTTCAGCCGAGTTTGGTTTTCTCTTATTACATTGATTCTTACCTTCTCCCCGGTGGAATATGGCTAGTGTTCCATCTGCCAGAGCAACAAGAACCCTCCCTTTCACATGCCTAAAATCACAGGAAAGTAAATACTTAGAAAAATCTGTAGAAGTAAGGGACTAACAAATCCTTTCTGACATCCTTGCACACTATCTTTATGTTCCCTCTACAATTCCCATTCAGTTTAGCATTTGCAGGAACATCCTGCAAGGGCCAAGGGTCATGCCTTCTAATTTCATTGTAGTAAGATCATCCATAAACTTCCTGTTCAGGTTAACTTCTTCCCACTACAAACTCCATCAATTTCAACAAATTCCACCTAATTTACACCCCAGTGAAAGTTTGCCTTTCTCTTCCCCACTTACTTCCTCCTGATACTGATAATCTCATTTAGTACCTTATTCACTGAATTGGGTCTGGTCTGCAGTTGAGCAGGAAAATGGCTTGGTATGAGGCTTTCCAATAACAAAAACCTTGGGAAACTTTCCTCACAAACCAATGCACTTAGAAGAGCAAAGAAAAAGATGACTGTCAAAGAGCTGCTACCCCCATCTAAAATATCGCTTAGGCAGCGAACCCTCCCCTTCAGTGTCCCTTGGCACGCATACTTACACTAGACTCAGTACAGAGTCCTTCAGCTTTATCGAGTGCAGACACTTCTTCCAGTTGGATACAGCCGAGTGCACATAAAGCCTGTGAGAAAGGACAAACCGTGGAGGGTTAGCAGCAAGGCCCCACACCTGCAGCCTGACTAGGCTTGAGTCTTTTTCTTCTGGTAGGAAAGGGGGACGTTAGGCAAAAAACTGAGGTTAAATCCCTCTGCCTATGATAAGCCAAGGGCTCAGAACAACAACGAGCAATGAAAACCTACTCCAGAAACAAGAAGTGAACTAAAGGTGTGTGGACATGAACAATGGAGCCCAGAGAATGGAGGTCACAAAGAGATCTGCCAGGCCAAGGGGAACCTACCAGCCGTTCTGTGCTCCCAGCCACATGGTGGGGGCAGCACTGTTGCAAGTCCCAGCAGCATCCCCATTCAACTCCTGATCTGGCAGTGTTGTGCTTGACTCTGTCTTCAGCTGCCCATTCTCCCTGAAGAGGCAAAGGAACATTGTTAGAGGCTTTAGTAGCAGCAATACCCACCTATCCTCACAGTCTGGCATTCACAAGCAGGTAAAGGCCTTTGTATACACAAATAGCTTCCTTCTCTTCAGTGTTTTTTAATTGCTTCACTTCTGAATCTCCAACTTGCAAAACTTTCTTTTTTCCCTACCGATACAAATAGCAAGTACTCCAACTCTACAGAACTTAACTTAGTGTTTGGCAGTACTACTACATAAACAATGCAGTACTACTACATAAACAGGATTTTCTCTGTTCATTTCCAACTTCAACAGAAACAACTTGATCATTTAGGAACAATTTCTATCCAAGACTTCCACCTTGCTCCTCAAGCCATCACATCAGACTTATCACATCAGTCTTAAGAATTTTTGGCTGGTGAATATGCTTTCTTCATTATCTTTACAGACCTTAAAAGGTACTAGAATAAATCAATCATCATTTTTACACATGAATCAATAAGCTCCTTCAGTCAGAACATTAAGTGTACATGTACTTTGGAAGAGCTGTCTCAACAGCAGGTCTAAATTCATACTGAGAGATCAAATATTTGCACTTAAAGAGCTGACACTGTCTGCTGGAGGCTGAACCATGTTTATTTTAATTTCATTTCTTTCTCTCCCTATTATCCCATCTGTTATGGTATTTTGCACAAAACTGAAAAAAGTTTGACACTTTACCAGAAGCTCAGGCTGGTTCTCATATCAGAAAGTTTATGAAAACAGAGCTGATAAATAACTGAACTGGCACTTTGGCCCCAGACTGCCTACCCGTTCTGCCTAAGAGGTGCCTGTGCAGGGACTGGATCTGTAAACACGTGCTCCGTGAGGGGCCCAGGCCGGGCCTGAGCAGGCTCTGCCTCGCTTGTGCCGTTCTCCGATACCTCTGTAGCTTCTGTTGCCTCCTCAGTAGACTGGGATTGGTTGATCTTCCCATTGCAGACAGCAGCCACCTCACCTAAAAGACAAAGAACAGTGTAAGACATACTGGAGAAGGACCTGGTAAGCTACTCTACAGAAATCAGGCCGTTGATTTTTTAATCTATCCTTCCTTGCCAAATTCAATCAAGCCCTGAGCCTGCACCACAGACTCAGCTCGTGCAGTCTTTGCTCGAATGGGGAACAGAGGCTATTTTAAAGTTAGGCACAATCTATGACTAGCAAAACATCAGAAGTTCTCCAAGGCTGCCCACTGCAGTATGGAGTCACAAAGGGCATGATAGTTTTCATACAGGCTTAACTGACTTCACAAGAAGACATGGGTCAGAGGAGAAAGCAATAAGAAAAGAAGCAACTGTAGCAGGGCAAATATATCACCTGTCCAAAATACTCTGCTATATGACCCCTGCAACCAGACTGCAGGATGTAGATTGCTCAGAGAGAAAAGGAGGGCTCTAAAGAGAAATGCACCAAAAGTGCCTTTGGTCTTCCTGTACCACATCAAGAAACTTCTCGAGGCTTCTGAAATAGTTAAATCAGGGACAAGGATGCGACTGCAAGACTGTAAGCTTGTATGGGACTAGCTATAATTGCCATTAAGTTTTATGACCCAAAACTCACTCTGTCCCTTGTCCAGCACAGGTGTGTCACCACGCGAGGAGCAGTTGCTTCGTGGCACATTGCAGCGGGTTGCACAGCCCACCAGAGTGATTCCTGCCAAGACACCATCTGTTCCAGATGACTCTTCAGGATTTAGATCTCCCTCCAGAAAGATCTCGCCTGGAGGATAATCACTCTCACTGGCCGCTGAAGGGCAAAGAACAGATTCTCCCATAAATCTAGTTGTCACTGCTAATTTAAATGTAGCAGTAGTCCTGAGGTAACCATACGGATGGAAGATGCTGACCCTCAGGGTTCACAACCCTGAGGAGGCACCACAGCATGAGTCAGTATCACGGCAAATTGCCTCATCCCTAGCATCACCATCCAGGCCAGCTACAGAGCCCTCACAAATTTGGGCAAGGCTCACTTTTGCTCCCAAGAACCATCGTTTACGTGCCAAAGGAAACACTTACTAAACATTCAACAGTGCAGGATCTCCACAGAAAGGTCCTACAAGAAGGCAAGATCTGAGTTATGGTTTTCAGAGACAACTGCAGAATGCAGGAGGGTCCAACGGTTAGATCTGAAGCGAGGATGCCACATTTGTCACTCCTCAGTGGAGCAGGTGACCCTATGCAGATCACAGCCAGTGCCTGGGCCCCACTTACCAGGAATGCTGGAGATGCAGAGCACATGAGCATTGCAGACAGTGAACTGGTCCACTACTGTGCCAGGCTGATTCGCATCAATAATGACAACTTTACTTGTTGACAGAGTACTGGTGAGAATCCAGACACGACTGGACGTGGCATCCATTTCATGGAGCTCCTTTGCCTTCAGAAGAGTAAACACACAGGTAGAATCAGTGGTCTTCTCAGATCAGACTGAGCATATTAGTGCTTGGCAACATTTACCCATGCAAATACTACAATGGTGGTTTCAAAGAGCTAAGTCTCTTCCCAGCTGATGCAAACAAACAATATGAGCTATGCAAATTTCATTCACGTTGCCGCACTAGTATTTGGAACACTGGCCAAAGAGCCTATCTGGCTCCTTAGGACAAGAGGAGTTTGGCCATTAATTTCCTTCTGAGATGTCTGACTAATGTATCACTGAACATTCACTTCAGACAGAGCACCATGGAGCTGGGATGCACTCAACCTACCAGCTTCAGCGAGCTGCTCTCAGAAGACTACAGGGCAGCAGCGTAAGATAAATGTGGAAAAAAAACCCCACAAAACAGAAAGGATAAAATATTGTATTATTATCTGCAAATTACAGTTTGGTTCTTAAAAAAACCCAAACACTTAAGACTACTAAAAAACAGAGCTAGAATAAATCTCAAGAGCTTCAAATTCTGAACCAGACAGACACACGGACTCTGCTGTATCAATGTTCTTTTTAACAAAGCTTTGCCTGATTTTTATTTTTTTTTCAATTTAGAGTGATGAGGACGCTATAATCTTGCTAGCACCCTCATCAAGCACTTAACTACCCTTATTATTAGGATTTTTTTCAAAATTCCAAACATTTCAAAAGCAGAAGTTGGAAAGTTTTGACCAAATCACACAGAAAGTTACTGAAGAGCCAGAATATCACAACTGTGCCCCACAAGATAATGCCTCAGAAGTACAAGTTAAAGCATTACATAGCATAGTACAAAGGTATTGAGAGAGGGGGCATGTCAAGGATGGAACGAGAAAAAACACCAGAGGGGGAAAAAAAGAATACATTTTCTTTTCTGACCTTTTTATTTTCAGGAGATGTATGGTTACTTTTGTTGTTCTCGCCTTCCACTTCCCTATCACAGGTGAGGGGATCACGTCCAGGATCCAGTTTCTGCCCATTCCCAGGCTCCTGCTCCAAAGGTCTCCATCCCGTGAGATTGACTCCAGCTGCACACCACAGCTAAGTAACAGAAACAGGAATCTTAAACTAAGAATTCTGGAGGCTCCAGGGTCTCTAAATTCAGGCACCTTTGTAGAGAACTGTGGGCACATGTCAACCACCCAAAATATTTAGTTGGAAACAACAGATCCTGTTGATTACTACTAGAAGACATAGTCATATTTGATGGAGGGAAGATAAAGGTTCTCTGTTTTTTTAACAGATGTGACTAAAAGATTTAAAGAAAATAAAGATAATCAGGTGCATAACTGAAAACAGGCTTCTGAAATGTCCTAATTTTTTCTGACTCTGGGGTCCTGAAGTCATTGTAGCAAAGCAAGCAAGACATGGCAGATGTTACTAGCTCAGGGTACAATAAGCATGACTACTTCACTAAAATTGACAGTGACTGCTTGGCTGAGGATGCACATTCAGTCCACTCCTGTTCCCTGATCCCCCTCCCATCCCTTGCACTCTTCTGCTTCCTCACACACTCTCTTGCCCAAAAATCAGTGTTTGTCTGATCTTAGAGAGCTATTTAAAGAACTAAGACAGCAAAAAGGAAGTAAAAAAAAAATGGAAAAGGAAAAAAATCAGCTGGTTTAGTTAGGGATAGGGATAAATCCACGTAACAAGCATAAAGTGAAAGAAACACTGCATATTTTCTGAAATCAAATTTAGCTAACTGCCTGTGAGCTATTTCCAATTGTCCAGATTGACAGACCAGAGAGGTGGGCCCTCCTGTGAACCTCATGAAGTTCAACAAGTGCAAGGTCCTGCACCTGGGTCGGGGCAATCCCAAGCACAGATACAGGCTAGGCGATGAGTGGATTGAGAGCAGTCCTGGGGAGGACTTGGGGGTGCTGGTGGGTGATAGGATGAACATGAGCCAACAGTGTGCGCTTGCAGCCCAGAAAGACAACCGCATCCTGGGCTCCATCAAAAGCAGTGTGCCCAGCAGGTCGAGGGACATGATTCCCTCCCTCTGCCCTGGCGAAACTCCACCTGCAGTGCTGCATCCAGCTCTGGGGCCCCCAGTGTAAGAAAGCCATGGACCTGCTTGAGCGAGTCAAGAAGAGACCACAAAGATGCTCGGGGGGCTGGAGCACCTCCCCTGTGAGGACAGGCTGAGAGAGCTGGGGTTGTTCAGTCTGGAGAAGAAAAGGCTCCAGGGAGATGTCATAGCGGCCTTCCAGTGCTGAAAGGGGGCTACGGGAAAGGTGGGGAGGGACTCTTGATCAGGGAGGGTAGTGATAGGATGATGGGTAACAGTTTCAAACTGAAAGAGGGGAGATTTAGATTAGATATTAGGAAGAAGTTCTTCACTACAAGGGCGGTGAGGCACTAGAGCAGGTTGCCCAGAGAAGCTGTGGTAGTGTTCAAGGCCAGGCTGGATGGGGCTTGGAGCAACCTGGTCTAGTGGAAGGTGTCCCTGCCTATGGCAGGGGGGTTTGAACCAGATGATCTTTAAGATCCCTTCCAACCCAAACCATTCTATGATTCTATAGTTTTTTAGAGGAATGCTGGGAACAGGACTTCAGAAACAAATACTGGATGTACCCAAAACCATAAAGGAAAGATGCTGATCAAAATATTACCCAAAGACCACATCAATCTTCTAGAAACAACTAACAGCGTAAGTATTTTCTTACAACTTAAACATCACAATGACATCCTAAAATCAGCTCTGCCTGTTTCAAAACAATATAGCAGATAACTGTGCTACCTGCAGCAAGACAACCATCTATTCTCAACTACAATTCCACTCAAAATATTCCAGTATGGATAGACACAGCTTCACAAAAATCTGCTCTAGATAATTTTGGCCTGTTACTAGTGAATCCTGGTCAACAGTGGAATCTACAAAAAGAGTGATGTAATGCATTTTTACTTTCACCTGCTTGTTTTCATGAATTTTTATATCGTTTTGTATTATACCGTAAGGAGTCTTAGCACAACCTTCATAAGCATAAAATGTTGCTGATTATAAGAGTAGTCTCAAAAAAGCATAAGATGTAAGACAGAAGCATGGGACCTGGCAACTAGAATCAGCTGAGAAACTATGTCCTTACAGAGAGAGGTACTGTTCCCTACACACACAAGAAAAAAGGAATAGAAGACAGACTTTGTAACATATAATGTAAAAAAAAAATACAGACTGTTGTAAAAATTGCACATTTAGAGACCAAAACTCTTTGCTTATTCCATGTCCCCTTTCTGGACTGGAATAGTACACAGAGACAACGTACCTTCATGGTTGGGTCCTTCTCTACTAGTGGGCGACAATATACAGGCACTGGGACGTTTTTCATGCGAGTGTCTTCCTGACCACCATTGGGACTCAGCTGTGGGGAAAGAGAATATGAAAAAGATGGTACAAAGCTGTAAACACCAGGCTATGGTAAGAGAGACGCAACCATGTTGCAGAACCAAACTTACCAGCCTCAGAGACGGGCGCTGCTGAGGCTTTGTCTCACATTTTGTACGTCTCACAATTTTGTACGAACCCCTACAGGGATGAGAGCAGCTTACCCAAGAGACTGCCTCTCCCACCATGATACGGTACCTCATTTATGGTCTACAGAAGCTATACATGGCACTGCTGATGGAGAAAGGGTTGTCAATGGATGCTCCCTGCAAAGAACACTAGTGTTCCCTTCCACCATGGCCTGAAACTCATCCACTTTCAAGCCCCATTGCAAGAATCCTTCCTTTCAGGTGATCTTTGACGAGTTATATGAATCATAGGCCAACAAATGAGGCTGATGACAATTTATTTTATGTTACGGCTGGGGAGAAGCGGAAGCAAACTGCACTGCACTTGGTGTTTACATGAAACGATTGTTAGAGTTCTCAGAGTATAAATTAAATACCTAATGTTCAAGCCTGATTATAGTAACAAAGGAAATAAAACAAGTACTGGGCTCTAGACAAAATAGCTTAATCACTTCTGGCTTTGGGTAGCTTCTTTCAATACCTTCATGCAGAGAAATGCCCCCTCCATTGACATCAGTGGATGCACAGCAGATATTACTTTGATCTCTGCCTACAATTATCATACAATAAAACATGCATACAATACCTCTACACGAAATATTTAAGGACTGAGGCTAAGGTTACTAGTGGGAGAGTTAGGTCTTCCCTGGTTTCCCCTCAGAGTGGTCCCTACCTGCTTGTACTTGGCAGGGAGGCTCCAGCCACAGGCCTGCAATCGCCCATCATCATTCCGCACGTGCTCCCGGACCTGGCGGTACTGCTCCCGCTTCTGCTCGCGACGTGCTGAGGATGTACAGTCACTGAGGAGAGAAGCAACAGCATTACTTCTCAATCTATGGTTAAAAACAGAAGCTGAAGGTTAAGGGAGTGTTGCCACAGCACAGGGAGGAAATACAAAGCAAATCAAATCCATCTTTGAAAACAGATGTAGGAAATCAGAGGGAGAAAAACTCTAAGAAGCAGACATAGGCATACCTAATCTCTAACTCCCTGTTACCTGAGTGATGTGTCAGGCCAAATCATTGTCATCTCCACTTCAATGCTCCAAAAGCCCTTCAGAAACAGGGAGTCAACCTTCCATAAGACCTATGAATCTATAAGATTAGACCAATTTTTGCTTAGCTGTTACAATTTACTGATCTAATGTCTCCATCAGGAAGGCATTTTGAATTCTTCCCCTCTTCATTACCATCAACTATTTATTTTTCTGTCCATTTTAAAGCTTTCTTTGCTGACAAGGAAAATATGCACTAACCACTGTTGCAGCTGCTGGTTTGAACAGAACCACTCCAGTTTTGCACTGACAAAGGTTAAAAGAAAAATTGATCTGTGAGCATTTAAGGTATGTTTTAATATAAACAAAGGCTTTTTGAGTATCAATTCCAGCTCTCAATAGGTTTTTAAAGTATCATTCTAAGGTACAAACAGCGAAAAAATCCAATCCAAAACAAAAACCCCTACATACACATAATGACATATATACTTAGAATAAAAACAACGCCCTGCTAAAACAAAACACTTCCCTGAACATGCTTCCTCCCCTGGGAGGGGATGAGAGAACAAACAGCTTCTGACAGTGGTTAGTCACATCGTTTAATGCACTGCTGAAAAGCACTCAGATACCACACAGTTACTACGATATTGTAATCAGATAAAAAAGAAGAGAATAAAGGCAGCGGGTATCTATAAAATACAAATTTACCCCTCTAAATCCTTCTCCCTTCTCCTGATCTAGCCCCTTCCAAAAAATCTTTCTTATTTCAGAAGTCATAATATTTCACCATCACATTCTCCAAAGTCCTTTCACAAAAACAGACCGCATATGAAACTGTACAACCTCATAACGGTAGAATGCATTCTGGAGACAAGTAAAGCACAGAAGAGTTTTCTCCCTTCATATCAGAGACATAAAGAATAGGGAGAAGACTCCACAGTGGCAACACTTAAGAGGCTTTTTTTTAGCATAGTTAAGATTAAAACCAAATATTGTAACCTAAATGTGCTGTAGAAAGAACTTTTGTCTTCACCTGAACTCCCTGTCAACAGGGCTGGGCAAGTCATTCCACCCTGCTGTCCCAATCCTGCCATCACACTCTACCACAAAAGTCCTACATCATTCTATCACACAGTCTGAAAACACAAGTGCAGAACTAAGGCTGAGGCCAACTCAAGCCTACAGTGGTCCCTGCTGAGAGGAACCATCAAGGCCTGGAAAGCCACAGAAGCGATATGTTAGGAGGACAAAGTTTGCTGAGCCCACCCACATGGTAACTGATGAGCAAAAGATCAGGGAGACAAACCACAAGAGACAGAAACATATTAACACCACACAGCCTTTTTTTTTTTAAAGCGGAAAACAGCTTATTTTAAAAAAAGCTGATATCTGGGAGAGCTGCAGGGGGACCTGGCTTGGCACACAGCATGTGACTCACTCTTCAGGGAAGAACTCCAGGGTGCGGCTGCCAGAGGAGATCTGGCACATGGTGTGACTACGACGCTGGCTGAACCCTGCCGTTGTTGGGGACTTGTAGTGGATGTTCACAGATGGGTAGGTCCTCTTTGCTGGTGGGGGACTTGAGGAAGAGCTGAACAGACGGCTGAAGCTAGGGACAGAAAAAGGCCAACAAATAAGAGAAAAGGTGCCAGGGGAGGCAAGACACCATAGATTCACAACAGGGGAAGGAAGAGGTATGGTATGCAATCAGAGGCTGTAAGCCCTTCATGAAAACTGCCCTACTTCAAACATGGAGCTAAGTTCTCAGTTTGATTGACATAAAGTGTTTTCAGCCTCCAGAAACAGACACCTTCTGAAAACAGCCCTTTATTAAAACTGATTGTGAGTGTATGTATGTTTCCATTCCAGGATACTCATAATCTTTTTCAGCTTGTAAAACAAAACCAATGTGGATGTTCAGATCTGATTTTAACTTCACTAAGGACAAAGGAAGCCCCTGAAGGCAAAAGGGTTCAGCTAACAATGCTTTTAATTCACATTTCATTAATGTCAGAGTCTATTAAGTTGCTGTCTAAAGTAGAAATGGCAATGCTTCCCCTCTTCTTAATCTTACACAAATGACCAAAAAACTTACAACTGCCAAATGGTGGATTTCTTCTTCTCCTGGACGGATGGGTGCTCACGGGAAGCTCTAAGGACAAACACAGCAGAAGCATGTTAATTCCAGCATCTCTTACCCAAGCTTCTGCCAACCAGCAGGCCATTTCCATCAAGGAAACCATGTCAACATTCAGAATTCATTCTATCATGTTTCAAAACACAACAGAGGAAGTGACATGCACAGGTCTTTAATGTAAGCACATCTGACCACTTTATGTTTCAATGTTGATGTGAAGTGCAAGTAAGCGTGTTCAATTAGAAGTTTATCAACTCCCTGCAATGTTAGCATTGCCACAGTACTACTCTGGTAACTACAAATCCCAGCATTATATTCACTTCAAGCCACAGCCTTCAGAATTCATTTATCAGAAGCAACCCTCTTCCCTACAGCTTCTCCTAGCTTAATTAGCACACAAGAAACAAGCAAGACAAACAACTGCCCAGTGTCTCCAAAGAACAATGGCAACTCAAGACTGGCAGCCCAGGTTCAGGAATAAGAGAAAAAGAATTAGGTATTAGGAGAGAAGCATCTACAGTTTGGAAAACTTTCAGCACTTCTCAGTCCATATCTTGGTAGGGTTTCCATTGACCACAAGGTCAAACATCGCCAAGTTCTGTCCTAAATAGGAATGTTCAACCAACACCCAGTCTCACCTGATCATCTCTGTCCACCTGACAGCCTCCTGGAGCTCCATCAACCTCTCTTTGTACTGATTGCGCTCCATCAGAACCCGGGCCATTTCCACACGGGTGAAGCGGCGGCGCTGAGCTATGGGAATGTTGTCCTGCAGGGGGGAGGAGCACTGCTTCAGCCAACAAAAGATGGAAGGGGATTGATGTTAGTACAGGGCAAGTCAGGAAACAGAAAGACGTATGCGTTAGTTCTTCTGTTCTGTTTGATTATCCTCTGATTTCCCTGTATGAAGTGCTAATTCTAGACAAGTGAGCCCTAAACTATCACCCACGGACCTCTGGGGTGTTCTGCAAACCCATGGAAATTAGAATTAGAATGACCACCAAATTGAAAATCCCACCCAGGGACTATTGCCAGCAAGGTGCTTCGACAGCCTGCAAGGAATTATGAGAACTGACAGTGGTCCGTTGGTCCAGAAGTTTAGAAACCAAAGTTTTAGTTCATTAGCAAACCCACTCACAAGCAGCAAGCAGCACCACCTAATGCCAACAATCCTCTCAAGAGTACTAGGAAGGGGGCGTTCTGTTAGTACACATTGATAAAGGGCAGAAGAAACCAAAGAAGAAAAGGGCTTTTCTCTTTGGTGACACAACTTGGCCCTCCAATGAGGGAGCATACGGCTTTGGGTTAGAGGGCAACAAGAATGAGATCCTGTTTGCCTTGAGGAGTGGCAAATGAGAACAACGTGGCTAAGTTGGGGAAAAGACCTGCCCAAAAAGAAATTGTAAGGATTTGGGGAGCTCATTACTAGTAAGTAGCACTGGGTTGTGCCTAGACTGTGGCAATTCCCAAGCTCAGCCTGGCTGGTGAGTACTGCTGAAAGCTAGAATAGCATAAATTAACGGAGTCCCTCTCCAGCCTCCATGGACTTGGAATAAATACCAAGATACGTATAAATGAAAAGGAATTTTACAAACTTTTTTTTTAGTTTAAAAAAAGCCAGACCTCCTGTCAGTTCAGCTTCAAAGAACTCCGGTCCTCAGCATTTCACAAGCACAACTTGACAATTTTCCTATCTACCTAAATTCTCAACAGACAAAGTTCACCCCAGTAAAGTCAATAGAATTAGGCTAGAATTGAGCCTGCTCCATATCTTTTACAAAGTAAGAACACAGTGATATTGAAAAGAAGTGTATCTAATTCCATCCTAGTAGAGTAACATTTACAAGGAAAATCTCTGTTACTGCTTTGGTTTGCCTTTTTTTTTTTTTTTTTTTTGGCTACAGTTGATCTTTGTTGAAAAGTGTCTACCTCAGCCACAACAGTTTGAAGAGCTGCCACAAAAGAACAGTCCATGAGCCTTCTCTGCCTATACCCTGTAACAGGCAGTAGTGGCTTACGTAAAAGAAATAATGAGAAACACAATGCCGCAAGATTGAGATTACAGAATAAAAGAAGGCAGTAACTGCTGCCAAGCTGTCTGCAGAACGTGGATTTCACTGCACAATGTCCTCACGGCTTACAGCTTCACTGCCAATGTGGAGACAAGCTCTTCTGGAGAAACCCGACTACCACAAGACCCTGAGAGAAACCACACTGCAGGCTAAACTGTAATTCAAAATCAGGCAGAATCAGATAAAATGAGAAGGTGCTGAGCAGGGCACTGCTCTAGCACCGTTCTGTAGAAACCACATCGTGCACAGTATTGCCACTGTGTCAGCTGCTCATCTGGGCCAAGAGATGGTTTGAAAGTCATATGAAGAGGTAATCTCATGGCATTTATCTATTAGCAGTGCTTAACAGCAATAACCCGCAGTTCACCAGCTTCGCACTCATTGTGAATGAGGGCAGATCAATCTGCATCTCAGGACTTATATATATATGAAGTAATATAGAGTAAGTATATAAACCCCCTTTCCCCACAGGCATTTTAGTAATGTAATATACCAATTCTGTACAGAGATAGCTGCTTACATCCTCCACCTCCTCTTTGGGTTCTCGTCGGGCAACAATTGCTTCAGATTTCACTCTAGGAAACAGGAAAAAAGGCATCAAATCAGTAAGTAATACCACGGCTGGTCCTGAGGTGTTTTGGGATGAGAACCATCTATGGGAAGTTCTGTCTGCATGCATCACAAAGAAACGTGTTCAAACTGTGAGCTAAGCGTACAAATTATGAGATGCTCCTCCGGTATTTTTCCCTCTCTCTTGCAGCATGTTACTCTGAACAGCTTCACAACATCACCCCATTTCTTTGGAACATTTGATGTAAGCACTGAAATCCTGGCCACTGCAACAGTCCAGCCAATTTCTATTTCAGAGCCACAAACTCTGTTCAAATGTTCAATGAGAACTTAACCACAGGAAAACTGAGCCATTATCAGCAGTGAAAATGTTGGCTTGAGTTCGTCCTCTGGGCTGCTTCTGTTTTCAGTGCAGTGAAAAAATCCTATAATGTGAAGGATAGTTTGCCATAATGGCAAAGAAGAGAAACCAAATCCATGTTAATAACATACTTAAAGTATTTGTCCGAGTGCTTTTAATTTCTTTAAACTCCATACCAAGGTGCAGTCCCATTTGAATTAGAAGCACTTTTATTAACAGCAAAGAGACTGCGGGAAAAAAATGCTGTCTCCATCTCCTAAAGAGGCACACTTGCCCGTAAAAAGTTCATGTCCCTACTGCATAATATATTATATATTTTACAACAGACTCAAAAAGGCATTTTAAAAAATTAGACCTATTTCCACTGCTTGTGAGACTACTTTCATTTCAGATACTCTGAACAACAAAGAGACGAGTCTGTGTTATTCTTGGTAATTCTGTGCTCAGACTAGAGAGGCAACCTTCCAGATTCCAGCTGCAAAACAAACACTGTCCTGTGAACTGAGACGCTACAGTGCAATGTACAGATAGTCAAAATGTTATTATATTGCTTTGAGCCCCACAGGGCATCTTTAGTTTTATGGATGTGAAATCATCACAGGCTTTGCTAGGCATTCAGGCTTCTGTTTCTCTAGTCTGAGTGGAAAATAAGAAGTGGGATCTCTTCAAATGCTACCTCCATAGGACTTGAAAAATCTCTTCTGCCTCTTCTTCTCATTCTTAACACGAACTATTAAACAATTAACAATTCTGGCATTTAAATATTGTTTGTGGGAATCAGTATTAGCTCTTTCATTAAATAAATGGGCATTCATTCCTCTCAGAGCTGTCCCGGCTGCTGCAAGGATCAAGCTCTTGACAGCTTCCTTCAAAACTATTGGTTCTGAAACTCTCCGCCCCTTTTTTTTTTAAATTGCAAATTGCAATTCTGAATGCTTCACTCCAGTGAGCCTGGATTCGAAGTTGCTGCTGCAGAATCCTAGTCCAACAGAGGAAAATTCTGCAGGTTTTCTAACGTTCAATAATCCATTTCAATCCAATAAAAACAACGTAACACTAAAAATATCCCAGCCACCTACCATCAGCCTTGAAGTGCTCTGTAAGGTACCTTTGATTCCAATGTTAACCTCCACGAGGGAAACAGAATAAAATTAACAGAGGAGGTGGGTACCTCACTCACGTCCTCCCAGCTCCCTGGGGCAGGGTATGAATCACTCACCTTTTCAGCTCCTCCTCCAGCTCCTTGACTCTGGTTTCCATTTTGGCTTTGGCCTGCTTTGTTGCTTCAAGCTCTCCCTTCAGCACTTCTTGCTCTCCAGACAGCTGGTCCACCTTGGCAATCAAATCATTCTTCACAACGTTCAAAGCATTTCTTAAAGGTGTGAAAGGGACAATAAGCAAAAATGCCCCAAACCAGCAGCTGTCCATAAGACAGACCCGAAACTAAAGTCACAGGTACTACAAGGAGAATTGAAAAGAGTGTATATTTAAACAATTCAGTCCAGCTATAACTCACGGGCAAGTAGATTTTGACAAGAAAGAGCTGCAGAAGAACACAGAAATCACCATAATTGGATGAGGTTGTCCAGTCCTGTGTCCTGATTGACAGACCGACATCTCCTTAAGGTGGCAGAATACTGCAGAAGGCAGGCGTAGGGTAACCTATCACCTGCATAAGGTTCACATCTATTTTTAACAGAATGAAGAGCTGAAACACACCTTTCAGAACTGCTGTTATCTTAATTGTGAATAATTGTGGATAATAGTGATATAAATAAGCATTTCCAATCAGCTCTGAAAGATCTTAAAATCTTTAAAATCAGCAGCTTCCTATCATAGTAAGTTCTCCAACTCTCCTCTGGGAGTACTCTGCCTTCCTCTTCCTGGCTGCTTAGCTCTAATATCTGGTTTGCCAGCCTTTCTCAAAAAATAAGTTCATTACATTGTTTGCTTCTCCTTTATCAGCTATTACATCTTTCAAAATTCTTCTCAATAGTAAGAAAATTTTCTTTTCAAATAGAAAAACTTGCAAATAAAACCTTATAAACAGCAATATCCTCACAGAGGCTTAGACCCATATCTAGATTCCCACTGAGGTTAATTAAACGCTTGCCATTGATTTCAGTTGGGATCAGACCCTACCAGCACATTCCCAGATACTTCATCCAAGTGCCTGAAGAAAGGAAACAGTTAGGAAAGTCTTTCAGAAGAGCAATTCCTCTTCTATGATTGAAGGAACAACAAGTATTCAAGAGAACCTGTTAGATAAATGAGCAAGCCCCTGTGAGGCAGTAGTTCTGGCCAAGATCTACTTCAAGATGACATTTTATTTATAACCAGGCAGGCAGTTCAGAGCACGCAACAGTTCCTTACTTGGTCTCCAGTAGCTGCGAGTTCTCCAGCAGCAGATTCCCCACTTCTTTGCCCATTCCTGAAAAGAAAAGTCAGGCAGTTTTCACCTGTTCTCCTAGAAATGTGAAGCTTCTATGGCACTGCCTGACTCATGCTTGATGAAGAGAAATCACTTTTGTTAGGCTTTCCCTAAGCTTCTGTGTCCTGCTGTGGAGAGTGGAGTCCCTCTTGCTGAAAGACCAGGCACCACAAGCAAAGACACCCATGTGTCCTTCTGTAAAGAGCTCAAATGCAGACCTAGCTTCCTACCCCAACTTTCAGAGACTCCCTTGAGAGGGACAGAGAGATCTTCACTAACACCAGTTAGGGGAAGTCAAGTCAGTAACTCCTGGTTCAGCCATGAGCTATTGCAACCATTTTTTAACATCACTCATACAGAAAGAAGGTAGTAGCTCACGGGTTTTTCACAGAGGACAGCAGAACACTGTCCAAATTGCTGCCCACATTTGCACGTCGGTGATTTTCTTTCTTTCTTAGTATAAGCCAAACTTTCTGTTTCTCAGTACAGATTGGGGATCATAGTTGTGACCAGTTTCATGCACATGAAAGGCTTCTCATTATCAGCCTTCCACTAGAGCAATTTTAATAGAAGTTTAGATTGTCCATTGCTCTATCTACCTTTAACAATCTTCTTACAGATGTTCAAAATCCTAAGTCTCAGTCCCATCACTTAAGACCCACACTCAAGAAAACAACTACATCAGACACACTGCACTTGCACTTGGGCATCAGTGTCAATGACTGCAATATGCAGAGTGAGTTGTAAGAACTTTGAAAAATCTGGGGCTAAAAGTGAAGGCGGAATTCTGGACTTCATAAAACCAAATGGAAAGGAATTTAGAGACCAAAAGCATATTTGGATTGTTTCCTGCTGCCAAGGACTTGCTGGCTCCCGGAGTCAGCTTCTGTCTTACAGCGGGGAATAGAGGCCGCCTGAGAACTAAAGGCAAAGAGGCTTCTCCCTGTCAGGGGACAGTGCTGCGGGTTGCAGGTCATCTCTCACCACAGGTGCCAGAGCATGAAGAAGTCTCACAACCATCAGTGTTTACGTTGAAGTGCTCCTTGTCCTGCCCTCTGAACTACCTCTTCCTTTACAGCAAAGACATCAACAGTTTTCATGATCCATTATTTGCTGGTTAATTAATATTTGCAATAAAATAAAAACAACACAAACTTGAAGTAAATGAAAGTTAGAGAAACATGGTAGCATACGAGAAGTGAGAACACATCACAATACTCCAACATACAGATCCTCTTCCCACAGTTAAATGGGATGAATTTTTGATGGCAAAAGCAAATTCCCAGCAAGAATTAATGAGAAGCAGATTTTTGAAATAACTTTTGAAAAATTAGTAGACAGATAATTAATCACTTTGATGTTTCAGGCAATGTGTTCTTTGGATGCTGTGTCAAAGAATACTGCAAACAGCAAAAAAGTGAGACACACTAACTGCTGTGTAAACTGAAGTGTATTTTTGGTTTGGTAAGGTGAATGACCTGTAGCCCTTTCTTTTGTGGCACGCTGTAAGTTGATCAGAAGACCAAGAAGTCATCTGTTTATTAAATGATTTTCTTGTTCCTTTTTAGTAATTCTACAAATGATCAATTAATTATTTAGCCAGTAAGACATTAAAATGGCACAAGGACGTTACAAGTGCTGAGGGACATCAGTGTTCATCCCAGGTTTTTTGGACTAAATCTTTTTCCTTCCCATTCATTATCTATCCCCCTCTGCAGCTGTTTTTAGGACAGAAAGGCACTCTGATGAAGAGGGTGAGCTATCGAGCTAGAACTAAATGCCATACAGCATCCCTACCATCAGTATCCTCAACACAGCTTCTACCTTATTTGTGTGTGACACAGTGACAGCCCAATGCTTTAACCAGCAAGAGGTCTGAAGAGCTAGTCATGCAATAAAGAAATAGACGAAGCTTCGCCGAGCCATTAGAATGGATACTATGAAATAACCTTATGCAGGCTGTAATGGGAAAGCCCTGATCCTGGCAAAAAAAAACCCACAAAAACACTGTGGAGTGACTAAAAGGAGTTCTCTTCACCCCTTTGTGGCGCGGAGCAAAGGGAGGAGAGGTCTGGACAGAGCCCTGTCTAACAGAGCCCATCCTACACTGTCCACCTCCCATAGACGTGCAAATAGTGTGAAGCATCAAAGTGGATAATCAACTACAATAAACAGAGGAAAATCCCCAAACCACCGCTACTGACCAGCTGCGTCCTGCTTCTTGGAAAAGTGATACCACCATCACAAAAAACCAAACCAAGACAATGCAAGACATATGGAGGGATGTTGAGTGAATGGAAGAAATTTAGAAAAAAAATGCATAAAAAAGAAAAAAAAGAAAAGAAAAAAGGCCTTCGCCTTACCAAAGAAATCATCCCGTACTATGAGAGCCATCCCATACGAGAAAGGGAACAGAAAGAGATGGGGACAAAGGGGAAGAAAGGAAGAGAAAAAAAGCAGCCATTAAGTACCAATCTGTAAATAGCAAACAGAGCAGCTCATCAGCATGTGTATATCTGTGTGTGGTGCCAGTGTATGTGATGCTCAGTCGTAGCTAATCTACACCTTGTTCTACCGCAGCCTGGCCTAACAGGGATTTACACCTGAGATGTCAGGACAAGCTCAAGATGAGCTCATCAGTTTCCTCCATCTTCATCAGCTCCCCTGGACCACATGTCTTTGGGTTTCCCATCCCCACAACAAAGGCAGTTCAACAGACATTATGAACAGCGTGAGGGAAGGACAGCAGCAGGAGGAAAAACAAAAGGGGGGGCTGGATATCAAAGCTCTCATCTGGCCTCCTTGCACAGGCCCAATCCATCTCCACACTGCAACAAACTCCAACCCAACTTCAACTGGAGGTTTTCTGAGAGTAGATCACAAAAAAAGTGGCTTACAGTAAAAACAGTCTGAACTAAAAGAAAGGATGATGCCATCCCTTTCTTTTATATATAACCTCACAGAGCCCACACTGAGAGGTGTTGGACAAAGAAACGTGACAGAGCTCATCACCGCACAGCATTATGCTATCGTGGCTGCATTAGTCACCTGCCTTTACTACAGGGAAAACTTCATCCAATTTGCACTGAAATCAAGAGAGATCCCCTTGACTTCATCTGAAATTGCATGAGGGCCCAAGGATATCTTACAGAAAGGTGCAAACCTTCTGACAGAGCATGGCCCTAAGGCAGTGAGTCTCCTTCAACAAAACAAAAGATGTAGCTATCACTTATACTCCTGCCAGAAAGGCAAAGCTTCCATGAAAGACAGAGGCTTTGCCACTCTAATCCACCAAGAAAGTGCCTTTAATATCACTACAGCTATTCCAAAAGGGGGCCAGTATGCATCAACTGATCCACACTGGCCATCATGCACACGGGGGATTCCTCACAGTGTGGTTTGCTAAGAGACAGTGGGAACCTAACTCAGTCTTGCTCCCACCCAAGCTCTGCTCCAAGCACAGCACCTGTCCTGACAGAAAGAAAAGCACTGTGAGCCCCAAGACCTTGAGTGACAGGCCATTGTAACACAGTGGAGCAAACCTGCAGAAAGCCACACAAGGAACGCAGCAGGCGTGGGAGCACAGAGCGGGGACATCCCGCTGCCCAGGGACCCACTGGTGCAAGGCAACCAAGCGAGGTGAAGGTGGGAGAAGTCTGCAAAGCCAACCGTGTTTGGACAAGAGCAGGGGAGTATCACACGTGTATACCATGTCATTCGACCTCAACAAAGAAAAAAAGAAACAAGAAAGGAAACTGAGCAGAGGAGATACACACCTGAGAACTCCCCTATGGGCCATGTCCAGCGAAGCACAGAGAGACAAGGGAAAAAAAGGAAGTGAAAAAAGGATCAATCAGTGACTGAAACCAACAAAATAAAAATTTTGTTCAAAAAAAATTAACAATGACTCAGCCATTTCAATGTCAAAAGGCATGAAATAGTAAGGACAGGACCTGCCATGACTGTAGATGGCATGACTCTACATACAGGACATAAAAAAAAAAAAAATCAAGGCAAGATCACCTGTGGTACAACTGCAACCACATGCCTCAGCTACCCCCACTTTTCCTGACATGAATCTCAGGCAATCACATCTTCCTGGACTGAATAAACCTTTTTTTTCTCTTTACTTAGTCATGTGCTACTAAATGCAGAACAGCTAGTTCCACTACCTTCTCATTTCCTCTCCCCTTGTGATTTTAGCACCTAGATCTTCTGATAATAAATGTGCTCTTCAGTGATACTTCAGCTTGCAAAAGATAATTAGTTGCATTTTAAAACTTTTTTTTTTTTTTTTTTTACAGTGCAGTGTTAGGACTCAATTTGATAATCCCATTTTAACTTCTGTACAAAAAACCTACATATAAATTTAACGGTAATGCAACTGAATTTGTGTCTTCACCACAAAATCCCTGTTATTTGAAGGGCGGTTTTAATCTCCAAAGGAAACACAGTTGGGCATCCTACAACTAAAAGGAAGGACCTGCCCATAGCACACAACCAAACTTCTAGGGCTGCTTCACATCCAGAAAGTCTTGGGATAGGAGCAGGGGGAGGCAGATGTGGGAAGGAGAAGCCTACCCAGGATCCGGAGGTATGAGCCTGCGATTAACACATGAATACACAGGAAAACAGCCAACTAGTGTTTCTAAGGTTGTAGTGAGAAAGAAGTGAATCTGGTCTACAATTACCACTAGTAAATAATTGTTCTCACTACACATTCTCCAGAATACTTCCTATACAAACTCATGTATGTAAAGCGGGGGGGGAAAGCCACATATTTTATTATTTTACATTCAAAAATTGCAATGAAGAGTGCCAATTTTGTACCAAGAGATGCTGGCCACTTTGCAGATATCCAGAAGGAATGAGTGAGATGTTCCATTCAAGGAACAGACTTGCCTGCCAGCTACTGCTCAAGGGTAATTTCTGTAAGATCTTCTATTTTAAAGTCCTCTTTAATGAGATTCCTCTTTCTTTAAGAAACTGAATCCAAAATGACAGAATATTCTTTGAAGACTGATTGCCAAGTTTTGAGCGAGACTAGAGGAAGTATTCAAATTTCACTTAGGTGGGGTAAACTTCATTAATTCTTTTGATTTACAGAGAGGTCCAAATACGACCCAGAAAGCGGGAGCAACTCTTTCGGCTTGTGGATCTGGTTCCTTACATTGCTTCCATAAAGTTCCTCTGTGGCTCTTCAGACTCAAAGGTACAGCAGGAAGAGAGAATTTATCTAACAAGAAAGGCAAGATTTTGAATAACGCTGACAGATCTGTCAGTACTAAGATCTAGCCTTTTGCTTCCACCTTTACCAGACTTTCTTAGTGCTTTCTATTGCACAAAGCCAAAAAAAAAAAAAAAAAAGTATGAATCTCATTTCTTGGTCAGAGACATGACCTCTAAGATCTCTCTCTACCTTCCCTTCCTCCCTTTGTACAATCCTGGCAACATGTGTTCTCATTTTAAAGAAAACTTTTACATGGACAGAGTCAGTAGCCAGAACTCAACAAAAGGATTATTTAGATTAACATTTCTCACAGAAAACGCACAGAACCACCCAACTTCATCACAGCCCATCTCTCAGGTTTGAAATGGAACCAGGAGAAGCCTTCGTATCATGCTAGCCTACCATGTGATCACCTGCAAGAGTTTTGCCGCTCTCCTCAAACCAGAAAATTGTCCCAGCACAGACATGTACTCTTCATAATCCAGACTATGTGGTCTTCATAAGCCACACTTACAGGGACACTGTTCAACAAAGCCTCTGTACACTTTTATTACAAGCAGTAATGGCCAAACAAAACATGTCTCATGACCCAGAATCAATCACTGGTCTTTGGGCAGCCTGAAGAGGTGAAGCAGCTTTGACTTTAACTGAAACTGGGGTGATCGACATTGCAAGGGTTGGGCAACTAAAATCTTTGGCCCTTTGAAAACAACAGTCTGTATTTCTCACTGATCGCTAGGTCAGGGTACAGGGTAATCCAAAGGGGAAGTGGATTCCCAAAAGCCAGGCTTCCAGAAGTAGGAAACAGGTTGTCCGAAGCAGTTCATACACCAAGCAAATAATTTTCCTGAATAGTAACTCTTCAAAGCTGGCAATCCCTGACGGCCCAGCCATTCTGGGGAAAGGAAAGCAGCACTTGGCACAGTGGCTGATGTAAGACAGGCATAAAATCAACCATACTGTCTCCTACATAAGGAGTGCCTGAGGACCAAGATAAAAGACGGGCAATGGCAAGATTGCAAGTGTTTTTAATGCTTTGATTCTACTAGGAAGAGAGTTCCCAATCACGTATGGGGGCTGGCTAACCAAAATTCATTCCATAGCAGGTTGATGAAGCTTTAACTGCCACACGTAGCTCCTACTGACCACTTTAAGCAGGAGTCCCAACCCTTCTGCAATGACTGCTAACATCCAGGTGATTCTCAAACCTGGAAATCTTGCTTTTCCTTCTAATTTCTTAATTTTTTAAGTATCTGCCCGCGTTGGCTCTAAATGCAGGCAGAGAAAGCCTGTGCATCCATCCTGAATCTTCTGTATATTTTCTTCTTCTGGCAATCTCAAGTTGGAGGTGAAACAATAAATGTATTAACACTTCAGGTAATGGTCATCAATCCACGCACAAGAGCTCTCTTGCATGTTGCAGGCCTAGCATCATGCATCTAAAAAGCCTATCCATATAAAAAAGCACTGCGAGCATTTTGATGATAGTCACACTATTGCCTACAATAATAACAATTTCACAGATGCTTTGTCTCAGATAAACTAAGAAGTACTGTATTAACCTCCTTTCCAGTCTTCAGTCCACATCTTCATGATTAAGTCTTCGGTGAATAGGGTAAAATCTATCCTCTCTGCAGAAAGATACCCTTTTAGAGGGTCCTGATACAAGACACGAATTCAAAGCTGATACAAGTATCTTCCTAATTCAATTTCTACAAAGGCGAGCTGCTGCAAATCTGTGAATGATTCAGCTCATCCTGTTCTGGACAGATCTACAGAACCAAACTTACAAGATTATCCATAAGCAGCTCTTACATCAGGAGTCACCAGAAAGGAAACTTACACTTTCAGACCAGATCTCTTGCTACTAAATGCATAAAGACATATTGTTGGAGTCCTCACATCTCCTAAGGCTCTTTAAATCAAGCAGTAAAACTGAAAGTGAACTACACAGTTATAAACTTTGTCAGCTGTCTGTGTTGTCTGAGTATTCAAAGGCCACTCATATTGTCCTGATTCAGGAGAATAGTCAGCAGGACTTAAGCACACGCCTAAATTCTATCACGAATTGAGGTCTAGATACTCAAGAGCGCCACACCAAAAAGTATGGCAAAGGCTCAGACTGCTACCTGAGGCAAAGCCACTTCTCTGACTGCTTCAAAGTCCTAGTCAGGAATATGGAATACAACCACACTTCAGGTATCACAAGCTCCTTCAAAATCAGCCTAAAAAGTGAATTGCTACATCTCTTTGACTGACTATAAAAGGGTAAAAACTGCAATACAGACCATACTATTTCCATATAATTTAAACTTCAAAAACTTAACAAAAGGAGTTATCTTCTTGCAAATTTCAAACAAACTCTATTCCAAGTGAAATTGCTAGTGCATAAAATTACTAGGGGGAGAAATTTGGGGGGGGAAGCAGAAGGAGAAATACTGTCTTCAAACTGTTCGTGTGGGAGAATCCTACAGAAAAATAACTTATGCTTATAAAAACAACCCAAACAACAGTTACCCAACAGTTTAAGTTATTTTCTAAGTAAGCATTACTTAGAAGGTATGCATTTCAGTCACCTAATGTCTCAATTTCCATGCCATTTTTTTAAAGCTAAACATCCAAGTTCTGAAAGTGCTTCTAGAATCTTAACATAGTTGTTATTGTACCAGATGAAACAGAATGGTTCTAAACAAGTTTTTACCTAGTAGATCTGCTCCTTCATCAACATCTCCAATAACTTCGGACCCTGCTGTGGAAAGTTCATGATACAGAGAGTCTGTATTGATGCCAAACGCTTTGTTCACAATCCCCTGTGTTGGGCTGTTGTTGGAAGAAAAAAAAACAAGGACTCTTGTTACTTAGCAATATTTAAGCTGGAACATTTCTCTCTGAAATACTGAGCAACCCAGACCATTGCAATCAAAGCCCTGAGAGCACATGTTCACCATGGGCTGATTCAAGGAATGTATTGAGTAAAGAAAAAAAGCATGTTTTATTCCCCATGTCAAGGACAAGTACCTATCAGGCACGACCTCAAAGCTCACCCAGATAACTTCCTTTTAAGTTGTAATAGTTAATGACCATTCAAATTTGACAGAAAAATTTCAACTTGCAGAAGCTCTCAGATCTGACTTTTCAGACTCTGCAAGGATTCCCACTCCTATCACTTTAGACAGCAACCTCGGACAGCAGTAAGATCAGATAAGGACTCAAATGTTGAAAACAGCAACGGTCTTTTTTTCTTTGCCAACTAGTAAGTGAAATCAGCCTAAAGGGTTAGTTTCTTTGGGTGAGTCTATGTGCCAAAATGCTTCTTCACATGTCAGCAAAATGTATTTCATTAAAGGTAAATCACAGTTAATGCTTTATAATTGTATCATACAGGAGCACATTTCCACCTCTTGGTGTCTTTGGTACCGTCAAGAATCTTCTTGTGTTTCTTGACAGTTGCATGGCTCAAACAGAAAACAGCTGTTACAGGAGGTGGGGCAACCTCTGGAACTGTCATTGCCTACTCTAAAAAAACGGTCTTAATAGGTATAAACACTTTTAAGTGCCTTGCCTTGTATGAGGGGAATCATCCAGCATGAAGAGATGCTGTGCAATTTTTCCAGCAGTCTAACAGAAAGGTCAGTACCACTGGAACTTATCTCAAGCTGCGTGGCTTCATTCTTAGATAAATCAAGTCTCAGTGATAAAGCCTGGAGGTTACAAACGGGGTGCCGTAGTTGCCTCTGATATTGCAGAGTTACAGCACATTACAGAGAAGAGGAAAAAAAATAGTGGGTTTTTTCAGTTACAGAAAAATTACAGCTACCCAGACATCTGAAAGCACTGAAGAGCTACAAATGGGTGCCGTGACTGCTCCAGAATTAATCAGTTCACACAGTCTAATGGACAGCACAAGTGACAAGAAGAAACCAGCACTCAGTGTCTGACCTGAAGACCTAATTCAGCTTGAAGCTACCTCTTCAGCACTCAACTTTCAGAAGCTGTATATACTCAAAAGCATTCTGCTTTTAAAGCAGCAAGCACATTGTTCAGCAGCTCGAGTTAGCTTGTGTCTCCAGTAGCTTTCTCACTACCTGGATCAAAGATCACTGCCTGAAGACCTCCCAGTGCAGCAATCCTCTCCATTCCATTCTCTTCCTTGGGTCTGACCAATTTTCAATCTGATCTCATCAGTCACTTTTGTCTTCCCCACAAAAAGCTGTTTCAGCTACCTAGATTCCTCCTGCATCTGACCCTAAAAATTGTCCATGCATCCTACATACTCCAAGAGGAGTTTAATATATATGGTTTCACAGCTGAGAAATGCATCTGTTATTGCTGCTCATACCCTTCTCGATGAAGGTGCTCCACAGGGCAAATTCAGTCCAGATTTTTGACTGTGAGAAAATCTCGCCTTAACTTTGTCAGTGTACTATCTTCTGCATACCTGTAAGAGCTAGGGAGTTATTTTTGCTGGTGTAGTGCCAAATTACCCACTGGACAAGGGTAAAAATTAATGAATCCTGTAAAATTGATCACCTGACCTTAGTAAAAATTAATCAGGGTACATAGACTAATAACTCTAGACTAATACATGCCTCACAGAAATATGGTGCCAAAATTAATAGCCTTTAGGGAGCCTCCTATTCAGCATGAAACAGGTGATGGATAGGAACCAGAGCAGCAGAGTAGTTCAGTAAAAGTCTGCTAATTCAGAGAACTCTGTGCAGGTCCTGAGTGCATTGATGGGTCAAAACTGCTCTGATCAGCCTCACCTGGGACCCGCACCTACCCATTGGTCCAAGGGCTCCCTTGACCTCAGGCCTATGCCTTCAGTCCTTCTTTGAGCTACACTGTAGGTGTACCTGTCTTCAGCCCTGTCTCCTGCTGCTCGTGGGTAGCTCGAGGACCTAATTTATCCCCTTGTCTTGGCTGGGGCTGCTGAGGGAGCTCATTACCAGTGCTCTGCCCCTCCACTCAGAACCTGCAGGACTGGGATCGCTCCCTCGTGGAGCAGCCCTGCTCCTGCTCTTCAAACACTTGAAAAAATTAAAACTGAAAGAAAACTTGAGGTTTTAAAACTCAATTCAGAACTGATCTCTTATTAGACAAATGCATCTTTTCCCTCTTCCTGATAGTTTAAGCCCATGTCCTCATTGCCTGTCTTAAACCTTTTGTTGCTCCATCTTTCTGTCCTTCCTGATCCAGCAAGGCAAACCAACCCAGTTCTGGGTCAGCTGGACAGATCCCTCTGCAGATTACCAGCAGATCTCTGCTGCCTCTGGAGAACTCAAAGACAGTCAGGTCAGGACCCCTCATATTCGCACTAGGCAGAATATATGGACTTTCTCAAGCAGCTGCATCTTGAACTCAGTGTGAGCCACAGCATCTGTTCCTCACTTTCCATAAGACCAAGTGGAAGAGCACACAGTGAAAAGACACAATCAATACCTGTTACCAGTGCGTTCCAGGCGGGGGTCTTGACACATATCCAGCTCTGGAGTAGAGTCGATGATGTCCTGAACATCAGACCACTCATCACTGCTGCCCATTCCTACGTAAGAAAATATAGGATCAGGACTTAACAGGATGGTGTTCCTTGAAGAGACTTTTGCAGCTTTGAGGTTTCAAAACTTCATGGTGTCATGTTCAAAGTCTTAACATAGGAACAGAAGGTGGCTGATCATCTAGAGTCACAAATGCACTAGTGCTGGGAAGGTGCCCTCACAATTTCAGAGCAGGAAGACCATAAGCATCCCCTCCCCCCCCACACTATACCAGCATGTCACCAAGTTCATTTGAATCCTCATTAAAATGTCACAACCAGAAATATTTCATCCATTAAAATGAATTCCAAATAAACTTTTTATCTGTCAGCAAAAACGCTTCAAATGTAGCTTTAGCTGAGATAGAAGACAACACAGTGATTTTCCCTATAGCTTTACAGAGACTGTAGTTATGAATTGGCACTATTTACTCTTAAATAGAAATAATTTTTCAATACAAACTCTCAAGTCTACAACTGGTTTAGATACCCACTACAGTGAAATTTCACTTAAAAACTAATACATGAATTCTGCTCTGGTTTCTGGATACTCTACAGTCTGAAGCCAGTATTTAAAGAATGAGGAATTTCCTCCTCTTGTCAAGTCACATCTACTGGATACCAAACCATTCAAAAGCTCAGACTTGCACCTATTCTAAACAAGCAATACCAACACAGTGTCTGTTCATGAAAGAAATTCTTGAAGGATTAAAGACCTAATTTGTAAACTACACTAGTCCCTCAACAATGTTAGACGTGAAATTTTTGACCTTTCCAAATGGCCTCGGTAGCTAAATATGCAAAGTCCATGACAACTTGAGTGTTGATTTTATTCTTTTAGGCTGGCACTGTGCACTAGCTCGCAACAAATGCCACGTTTGAGGACAAAGCGTGACGAGTATCTGTTGCCGAAGTAGGCATCCATATACCAGTGCTTCTCAAGCTCACAGAAACAGAGGCTTCCTTTTATTTTTTCAACCTGGGAAGCTTTTCTGCAAGTACCTGAGTACCTTTTTCTGGTAGTTCAGCTCTGAGGCATGTGCGTCACTGACAGACATTTTAATTATAGATAAAATACATAATTAAAATTCAAGTATCTGTGTTTCTTCTCAGCATGGAGATCTGATTTTGCATTATGTGTGAGAAACAGCAGAACAGTTGAATATGCAGAGCACATAGGAAAAATATAACTGTCTGCCTTGAGCAGATTCCACAATATGATACTTCCACCAAGAAAAAAACAGCTTTCACATGCACAATGAGTCCATAGTTACACACGTATAGAATACGGCAGACTTTGACTCAAGCAAGCTAGTGATAGTAAACAAGCTTGTAAAGCAGCAACTGTAAAAATAAGGAGATATATTTATAGGGAACTCAAACTAGTGACATCCGTGCTCAACCTGTGATACCAATGCTTATAATAACTTGTCTTGGCCAGGATCACTGAACAGCCCACAATTTAACAGTTGGGTATGCAGAAGCCATACACTTTTACAGAGAACTACACTAGTTTTGGATGTTTGTGACCCCAGGACCCCCTCAGCTGCTAATACTATAAATACAGAATGGGTCTCAGTCATGACAATTCTCATTCAAATGCTACAACAAAAGATGTTACATGCTAGGAACCAGCTTGTGAATGTTAGCAGAGGAACTTCCTCTGTATTATTTAGACAAAAGATGATAATCTGTTTCAGATGCTAACCTCAGAGACCTATGCTCATCCCTGTGCTCCTGCACAGATTTTCTTTACGATCTTCAGGTAGTTTTACAGTCTTTTTGTATATAAGTTCATGACCTGTAAAACAGACCACTTCTCATTTCTGAAGGCTGCTGCAAGCCTAAACACAATACAGGCTGGGAGTTGCTCAGACACTACGTTGGCACAGCTATATTAAAAAGTCCTGGTTTGGGCTAAATCAGAACTAATTCTGTTTTAGTGCTTTAACTTTTCAGTTGAGTCTCCTCTAACTAACAGCATTTTCTGAAACAGCAGCCTGTTTTTCCAGACAGTGACTGTTCCTAGCAGTGATAAGGCCTGATGTTTATAGTTCGTACCAAGGAATGGGATGCAGAGAGGCCCTTGCTTATACTTGTTCTTGTAGCGACCAAGGTCACTGCTAAATCTTGTGCTCCATGTTGGGGTGCCGGGAGTGAAAAGGGTCGCACCTACAGGGAGGAGCGAACCGGACAGGTGACCCAAACCTGACCAACAGAGTATTCCATCCCATATACGTCATATTCAGTATAAAGCTGAGAGATCACGAGGGTCTCGCTCTCTTCGTCTCCTCCTCTCTTCTTCAATGGCCGACATCTGAGGAGGACTGATCCGTGCATCCCTGAATCCAGTGCCTGAGTCCAGCTCCTGTATCCCATCCCTGTCTGCTGCCGAGTCCAGCCTGGGACTGCCCCAGTGCCAGCCCTGCGGTGTGGTGGTGACGTATTGTCATCAGGGTGGAGGGGTTCGGTATTGGTTTTGTATATATTTGTACATATTGTATATATTTCATTTTTTCCTTATTCTTATTAGTATCTTTTCTTTTATTGTTATTGTTCCATTAAAGCTGTTTTTTGTTTTCTTTTCCAAACCGTAAAGTCTCTCTCCCTTCTTCTCTCTCCTTTTCCCTTTTGGGAGGGGAGAGGGGTTAGTAGAGAGCGTCTGTCATTCGTTAGTGGCTGGCCCAGCCTCAAACCGTGACACACAGAAAGGGGCTTTTATCATGTTACTACACCATTTTCTTTATTTAAACAGCCTGGTGCTAAAGGCTTAGGTGATAGCTTGCCTGACAAGAAATGATGAATTCAAGTTACTAAAGGACTCTGGGAAATGGAGAGAAAAACAAGTGTAACTTCCAAAGATTTTGGGGGGTTCTTATATAAGAAATAGACTAAAAGAGAACAGCTTATTTTGCTGAGGAAAACAACTGGGTATAGCTGCTATTTTTAAACACATCAAGGTGTGGGATAAACACACAGAAGGGAAAATAATTATTTAACCTGACTGACAAATTTGGCACATGAACAATTGGATATAAAATACCTACGAATAAATCCAGAGAAAACTAAACAGAAGCCTTTACTATCATGTTGATGAGCCCAGAAACAGCTTTCCAAAAGCTCAGTTAGACTAAGATGAGACTTGACTGTTCATGAAAGAGGTTCTACGACATGGATGAATGTAACTGCAGGGGACTGAACTCACTAACCTATTCCCATCCTGTGTATTTGTGAAACTATTCATATTACTGATGCTTTAAAAATTTGCTACCCAGAAAACTGAAAACATCCAATTAGTCTTGTCTCACTCATGTATCTTTCTAAGTAAGGCTACTTCAAATTCTATACTTGTGAAGCTGATTACCCGTCAGTCTCCCAGACTCTTCCTGTAACAGAGCCTCTTCCTGTAATAGAGGGACACAAGCACTGGGAAGTCCATTACTTTAATGACCAAATACCCAAGCTCCAGCCTCCATACCTATGCTGACGTTCCTCATCTCCTGTGTGACCTGGACTTCCATGTTCCGGCTGTTCCGCTTTTCTCGTGCCCTCTTACTGCTCTTGGTCGTGCCATTGTATTCGCTGATGGGCTGGATGCTCTCGTTCAATGGTGTGACGGCAGCAGAGGGCACAGATGACGTGGGAGTGTTGGACTTGGTTCCAGTGGTGCTTGGTGTGGCAGCTGCTGAGGACTGCCCAGACTCAGACATTTCATCTTGGGGGCACTATGGCAATTCCAGGGTGGGGGAAGAACAAAAAGGGAAAAGCACAGCTATATATTTCAACTAATCTCCCATTTGTTGGTGTATGGCTGCCTTAAAGCATTATGGAGAATGGGTCTTGCTCATTGTACCAGCTACACACCCAGTGCTTGCTGATGACTCTAGGCACTACAACCACAATGAAGCAGTGAGTTCTCATGCTGAACTCAAAAAGCAAATCCCACCTGTGAAAGGACTGATATCCTTCCTACTTTACTACTAAATATTGTTCTTCACAAGTCACATCAGTATGTGCTCTCTTCATCATGCATCTCAGGAAAGCATAAAGCACCTACAGCTCATACTGACTACAGCGGAAGCTGAAGGGCTTTGGCACTCGCGGTAAACAAGGCTAGCACTTCCCAAGACTGGAAGGCAATATGGTTATTGCTTGGGAAGGATCTGAAGTGGCCTCTTAGAGGTCTTGGATGATGTCATTACCATAAGCCATCAACACAACCTGGATGACAGAACAGCAAAGTGATTTTGGCACTTAACTGCAGAAGCAAAGCAGATACCATGCTGGGATGGTCTGACTTCGCTAGCACAGGAGACCTGTGTCCCCACAGCACCTTACGCAGAAGTGAGCCAGGCATGGGTCCAGCTTGACAATATGGTAGAAACAGGTGTCGTCTTCCCACTTCGAAATGATAGGACGACAAGACCCAAGAATTCAAAAATCAGAAGCTGACAAATTAACATAGGAGATGGAGTACCAGTGTGAAATGCACACGAATGGCTCTCAGTTTTAGACATTACAGCCCCACTTCTTGTAATACCACCTCTTGAAAAACATGTGAGGTTTTCACAGCTCTGTCAGGATTTTATACTGTGACCCTTGTTTGTCAATTAAAGCGGCACTGCTTCACAGTCAGCCAATTAACATCTTGACCAATGCTGTGCTCACTCCCAGATTCAAATGAGATCTCCCCATTCTTCATGGCAGCCCACTCTAATTACTGCCTGCAGGGAGATGACAAAATTAATGTTGAGAGTTGTATGCGCTAATGAGTTGCAATTGAGTGCAGTGACATTCAGCATCTGCACATCCAGACCCAGCTTTAATCTTTACGACTCGCCTCTCCCCTCCTGTGCAAGTACTAGAAAGATCGTGATTCTGCTCAAAGGCTGCACTAAGCCTCCCAACCTTGGAGCTGTGATGCCGTTTCAGTTCACTAATTTGGAGTCTCACTCTTTTGTTCTAATAATAACTTCACAACATGATAAAAAAATTTCAAAATGGGATGAGAGAGAAGACTGAAAAAAAGTGTTGACTTAACCCTTTGCAGCCGTATTTTTTTTTAAATCTGGAATCTTACTAAGATCTTCCTTTAATTAGACTGGCCTCTGTATGCTTATCTTAAAACACCTTGCTGCACACTGCGCTGTGGAAGTCAAAGGTTTTACATTGCATCTGTGCATTTACATTGGAAATTAATTTTTTTTTAAACTTCATTACCATTAAATACGATCCACATTTTGTATATAGTTTCTGCATTGTCAGTCTGAACAGCACCCACATTGCCACACGGACATTCAAACCATCTCCCTGCACATTTGCTGATTTTAGCATCAAGACTGAGATGGGGACTTTTCACTTAGGCTGCTACATGTGAAAACCACACTTCCCACCTCTACTTCATATTTCTGTTTCAGGAGTTACTTTCCTAATGTGTAACGAAAAAAAATCGTATCAGGTTTTTGAGAACAAATATGATCCAGTAAGCCTTGTACTACTTCAACTGCAGTTTGCCTGCTGTGCTTTCTGATGTACAAAGGGACAAAGAATATCAAGTGTAAAGTGCAACCATAAAGCCTCTTTCCCCAGACAATACTTCTGTTGGATGAAAGGATTCAGAGATGTTCTTGTACCCACTGCAAGTCTGTAAGCATAACCAAAGTCCATGAGCATCTTAGCGCTGTAAAAGAGACACCGAGGTGGGTCCACATGTCATTCTTTCTTCTTGGGAACTAGATGTCATTCAGAAACCCTGTATCATCAGTGTCTATAGGGCAATATTTGTATCAGAGATCACCTGTAACTTCTTGTTTATTGATACAATCTGCTCCTCACTCAGAAGACACCAGTGAGTAATCACCCTGGTCTTTCATTTACTCTTTAGTTATACATCTGAGTTTTATATTTACCTAGAACATGTACTTTATCAACCTACCAGCCAGTTGGAGAAATTCCTCCCAAATGTAAATACTATTAAGACGCTCCTCTTCACAGTCCAGAAGCTCTATTAATCTTTGCTGTTATCTTCCTTCTATTGTCCTGAGTGCTCCGTTAACACTAAGAATTTCACTAAGTGTACCGCTCTCCTCTACAGCATAGGAGGCGTTCTCCATAACCCATAGCTCACCCACAGAATACTCTCCACACCCACCACTTACCTACAGCCATACCTGTCAACCTCCTAAACATCAAATGTGTAGTAGTGACCTCCAAAATGCATTGCAAAGGCCCAACATTCATAGCAGTCATATGTCACCATGAGAAGCCACAATTGTATGGTTATAACACTGAAAGCATAGTACATAAAAACAAAAATGTTAAGGACTTTCATCTCCAAACCATTACATAAAATAAATGTACAACTGAATGTAGAAATAAAATAATATAATGACAGCAACTAAAACGGAAACTAGTAATACTAAGTATACAAGGACACTTAAAATATAACTATTAGTATGGTCCCATGAAGAAGGAAAACCAGTCAGAAAGTCAGGATATACATACTGGGAAGGTGTCATGTGTATGCAGTTGATGCCAGTGAAATATCAGAGCTGCTGAGGAAGAGGCAACAAGTGTGTGAGCAGTACTGCTGAGATTTCAGTCATGCAAAACATTTAAGAAATAGCATTCCACTCAGTGTGCAAGAAGCTTGCAGGAGGAAAATCTCCATTCCAAACTGGAAATCTAGTCAGTCAGTCAATCACATCCTTTAATTATTCATAGGTTTGCTCCGTACTCTTAGGAAATTCTCTGTAACATGCTACCCCATCCAAGTCTTCCACAGCCCAAACTCTCTTAACTCCACCCTAATGGCTAGCCTCCTTAAACCCAGCATCCCACTCCTCAGTTCCCCTAACGAGCACCAACACAAATCCCAGCACTACCCATCAGATACTTCTGGAGTAGCACACTACTTCTTCTGCACAACACTTTCTTGTAACCCAAAATGGATTTTTTTGCCTAACACCACCACCACATCACTATGAGATCTAGCCAGTAACTCTCCATTACCTGAACTTGGCCTCCAAAGCTTCCAATTTATCTGGGTTCCTGTTGCATTCTCCTGCAATGCAGATGCTGGGCTATCAGTGAGATCCACTCAACTTTTCAGAAGTTCTGCAACTGTACCGCTTAAAGAATTACATCTTAGCAAGTCTGTGGAAGATGGATCTAACCTCAACATCCTCCCAGCTCTTCTCTAAAAATGAACCCCTGCCACACACGCCTGATCGCTAGAGAGCTCAAGGGCATGTTCACACCATAGTGTGCAGCACTGCCTGGAGATTCCAAGGAAGAAACTAGCTGGTCTCTGTGCATTTTGGTTGCTGTCTGTGTCCCTGCAGCAGTGTTGTGTTGGCACAGCACTAGTTGAAGAAACACATTCATGTTTTATCTTCATTTCCATCATCCTTAATTAAATTCTTGCACTGTGGCACTGTCATTCCCTAATTCCAGGCAAAGCTCTCCGGAAATGACTGTAGGACCCAACTGGCATTCTGCAAGTTGCTACGTTTCCCACATTTCTGTGCTTCTAACAGTACAGCAAGGGTTGGGTTCCAAGAACAGTCTCCACCCTATCCAAAGATCTTGCTTTTGCATTTCCAACTTCCATGACGGCAGAGGGCTGATGAAGTGCTAAGGTTTGTGCTATGCTAGGCCAGGCTCCTTTACAAAGGTAGTGTTAAAAAAGGGAAGTTGCTGCTTTGTTTTCTGCATAAACTTTGAATTTGCCTAAATTTCCTGTGCTATGCATCAAGGAGTCTACTCCTGCAGAGACTCTCAGGCCAAAGTAACATTAATGTAATCTGGAGACATCCAGAATAGGCATAAGAAGAAGTTGTGGGGGTTTTGTTCGGTTTTTTCCTCCTCTTTACCTTTAACTGCATCAATGCACTGTACAACCTCTCAAAAGGAAACCAGCCCTTAGATGTGTCATATAAAACATCTGATGTTCCATGAATTCCAGGCAGAGAGAAAGTAAATTTTATCAAACACTTTAAAGCAGACCAGAAGCTCTGCGAGATACTGATGGACACACTATAAGCCATGCTTGGTAGATGCACCACTGGCTCTCAGGGCTGTCACCAGGCATTTGTGGAACACCATTCAAAGAGAGGAATTTGGTGGGATACTGAGCACAAAGACTTTGAGAAGTCTACAGGTACAGCTCATGGGAAATGTGGGTCACTATGTGTAGTCTAAACTGTAAACACTGCAGTGAGCTGTCAGGTAAGAGTACAACATATGGGTCTTTGGGCTCAGACCAGTCTTCAAATGGCAGAGCAGAGCACCACAAGTAACAGGCAGAACCAAGCAGCTGCTTCAGCACAGTTGCAGCGCTGTTAAGTTTTTTTGGCAAGCCTCAGTGCAGAAGGCAGTGCATTAAAGCTGAAAAGGACATTGAAGGTAGACAATGCAAGTCTAGAGCAATGACAAGATATATTGAGGAACTCAAGATTTAAGCACAGTGCAAGACTTGGGCATCCAGAGAGGATCAGAAGACCTTTTTACTGAAGACAGAAAGACCAGAAAAGCAATCAGTCAAAAAGGACAAACACTGGAGAGCAAGTGCAACCCAATGCCTAAGGTGCAAAAGCACTGCTCTTATCGAGGGGGAGAGAGGGGACAGGTTCCACCATCCTGTCCCAAATTAGCTATAAAAAAGTGAAGGATTTATCTTCCCTAAATCTCTAACTGCCTCCCCACACATTCCTCTCAACTTGGGGCCAGCCAAGTAAAGGAGATTCTCACTGAGACAAGAAGCATGAGAAGCTGTGTCAAACCCCTCCCGCACCATATGCCACATCTGCAAAAGACTATCTTCCCACAGCACAGCTACCAAGGGAGCAGACGCACAGCAGGGAGAGGCTGCAAAGGGTTATGGACACAGATTGGTCTCCATCTTAATGAAAACATGGGATGCTATTGAAAGTGGGATAGTGGAAAACCCTTGCTCCGTGATGGTCTATAAAACCTTGTAGCTGGAGTTGGACTGCAGCTGGCCGAGGTCACTCAGGTGCCAGTGGTCCAGTGTTGGGACGATCTTGGCCCCTATCTGCCCACGTACCATGCCATCCGCGAGGGGGAAGACATTCAGAGAGTTAGGACGTTCCTTCCTGCTAAAGAGAGAAACAGAGAGAGAGGAGAAACCAATCCGTTAGCCATTACAAGGTTCTTCTAGAAATGAAGCAGCACACTAGCTTATGTGAAATATTAGTCACTAGGAATTGAACTGCACTCCTTCCCCTCATGTAGCAGCTGTATGAACTCCCAGACTTCCATGGTGTTGTCTACTCAGACCCATGGTGTCTACTGCTAGAGCCACACCTCTTCTTGGGGAGACTCTAAGAGGGAGTGGGTCAAGTGACCACAACAGGCACGACTGACTTCTCCATCAGTATGAGCATTTTGGGGGAATGTAAAAGTGCAGGGAACTGTGAGCCAATTTAAGTCCGTGTATCTTCTGAGAAACAAAGGTACTGCGGCAAAACAAACCACAGCAAACAACGCACACAGCAAATAAAAAGCACCCATGGCATTTCTGTACACTCCACCCCAAATCTAATTAGCTCCAACAGCAGTAATCAGAGGATTTTGGATCACTTCCAATATTAAGCAAGAAAAATAGTATTTGCACTCTCTGATCCCTTCTCCATATCCATATTACATATACAATGCACTCAAAACTCAGAAATTAAACAAAGGTATAAATGAATGCATCATTCATATTGCCAGATGTCTGTAATTACGTTTTCTTTACCCTCTCCTTTCTGGCAATTGCAGGTGACTAGATGGCTGTGGGTTTGATTCTGAGTATAAAAGCTGGCACAGGTTTTGAGACCAAGTTCCAGTGGGAAAAAAACAGAGCGAGCAGTGGAGGTGGAAAAGGCTGCAGCAGCATGCCGAAACCAGCAACCGGTTTTGTGCCAGAGAAGCAGGCCTGCAGGGACAGAGCACAGATCCATTTAGGGGACATCCCCAGCAGCCTCCACTAGCTGGACTCCAGTGGCCCTGCAGAGATGAACTAAGCTGATCTCCTGTGTGACATGCACCCACAAAGGGGTTCAGTGATGGTCCTTCACCTACTCCTGTATGGGGCTTCAGCTTCTTGGTGCAAGATGATGAAATCCACCCTTCTGTACACCAGTATGAATAACAGTAGACCTTCATGTGCCTTTCTTTAACGATCATCAGCACTGGTCTGATGACCAGGCTAGGCGACCACCACAACCACCTCACCCATGCAGCAGGACCTAAGGCACGCCGGGACGTATGTAAACACACTAACACAGGCGATGGTACACAAACCAGCTCATTTATGAAGGAGGAAGGTGGAGCATCTAGCAGAGGAGACAATGTCTGGGGAGAAAACCGAAATGCCCAGCCTTCCCATTCCCAGCACTGCCCGGCCAACACAGCATGCCGCACCACTGTGTCAGTGTCGCCTGTGCTGAGGAATAATCACTTGCTGTGGCCTATCTTGGATAGGCAGAAAGGTGTTTCCAGTGTGGCCCAGCAAGTAGATCTGGGATGCACTCTTCCTAAGAATCTGCATTAAAATCCTTTCCTGAAGATGCTAAAGACACATACATGGAAGTTTCATAGACAAACCCTCTTACAAAGGCAGCACATAACTGGATTTGAGAGGAACACAGACCATTGACACAACCTGACTAACCTTACTTTCTTTTATAGAGAAGACACAATCGTCTGCCAACAGATTCAAAACCAGCTTCATATATGACAGGGATTACCAGTTTCCTTGTTTGCCTTTCCACTCAAAAGGCACCTTGATACTTGTTACTTTTAAGTATTAACAACTGCTAAAGGTTTATAGAAAACATTCCACTGCTGTTTGCCTAAATACTGATTTAAAACCTTTATCCTGCCATTTGCACCTGCTCCTAATACATCATGATGCCAAAGTACATTTACCTCTGTCCATCCTCCTGCATTTACCTCTCTTTATCCTACTGCTATCATTGCAAACCCCCTGAAAGTTTCTAACAAACAGCTGTGTTTTAAGTTTCTAAATAATATACTAGGGAAATTTTTCCCCTAATATGAAATCTTCACCCCTGCCCTGTACTGATCTAAGTGCCACAAAAAGTATAGTCAGTTATGTATAAGAGATTATTAAGAGATTCAAAACTAGAAATTAGAACTTTATGCCACAAAGACAGAAAATTCCTAGTTTTACAGTTAAGGAAATAACTCAAGAGTCCCAAAGAAGAAGAAAAGAATCATTATTTTCAGGGAGTGGAAAAAAAAACTGGGCCATTTTTTGAGCTGCTTTAACTATTAGTTTCATATTTTTCCTCTTCTTCAGGTTAGAATGATGGTCTTAAGGGAGTCATGTTTCACAGGTGTACGTAGCTGGAGAAAATTTCCTGTAACTGCAAAACATTCCTGGCAAAACAAGTGGTGCAGTCAGGCTGTCTAGCAACATGCTCTAATATAAACGCTTTTGTGACTCTGCTGGGATGGCCTGATGTAATGGTAACTCACTGGCAGCACTGAGAAATGTGAGCCATCCCAAACACATGCTGAGACACACTAAACTTTACTTCCTCTTTAGGTGACATCTATCAGCTTTCTTCTGGGAACCCATAGCTTATTTCTACTTTTATATACGAACACGTGCACATTGAACATGCAAGGAGATATAGCACCCCACTGAATGTACAGGGAACATATGAACTTCACAGTCCCTGCTGGACAGAGAAGAGAGGTACAGAGTCTCCATAGCATCAGAAGCTGTGGGATCGTCAGGAAAGGATTTTAATGCAGATTGTTAGGAAATTTCCCTGCTGAGTTTCTCTGGAAACACCTTCCAGCCTCTTCTGAACCTCCAAGGGAAGGGGAAAGAGCAAACACCTGAAGAAGAGCTAGTCCTGGGGTTGACTCCCAGTCTTCAAAGAAATTTAGAGTATCCTCAGGGCTGGTCTGAATTTGGAGTAACCTTCATACACCCAATTCTTTCCAGTAGAGGGTGACTCTAAATACTTGGTTAGTTCCACCTTGTGTTACAAGGTAAACAGCAAACTCCTCAATAAAGGTTTGCAGCAGCCAAAACCTGGAATCATGATGCTCTACAAGCAACATCCTAAAACTTGTAACAAAACTGTGATTTGTTTGCCAGCATTTAAAGATGAGAATGGCTCTCTTTGCAGGCTCCAGGCGCAGAACTCACTGCCCAGCACCAAGTCACAAGTGACTGCGGAGCACTACTAATGGTGACACACATTTTCTGTCCTGCTCCGAAAATAGGTATGCCTTGTACTCTACAGTAAAATACGGGAGGAAAGACAACTTTTTAAAATATTGTGGGAGTGAAGTGTAAATGTACAATCACAGAGGATTAATCCTGTTTTGAGACCAAACTTCTGGTTTTGAAGACACAAGTTTCTGCCTGACGTGTTATCCCAGCAGTCTGGTGGCTCCTTCTGCCTCCCCTGAATGAGCAAGTCTAACACAGGTACTCATAGACAAAGAGGGCAAACACACCAGTGCAGTACATTCCCAGCACCACACTGTTGCCACTCAATAGCAACCTCCACAACTAGGATTAACAAAGTTAAGATGCAGCAATAGGATTTACCTTTTCCTCCACGACTGGCGATGACTGCAGTGACAAACATAACAGCCAAAACAGAGCAGCAATCACACAAAAAGCAAGACAAAAAAACAACCATTAGAGAGCAAAGGTCATGCAAACGTGCAGCCCTACAACACACAAGGGGTACCCATGCACTGTAATCCACACCACATGGAAGTGTGCACCATACCCATTACCCTTTTGGATGGAGGCAGGACCTCCCTCCCATCCAGTTCTGGCACAAACTTCTCCCAAGTGACAGGCAAACACACTCAGTGTACTTACGGTCTTATGCAAATATGCACCCCTGTGCAGTCTAACACACCCAAGCACATCCACAGACGAAATAAATGCACTCAAACCTGTGAGACAGGTCATGAGAAATTATGCCCATATCCTCCCCTCCAGTGCACATCAGTGCACCAACACACACAAATGCTGGTGTTCACCCCCACCCAGCTGTGCAGGGACACAGAACACACATCTGTCCCAAGCGCTTGTGCACAAGCATATACAAACAGAGCTACACACGCACACACGCGAACAGTGCAAAGCTTGAAATGAAGAGCCTCATTTCCCACTAGTGGTGCGTACACACTCAGATCACAGGCCCACTGGGGCTTTCAGAGACATACAGTGTTTCTCTATCTGTCTCTCTCCAAGGAGACTAGCAATATGCCACACTTAAAAGGGTACAAAAGACTAATTTCTCTAATATGAAGAAGCAATTCTTGATGAAAATTGTGCCTTTCATCCCAGAGAATGGCAGTCTTGCAGATATAACCAGCAACGCTTTTTACTGTGCATTCTTTCATGGGATAACGTAAAGCCACAATTAATATCAGCTTATTTGAAAGTTAGGGAAGGAAAATCTCATCAAAATTCACTGCTGGATCTTATACTCACTAACAAGCAGGGTCTGGTTGAAGTGGTGAAGGTTGAGGGCAGCCTTGGCTGCAGCGATCATGAGATGGTGGAGTTCAGGATCTTGTGCGGTAGCGACAGAATACCAAGCAGGATCACAACCCTGGACTTCAGCAGGGCCAGCTTTGGCCTTTTCAAGCAACTGCTAGGGGAAATCCCATGGGACAGGGCACTAGAAGGTAAAAGGGCCCAAGATAGTTGGTTTATATTCAAGGACCACTTTTTCCAAGCTCAAGATCGGAGCATCCCAGTGGGTAGGAAATCAAGAAAGGGAGCCAGGAGACCCGCATGGTTAAACATGGAACTGATGGGCAAACTCAAGTGGAAGAAGAGAGTCTATAGATAATGGAAGGAGGGGATGGCCACTCGGAAGGAATATAAGACTGTTGTCAGAGGATGTAGGGAGGCAACTAGGAAAGCTAAGGCCTCCTTGGAGTTAAGCCTTGCAAGGGAGGTCAAGGACAACAGAAAGGGCCTCTTCAAATACATTGCAGACAAAACTAACACCAGAGGCTGAATGAGGCGGGTGCCCTGGTGACAGAGGATACAAAGAAGGTGGAGCTACTGAATGCCTTCTTTGCCTCTGTCTATACTGCTGGAGACTGTCCTCAGGAGCCCCAGACCCCTGAGGGCCCAGAGGAAGTCAGGATAAAGGAGGAGTTTGACTTGATTGATGAAGACAGGGTTAGGGATCAGTTAAACAAGCTGGACATACATAAATCCACGGGCCCTGATGGGATGCACCTGCCGGTGCTGAGGGAGCTGGTGTAAGTCATTGCTAGACCGCTCTCCATCATCTTCGGTAAGTCGTGGGGAACAGGTAAGGTGCCTGAGGACTCAAGGAAAGCAAATGTCACTCCAGTCTTCAAAAAAGGGCAAGAAGGAGGACCCAGGTAACTACAGACCAGTCAGCCTCACATCTATCCCCAGAAAAGTGATGGAATAACTTATCCTCGGTGCTGTCTCTAGGCTTATCAAGGATAAGAGGGTCATTAGGAGCAGTCAACATGGCTTTACCAAGGGGAAGTCATGTTTGACCAACCTGATAACCTTTTATGAAGGCATAACCAGGTGGATAGATGGTGGTAGTGCGGTGGATGTAGTTTATCTTGATTTCAGTAAAGCATTTGACACTGTCTCCCACAGCATCCTCACAGCTAAACTGAGGAAGTGCGGTCTGGATGATCAGGTAGTGAGGTGGATTGTGAACTGGTTGAAGGGAAGAAGTCAGAGAGTTGCGGTTAACGGGACAGAGTCTAGTAGGTGGCCTGTATCTAGTGGAGTCCCTCAGGGGTCAGTACTGGGACCAGCACTATTCAATATATTCATCAATGACCTGGACAGGAGACAGAGGGCACCCTCAGTAAGTTTGCTGACGACACAGAACTGGGAGGAGCGGCTGACACACTAGAAGGTTGTGCTGCCATTCAGAGAGACCTGGGAGGGGAGAAATTTAATGAACTACAACAAGGCCAAGTACAGAGTCTTGCATCTGGGAAAGAACAACCCCATGTACCAGTACAGGCTGGGGACTGAGCTGTTAAGAGAGCAGCATAGCGAAAAGGGACCTGGGGGTCCTGGTGGGCAGCAGGATGACCGTGAGCCAGCAACGTGCCCTCGTGGCCAGGAAGGCCAATGGCACCCTGGGGTGTATTAGAAGGGCTGTGGTCAGTAGGTCAAGAGAGGTTCTCCTCCCCCTCTATTCTGCCCTGGTGAGACCGCATCTAGAATATCGTGTCCAGGTCTGGGCCCCTCAGGTCAAGAAGGACAGGGAACTGCTGGAAAGAGTCCAGTGCAGAGCCACAAAGGTGATGAAGGGGGTGGAACATCTCCCTTGTGATGAAAGGCTGAGGGAGCTGGGTCTCCTTAGCCTGGAGAAAAGGAGACTGAGGGGTGACCCATTAATGTTCAGAAATACATAAAGGGCGAGTGTCAGGAGGATGGAGCTGGGTTCTTCTCGGTGACGGCCAATGACAAGGCAAGGGGCAATGGGTGCAAGCTGGAGCACAGGAAGTTCCACATGAACATAAGGAAAAACTTTTTCCCTGTGAGGGTGGCAGAGCCCTGGAACAGGCTGCCCAGAGAGGTTGTGGAGTCCCCTTCTCTGGAGACATTCAAAACCCACCTGGATGCGTTCCTGTGTGACCTGCTCTAGGTGGTCCTGCTCTAGCAGGGGGGTTGGACTAGATGATATTTTGAGGTCCCTTCCAATTCCTCACATTCTGTGATTCTGTGAAAATCAATTTCTACCATGCAGTCCAACCCAAATTTGGCAGATGCATAAGAGCCATCCTTTAAAAGACCCTAAGCATGCTTTTCCCTATGGTACTTTTATATTTTACTGTGTAAGTACCTCCACAGATATATTCCAATTCACAGAAGGGTAAGCGGGAAGGGAAAGAAGCCTAGCACACTTAACCCATTTCAGCTGTAACACTAGGATCAGACCATGTTCTGGGAACTCACTGTGGACTTCCCAGTTGTGAGGAGGGGAGCAGAAGGAAAAAAAAAAAAAAAAAGAGTCTGCTAAGGGAGATTTTATGAACAGAAGAACACCTACAAACTACTGGGTTTTTTTATACCATGTCTTCTCTTGCTTTCCACACCCCTCATGCCTGTCTCTTTTGCCTAGGAAAGCTGCCACCTACCTTTTGGGGTTTTTTTCCCCCAATAGATTTTTATGTTTTAGATAATCCAATTTTAGCCAGACCCCAGACACTGTATTCTGTAATTAAGCTTTATTCTCCTAAACCACTCTCTGTTGTAAGACTAATTTACTGTTTTGCAGAAAACAGAACACAGAGACAACTCACTGTACAGCCCACTCAGCAGTTACAACAGCCTTTAGTTAATCCTCTGTAGAAGAAATACTGTAAGATATTCTTTTCTGAAAGGACTATTCGACTGTCAGAAGGGGAAGGGTAAATAGTCCCCCCGATACACATATAACTATGTCTTTCCTTCCTTTATGTAAGGCTTTGGTAGCATTACAAACAAGAGTATAAAAATCTTGTCAACTGATTCAGAACAAATAAAGGATCTTTCTTTGAGATACCAGTATCTTCCAGCTGCAAGTTATTCTTGTAGGCAAGGCTACAAGTATCTTTAATTATTACGGGAGATAATGAAATAGCAAATTGACAGTATTGGAAAATACTCTTCATTGAGCGGGTGGTCAAGCACAGCAACAAGCTCCCCAGGGAAGCAGTCACGCCTCCAGGCCCATTGGCGTTCAAGAAGCATTTGGACAATGTTCTTAGAGATATGGTTGCCCTGTGTGGGGTTGGGAGTTGGACTCAATGATCCTTGTGGGTCCCTTCCAGCTCAGGACATGGCATGACTCTAAGGCTTCAGGGAATGTGGCAGGAGTCCCAGGCTAGTTACCAAAGTTTCTGAAGATTCATGTCTTTTACTGCTCCCTTTCCATCCTTCAAGCCTCTTCCATTGACAAGCTGGGGTTGGGTGTCTTTTCCTCTCCCTTTTTCTTACTTAACAATACAGTAAAAAGTTCAGCATTTTGAGTTCTGTCTTTTCCAGAGCAGTCCAATCCAGCAACACGGAGCCATAGCAGACAGAGGGTATTTACATGTCCTGTGCCAAGTTCTGAAATCTACTTTCTATTACATTACCCCAAAACCAACTGCCATTCTAGTATTTAGGAGTTACAGACCCAAATACAAGTTACTCAAATATCCTCACTTATTCTTCCTTTATACTTAATATATTTCTCTATTCTTAATTTAAAATAATTTTGCTCTTTCTTCACCTCCAAATTTTGCTCAATGCTCTTCTTTTGTACATCACCCCTACCAGCTGATACTTCAAAAACCTTCATGGCTTTCCATTCATCTGTTTTCCCAGTGTTTTCACATCCGTGTCTTTGCCCATGCTGCCCTTTGTCTGACATGCCATCCCCACTCCTTTTCTTAGCCTAATGTTTCCCAAAGATTCGGATTTTGTATGAAGTTCAGTGGTATTAACCAGCTGAAGTTCACAGATGTTAACCAAGATCAGTCAGCCATATTTTGTTAGCAATGAGGGAGGATGCACCTAGCAGGCACTCAGAATTTTCTGAGTATTCCTGTGCAGCTAGTACTGTCTCTTGTCTATTTTTCAGACCAACAGCTCCCACGGCTTGGGGTCAGCATGTATGCAAAACCTTTTAACATTCGTCAAGGCCAGAAGAAATTAAAAAGTTAAAAAAAGACAGGCAAAGGCAACAACAAGATTTAATCTCCTGACACATATTACTTCATCAATATTGCTCCCCTGGAAAGCACTGTTTTAGTTTTAAACTTTCTGTGTTAGCCAGTGTCACTATAGCGTTAATCATCTCATTAGCATGTGATGATTAACACAAATAGTGATCTGTCATGTATAAAAATTGCCACATAAAACACCTTTTTTATGGCTGAACAATTTAATAGATTATGCTTAATCTGAGTGGATCATGTGTTACGTGATGTATCACTTCTCTAACCAGTATTTATGGAACATCACTACTACTTCTCACCCTGTGGACAATGTTTCTGGTATATAGTATCATCAGAAAGCATTCGGTTCCTTCGCATACCAGTTGAAACCAGATATATCTGTACTGAAATCAATGTAACAGCAACTTTTTGCTCTAAATTTGTTCTAAGATCACAAAAGACCAGGTCTTCTACATACCAAACTTCTTTCCTACCACTACTGCCTTTAAGGAGAGGTTGGTTCTTATTGGTTTGGTGCTATGAAAACCAGGGGCGTGGGGAGTGAGGAAAATCAATTTCTTGGGCTTAAGTAGTTCTATTGGGTGACCAACTTAGAGAAAGCTTCCCTTGAAGGAAGGGGGGGGGGGGGGGGGGGGGGGGAAGGGAATATAACGGCTAATGCATTTAATTGCTATAGTTTTGCTGGCTGTCACACACACACACACACTCTGACCTCTCCACTCATTTTACAGATAAACCTTTTACATGCTATCTGAGAACACAAACCTATTTTTCCAGAGGGCCCCCATCAATAGCAGTATGACAAAGCCTAAGCTTTGTAACAGAACACATAAAGGTCCTTGTTGTCAAGCTTAGAAAATGTACCCACAACTCACCCACAACCCATTACAAAAAAGTTTCAACTACAATTCATGCCCAGAGGGAAGGATCCTGCTTCTGGTTTCTCTCTCTCAACTACATGCACTCACTAAGTTCCCACATGGCATACACTACATGGAGAGGTTATGGTCCTACCTCCTCCCAGGTAGACTGCCCTCAGTTTGATTATTTCCCCCAACTTGCTGCATCTTGGATCGCTCAATGTGCTCCACGTAGGTCTGGATCATCTGTGAGGAGAGAAAAATCCATGAGTGGAGAAGAAAAGACTCATTTTCTGCTTTTGTTTTTGATCTTCTCCAGCATCCATTTCCAATTCCCTTTCTTTTTTTGCGCATCTCCTTGTCTTTGCTCTCATTGTCTAAGCTGACGATGTAAGTGAATAGGCTAATCTGACAGAAAATCTGACAGCAAATTGTGTCAGAAATGACTTAAGCTTAAACTCATAACAGAAGAGCTGTGAAAGAGCACATCCAAAAATAATGTAAGATGTCTCCTAGAGGCTCATTGGCAATGGGAGATGAGGTACTGGGGCACTGTTTACAGAACAGTAGAGGCTGGAAGGAACCCCCCGGGGCCCATCAGGTCCAACGCCCCTGCTCAAACCGTGCCACCTACAGTAGGTTGCCCAGGACCATGTCCAGGTGGCTTTTGCATAGCTCCAAGGATGGAGACTCCACCACGTCTCTGGGCAACCTGTGCCACTGCTTGTCATCCTCACAGTAAAGAAGTTTTTACTCACATTCAGAGGGTGCCTTCTGTGTTCCAGCTTGTGCCAGTTGCCTCTGGTCTTGTCACCGGGCATCACTGAAAAAAACCTGGCTCCATCCTCTTTACACCCTCCATTCACATATTTCTGATGTTCCCAAAGTTCAGAAGCTCTAGTCACCACTAGTATTGTAAAGCTGAATTCTTTGATGTGACTTTACATATAGGCTAAGGCTTTATTTATTTAGAAATAATGAGATAACATCCTACCTCTGTGTGACGCTGATGTAGAGCATTATACTCTTTCTTCATTTCTGATTCACGTTCCTCCAGGCGTGAAACTACCAAGAGAAGATTCCAACCATCAGCTAACACATATCAGGCTCGCAAAAGAAACTAGAAGTCTCAAAGTCTATTTTGTTAGAAATTAATTTATACGTACTGAACAAAACAAACAAACAGAATAATGTGCACTGTGGGATGTGGTCTTCATTACAAACTCAATCCATGGGTACCTCCATGTTCCCAAACTGAGCAGACCAAATAGTGCAATTAAGACCACAGAAACAGAGCTTTTCAGCAGCAGCTTGGCGCCCCGTAAAGTGTCCTGGTTTGACACCAATTTAAATTATCCTCTGGGATGGGTGCCTCTGGCTATTTGAGGAGCAGAAGTACTGGACAAAACATCAGTGAATTCTGAGGGGAACCTCAGCCAACAAAACACAGCTGCACATGTCAAGGTATTATTTGTAAAAATAAACAAACAAACAACTAAATGTGATCATTTCTATGGGAAAAAAATGCGAGGTTCTATTCAGGGACAAGGAGAAACTGGAAACTAGGTTCTGAAGCTTCACCAATGGCCAAATCTTGCATCTGGAGAGACCAAGTATGCCCCACTAAGAGAAGCACTGAAGCCTCTACTAAGTTAGTGAGGATACATCCCATCCTTTAGAAGGCTCTGAATTGCACACCAAAGCAAGAGCCAACCAGACATTTCAGGCTTTGCATGAATTACATAAAAACAAACAAAAAGTATGAAAAATATTTTTCAAAGTAGCACTATATGTGTGGGCGAGGCAAAGTGTATAATCATGCGTGCTGTACAACTTTGCTTACTCTGATCTGCATAGTTTTTGGTCTTCAGCTCCAGCTGTCGAGTCTGAAATTCAAGGTGTTCCACTTGGATTTGTAGTTCTTTCTTTTCCTGCTCCAGTGCATCTTCAAACTCTATAAACTTCTGAATAGGGAAGAAGCAGAGGAGGAGGCACGGATGAGGAATAAATGTAAAATGTGCTTGCCCTGTATGACTTTTTCTCTCCTCACAAAAAAACCAGAGAGTATCAATTACAAAATAGGAAATAAGAATTTGTAAGTCCTGTAATTAGTACAATAGCATTTAATCAAGCTGAAGAGACTATTTTATATGAGGAAGTATTAGCTATCTTTAATGTATAATTACTATATAAACTATGGTCTAACATAGTGCAACTCTATCATTCTGATCAACATTGTTCTTCCCCATGCCAGGCTGAATTTTGGTTCCTGTTAATTTGATATCAGAGAAGACAAATTCTATTTCTATGGTCATATATATACAAATACATGTATATCAGAAATCTTCAGACCAATTATTCTGTTTGTGCAGTTTTAGAAAGCTTCACCTATAATGCCCATGGTGAGTAAGTTTTGCAGAAATGTGGAAGTCTTCTGGAAAACAGCCACAACTCCGGGCCACTGAGAGCAACCTCTGCACCCCAAGATGGTGACCTGCCCCAGCAGTGACCTCCAGAAGGGCTCTGTGGTATGCTGGAGTGGAGGGAAGCAGAAGGGAAGAAGGCAGCAGAAGAGATTCTCACTGCAGAACTTAAATTTATACCCAGCAAGAAAAAGCTTGGCTAGCTGCTCTTGGCAAAGCGAGGGAAGAGACCATTGCTGTTAGCTCTCCCTAGCAACAACAAAGTGGCTGCTGCGCACATAGCAGTGCAGACTCCTGCACAGAACTCTGGGCTGAAGGAAAGGTTTTTACAGATACACTCACAGTGAGAAACATACATATCTATTTCACAGTGAAAACACAACAGAAAAATACCTTTTTTCAGGTTATTATTTCTGTAAAATGTTACTTCTGACTTGGGAGCTTTAGTCATTCTCTGCATTGGACACAAACATGTACAGCAAAGAAAAGTAAAACCTGTGAAACATTCCATTTAGCTCCACTGTAATGAATTGATATTACACATTTCTCTTGATAAGAGCTGTAGTCGCAGTTGCTTTCATGAAATATTTAAACTAGACAGGGTCCCTGGAAAGCGTATAGCACCTTCAAATCTCTGAGCACACCTAAACAAGCCTGGTTCTTGTGCTATATGTGGTGGTCACGAGAGGTTTTCTGCACAAAACTCTAACGCATACCCGTATGCAGTAATGACCCATAATCCATCCTTCTGGACTCAGAAACTGAGCTGCTTCTAGTAACAGCCCTGACACAAAATTGTGGAAAAATCCCTAAGATTTTTCTCAGAAAACATTTGCTGTTAATCACACACATCCTCTCCGTGGTAAAACAAGTCTAAAGCGCAGTGCCGCCACACTTACAACAGTATAGGATGCTAAAGCTATCTCAGTGGCTTCAGAACAAGTCTTATCCTGGCCTTAGAAACCTAAAAATTTGAGTCTCATTACATTACTCCTCAACAGCTACATCCAAGAAAGCTAAAACAACAAGATCGCCTGCACCAACCAGTCTAGGAACTAAAACACAAACCCGCCAGCTGAGTTGCAAGAGCAGGGCTGGGGCCAGGAGCAGCCCTGGACTTGATCTACTTTTAAGACATTTATAGAACAAGAGGAGCTCGCAGGAGGTAACAGGGCTATGAGGAGCTCACAAGGGTGCTCTGCTCCTGGCCCTGCCTCTCTTCCTCTCCGTCTGTTTGCAGAATGCTCCGTAGGTCAAGCCCTAACAGATTCACTAGCACGTGCACATCAGCTGGCTGAAATCTCCTCTTTCTAAAAGTATAAATACTGGGGAAGAAAAGCCTTCTCTCACCCTCCTCTGTACTCTCAGGGGGGGAAAGCATTGCTCTCCGCAACTAACGCCACTCAAGAGGGCATGGCAATTTTAATTTAACAAAGTAAAGCCTCATTGTACTCTAAAAGAGACAGACTCTGGTGAAAATCATTTTTGGATAAGACTCCCAGGGAAACGAATGCATTTAAATGCACAGTAAGATTATTTTGTTAAATTCTGCACGTGAAACAACATGCACAGTATCTGACTGTGCTCTCAGGATAAGCCCTGTGCACATTTCCTATTACTTTTACTGGAATAATTAGCAGTGTCACTGGAGCCGTCATGTGTTTGTGAAGTGGATCTCTCTGTAGACGACTGAAAGGCTACATCATTTATTATTTTTTCAGATTTTTAAAACTGTTCAGTAAACTCATCTGAACAATGAGTCAGTTTTCATTCCTACATACCTGTATTTATAGAAACAATCAAATGCATTTTAGCCACCTGTCATTTTCCTGCACTCTGTGTTCTGCAGTGCCTTTAATCTTTAACTGGGCTTTAAACTTCCTTTTCCTTCCTGCCCAAATTTATTGCAATAAGGATTTTAAATTTTCCCCTTATGGTTGTTTTTCAGCAGTATCTTCTAGAAATACCAGAAATGCCAGTACCTTTCTTCCACTATAAGGGAGTCATCTCAGAGGCTAAACATTTACTTTTTAATTAAACTTTAAGACTGTCCAAGGTTTTAGATTTTTAAGTAAGCACTTTTTCCTCTGAGATGCCTATTAAACACTGAAATCCTTTGGTCACTCACAAATAACCAGCAATCTGTCTTAGGGATTTTGAGAAATTTATTAAGCAATCTGCTTTGTAAATTTTCAGATTTATTCTTGAAACATTTTCCAGAATAACAATATAATTTCAGAATGAGCAAAAAGGAAAAAAAAAAATCCTACCCAACACAGCTATACTGAGCAACAGACTTAGAGAAGTAGCAGTTTAACTTGCTCCATTTGGAGGACTGATAAAAGCTACACCAACAAAAGAGCTATTTTCCTGGTTTAATCTCCATCTCCTTGCAGGGTTTTGCTGAACCACTCTGTGCTAACGTTCTATTGACGAACCCTTTTAATTACAGCCAAGGGCTAAATCCCCATCACATCGCACTGGCTCAGCTTTCACCACCCTCCTGCTCCTAGTTCTCCATCCATGAGCATTCCACACATGCCATGCAGGAATGAGGTTTTTAGCAGCAATAAAAATGACTGGACTTTAAGGAAAACTTTCACAGATTTCTCGACAGTAAATTAGGAAGCAAACAGAGGGTACAAGCCCAATTTCATTCCCACTATTTAGGTCATCTTTAATAGGATTCCTGGATTTGCTACTTCTGTTTTAGTTTAATTCAGAGGAAACTGATTGAAAGATTAAGTCTTCTACAAATACAGCTCAGCCTTCTTATTCAGCCCTCTCGACTTTGCAACCTAAAAGTAATCAAAGAAACTGAACACCAGAAATCAATTAACCGTTTGGAGAAGACAGAGACATGGAGACAACAATATTAAAAATTAGTATTACCCTAAGTATTCTCAGGGAAGAACAGCATTTCAGATAAATGTATTGCAGTATGTCCTGTCCTGTCTGCTGAAGAATTTCTGCACAGGGACTCAAGGGCTCTCCCTGTCTCTGAAGCACCTTTTAGCTGTTCCCGCATCAGAAGCCATCTCACCTGAGGTCCTCCTTGGGCATCAGAAGGGCTGAAGGGCTGAGAGCAGGCAAAGTCCCAGCTCTGGAGAGGAGGAAACGTCCACGTCAGCGGGACAAGGAGGAGAGGTTTCGCTGCCAGGGCTGTCCCCAAGGAAAGCGCTCTCCTGATGAGAGCTGTCACTGACACTCACCTCTCTGTGAGCTCCCATCAAGGTATTCAGGCAGGATTTTTTTTTTTTCAATAAGCCAGCAGCAGACATTTCATATAGCATCCAGGGAAGAGCCTTACTAGCCACTAAAAGCAGCAGAGATTGAAATGACTTGCTTAGGAACATGAGCACATCCACAAGCACAACTGAGCAGTGCCAGGAGTCTGGGGGAAACAGGCACTTTGGGCACATCTGTGTTCCTCTTGTGAACAACAGCTTCCAGAAGCAGAGACAGCAGAGGCAGCGCTTTGTCTACAGTATGATGTTGTGCCATGGTGCTTCGTGGGCCACGGCATACGGCTGTGGATGGCCCAGCTGAGCAGCACTGCCCGTGCTGGCCACAGTCTCTCGCCTGCCCTAATCCAACCTGCCAGGCACATCCCCTAGCAAACAGCAAACCCCGCTCTGCACCAACTTCTGGCTTCCCATGCTGCTAGAAACTCATACCAGGGCAGGAGAAACAGAACACAAGCTGAATAAAGTATTTAAATTTTTTTATTATTTTTTTTTTAATTAACTAGACTCACCGAAGCAGTTATGCTTTAAAACCAGCACATATTATTGAGTGAGTGCAGCTCAGTAAATAAACATCCATAGACATTTCACTTCTTCCATTTCTTTCAGAGGGAGGGAGGTACAATCCTGGCCCTACTAAAGCTCTGGGAATGTTCTCAATAACTTGAAGAGGACCAAGTTTTCACCCCAACCTTTTAAACCTCCTAAGAATAAACAGGCAGAGGGGACACTAACTTTAAAGTTACCTTCCCATCTGAACATTTTCTGCCCATAATATTTACAAAAAGTACCTAAAACCAGTTACAATACAAAAAAATCCCTGGTTTACTCTTGCTTTTTGTGTTTTTCATGTAAGTTTGTGCCAAGCCAATTCTATCTAAATGCTGCACAAATGTCTGACAAAGCTCCACATCTCTGTAGGTGCTAACTAAAATCAGCCAGCCTTCATAAGGGAAAAGATTATTCACATGAAACAAATTTGTAATTCTGGCCTCAGAAATAGTACAAATTCCAATGACTTACTGGAAGCAGATACTGCAGATATTCCTCTTGCTTCAATATAAACTTAAATATTTAACAGGATAAGAGTGGGCCAAAAAAAAACCCAAACAGCATAGTTTTATAGTCTTTTTAAAGACATTTTAAACTAACTGAGATACACTATTTACAAAAAACTCTGCCACAAATTAAAATATCCAGAATACTAAGTTTAAAAACTGAAATGCAAATTTGCTGACTGCATTCTTTCACTGTAGTGCTGCCACAAGACAAAAAAAAAAAAAAAAAAACGATGCTGGCGAAGAATCACAGGCTTAACTTGCTGCTATGAGCTGCCCTTGATTTCAAGGCATTTCTCCTTTGTCTGATGGTTTCACTGCACGGAGCTCAGCTCAGACCCACACCTCAGTGATTTCACAACTCACAGCTCCATTTTCATGGGGATGCAGTAAGGACATTTAGAAAACAGAAATAAAAAGGACTAGATAATCCCATTGATGGTTAAGAAAAACAGAGAAAGTAAAGAGAAAAAGTACGGGGGGGGGGGGGGGGGGGAGGTCCCACTGTGACAAAGTTGGCAGGTACACTGGAAGACCTACTACTATTTTTTACCCTTTTTACTATTTTTTCCAGAGCCTCTATGCTTGCTTTCAAGTATAATTTCTGAAAATGAACAGTTACAGTTAAACAGTTAATCACCTCAGTGGGCTAAAAAACCTGGAGTATGGAACTGCTATATATAAAAAATTAGTCACATGGATTTTTTTCTGCTAGCCTCTATCCCCATATTTCAAGCAGGATAACTGATCTGTAATAACCCAGGATTATGACAAACAATGGCTCACACACTAATCTCCACAGGGAAAATATCTAGCCTAAAACCATTTTAAGGCAAAGGAATTAGTATTCCTCTGAAAAGCAGTGGTACAATGCAGATCACTTCATTTCCTGCTTTATTGCCTTTTGCAAAGGAAGAAAATTACTAAAAATAGTAGCATATAATCAGAAATCATCACATCAGTGATAAACCAAGCAGAGCGCCAGAGATGAACATATATGCAGAAATCTCATTACGTGGCCTTAATACGTGGCAGCTGACAGTGCGTGCAAGGGTACTACACACCAACGGGAGCACCAGGGGTTCAGTCTCACAGCCATCCCCTCGACCCTTTGTGGCAGGAGAGGGCAGCGCTGTGGATGCAAAAGCAGCGCTGTAAGAGGGAACACCCACCTGGCAGAGACACCCTCCAGGGAATAGAGGGCTGCTGGTGGAGGGGGGAAGGGCTGGAAGCCCACAGCCAAGGGAGGCCACGCCGGTTGTGCAGTCCATCTCACCGCTTCCTGGCAGCAATGAGGCTGGCAATTCAGGGAGCTGCGTTGACAGTATTTTATCTTAGAAAGCCAGACAAAGAAAGAGGCCAACTCCTGGCTATTTCAATCTGACCAGTTCAAAACCAAGTCTCCAGTCCCATTATCAGGCCTGCTGATGATGAGTTTTACATGTTACTCAAGGTGAAGACCTTGTTCTGCTCTCTTAGCAGGAGCAATTTCACTCAACAGCAACTTCAGGAAGAGAGATTACTTCCTTATGAAGCACATGTCTACCACAAAATATTTGACACTCAAATCAGCCAGTTAAGCTTTCTTATTGGAGCTCCTGTACAAGTGACAGCCACAGTTGGGTACCAACAATGCCAGAGCTTCAGGAATAGTGTGTTGAATCTTTTCACTTTGACAATCAGAAAAAGGATCCTTAAATTAAGCCACTTCAAGAATTACGGTGGTCATCAGCAAAATGTTCCCTTGGTAAATAACTTCCATTTCAATAGTCGATATCAAGGGAATTCTGCTTCTCACTTTATAAGCCAGCCTACACTAATGCAGCTACTTTTTAGAAAAGCATTAGAAAACCAACGTTAGAGCATTAGAGAATCAACAAATAGTTAAAAATCTTGAACTATGAATAGATGTTCAGATTTTTATCCCTACGGGCATTTTATATAAAGTCAAGTCATTTATGTAGGAAAGCTGAAGTAGATGATTAAGGAATTGAGTCTTGTCTATGTTACATCAACATTAACTTGACTCCACTGCATGAAAAGATTCCTAGTTTCTATTAAGAAGAGAGATAGTACAGACATATTCAGTGTTTCCCTTGTGAAAACAAAGGTTTTGCAAATATTTAATTAAAGCCATTCTTCCTCGCTGGTCTCAACAGCTGAAACGTGCCCTCGCACAAATAGAAAAACAGCCATCAGCCCACACAGTGATAAAAGCATAGCCAAATTTCCCATGTGTTGTAACTAACATAACACGAATTTTAGACACTTTTTGGCTCCCTGAGAGCAGACTTTCACTAACATGTAAAAAGGGACTCCTTGCATTTCACCTGATAATGACTCATCTCGCTCTTCAGTGCCCCAAGGTGACAGACCCATGGGTTTGAGGGTGCTCCAAGCAATGCTCACCCCTTCTCCTGGAAGGCCCTTGCCTTCAGAAGACCCTTCTCCAAGAGACCCGGGTGTAATGGGTCTGCGTGGCAAGGTTTTGGGGGGGGGGTACAGGGGTGGCTTCTGTACGAAGTTGCTAGAAGTTTCCCCTATGTCAGATGCAGCCAATGCCAGCCAGCTTTAAGACGGACCCGCCGCTGGCCAAGGCCGAGCCCATCAGTGACAGCATTTTTCGCCTCTGTGATAACATATTTAAGAGAGTGAAAAAGTTGTTGCGCAGCAGGAATTGCAGCAAGTGAGAGGAGTGAGAATATAGGAGAGAAACACCCTGCAGACACCATGGTCAGTGAAGAAGGGGGGGAGGAGATGCTCCAGGCGCTGGAGCAGCAATTCCCCTGCAACCTATGGTGAAGACCATGGTGAAGCAGGCTGTCCCCCTGCAGCCCATGGGCAGTGGAGCAGATGACTGCCTACACCCCGTGGAGGGCCCCCACGTCACAGTAGGTGGATGCTTGAAGGAGGCTGTGACCCCGTGGGAAGCCTGCACCGGAGCAGGCTCCGGGCAGGACCTGTGGCCCGTGGAAAGAGAGAAGCCCACGCTGGAGCAGGTTTGCTGCTGGTGACCCCATGAGGGGGCTCATGCTGGAGTGGTTGGTTCCTGAAGGACTGCACACCATGAAGGAGACCCACGCTGGAGCAGTTCATGAAGGACTGAAACCGTGGGAAGACTCACGTTGGAGAAGTCATGGAGGACTTTCTCCCATGAGAGGGACCCCACACTGGAGCAGGGGAAACGTGTGAGGAATCCTCCCCCTGAGGAGGAAGAAGTGGCAGAATACAACAGTGTGATGAACTGACCCCAACCCCCATTCCCTGTTTTTCCCCCTGTGCTGCTGGGGGGGAGGAGGGAGGAAAATCAGGATCAAAGTTATGCCTGGGAAAGGAGGAAGGGGTGGGGGGAAGGTGTTTTAAGATTTGGTTTTATTTCTCATTACTCCTCTCTGAGTTAATTGGCAATAAATTACATTTTTCCTTTAATCGAGTCTGTTTTGCCCGTGACGGTAAATGCTGAGTGATCTTCCTGTCCTTATCTCAACCCCACAAGCCTGTTGTTATTTTTTTTCTCTCCTCTCTCCTGTCCAGTTAATGAGGGGGAGTGATAGAGTGGTTTTGGTGGGCACCTGGCATTTTGGCCAGGGTCAACCCAACACACCCAGGTCAATCCCAGACACCTGAAGAGCAAACCCCAGATTGTCCTGCAGCCTGGATGCTCACCAGCAGTACCAACATGCAGTGAAACCCCAAAACATCTGTATTCCATATAAAAGAGCCCCCAAACAGGAACTGTGCCACAAGAAAATATGCAATCAGTAAGTGTAAATTCTAATAACAGCCCGTATCTTCTCCTTCTCAGAAGGATCTTAGTTACCACCAACAAGATGCTGTCTCATGTATTAGTTTTATAGGACATAGTTCAAAAGACCAAACTACAACACTCCCACCAGCACACTGACAAACAGCACAGTCCACAAGCTGAAAAGAAGTTCAGCTGCAACTGTGAAATGAAGTCATGAGCAATTTAAAACCCCTGACTACACCACACTTTTTAGAACTCACAGATCATTAAATCACCATCTCAAATTTCATGCTTGTTCAAAATCCTATCCTGCACTTACCACAAAACTCAGCAAATCACAACTGTGTTCTCCAGTGTCTCTTGTTCTACTTTGTGTAGGTTCTCCATTCCTGGTGTACTCAGCAATTATGCAATGACAGTTGTGACAGCTGTGATACAAAAACTCTTACATTTTCATTGCAGAGCTTGGCCTGAAGTTCAAACCATATTCACAGTACAACACACATTACACATCAGCCTTGGGACCTGGAAATGCTTTATATTAGGAATGCATTATTATATTAATAATTCTATATTGAATACTTAAGATACATAAGGTGATTCACATGAAGATGCTTACACATAAATATGTATTTAATAAGGAAAAATAATATCAGCCTTCCTTGGCTAAGGTCTCAGACCCCAAATAAAGCTGACTGTGAATACGGCCATTTATTAGAATGGCCAAAACATTGTAAAAGTGAACAATCCTTTCCTCCTTCTCCCCATTTTTTCTGACACATTATAATGCCATTTTAACTGTATTTTGGTTTTAGAATTTATTAGTCCAGAAGGACACACAGTACACAGTTTCATGATGGAAAGATGCTCTGAGCTATGCCCTGCGTCTGAATCTTTGCTATCCTCTTCAAAGACAAATGCACTCCTGAAGGAACGTTTCCATCTCCATAAACGCCTACAACCTTCTAGTGAAATAATATTTCCTTTATATGTGCAGAGCTTGGAGATAAATATTTTTGTTCCTGTTGCTAACTTAAAAAGTCAAATAGACATCTTTTACCTGCTAGATACTCTACAGTCATAGATTGGTCTTTGAATGCCTTCTGTGAAATAAATGTCTTTTTTGTCAATTTATGCAAAGATTACCATCTCCTATATTCCTATTCCAAGGGATCTGAGTGTTTTCTCAAAGGAAGATCACTTTTCTCTTAAGATGCTCTCCATGAAGTAGGCCTGGTCCTACAGCACAGCCAGGAGAGGCAGGGCAGACCCTCCCACACCCTCAACCCTGATCCAGCTCTGCCCGAGACACGGAGTTCTCCCGTCCAGCTGCTCACGTTTCCCAGTGGGACTAACGACACGCTCCTCGGGACAAAAGAGGCAGCGAGGAAAGGGGTGCAGGAAGAAGGGATGGGCTGCTCGCGGAGCTCTTCTCGAAACCGCCTTGAGAACAGCCTTGCCCTGTATTTCCACTGGCCAATAAGAAAGGAGGTGCGACTGTGAAGTCTTGCAGATGACACAAGACCAGGAGGTGCCATCAGCACTAAAGAGAACCAAACTATCACAGGTGAAGAATTGGATGATGCTGAAGACCAGAGCAATAGTGGGACTGAAGAGCACACGAGTGCAAGGGCACGCACACAGGGACAGCCGTTTCTGCTGTGATGAAGAGGGTTGAGAGGAAGAAGCTGATGACAGAACAATTAATCAGACTCCACGGTGACGTGCTCCGGGCCAGGTGTAACTGAAGTGTGAGGAGGGCAGCAAGAAGACGGACATGCTGCCGCCTTTTGCTGCTCCAGGTCACACAGACTCTGCTGGACTGTGCTACTGAAGGCAACAGCCCTCGGATAAATCTTACTACTACGATATTGAAAAAGGCAGTGTGACACTGGGACACTCCCAGAAGAGCACTCATGCCACCGGAAGAAGCACTAGTTAAGATATATCTGGAGAATCACCCATTATTCCTCCTGCCTCTCAGGGAGGATCAACCCAAGAGCCAGATGTGGCTAAGTGTTACCCAAGGAAGAGGGGGATGAGGGAACCTTTAAAACATGAGGAGGCTGCCCAGGTGACACGCGGGCACCTCCGTGCCAGCACGACACGTGGCACAGGCCAACTTACCCACCTTCTTTGGTGAGGGAAGAGAGCTGGGCTCCAACACCTAGCAAATGGAGACCAAGACAGGAAAGGACCAGTTGCCATTAACACAGCAAAGACATAAATATTTGATAGAGTGAAAACCTACTAATAGTAAAGGACAAAGCTGGCACAAGAACAAACCAGTAAAACCAGGCCATGAATTAAAAAAAAAGAAAAAAACAACTCCACTGCAATTTAGAAGGTAAGAGTAGAGGCAGGAGATTTAACTACTGGTTCTCAGACAAAGCTTGATATATTTACGAAACGTTATATAACTCAGTTGCCTGCAATACCTAGGGACTGGACATGCTGACCTAGGAAGTCCCTTCCAGTGTTATTGTCCTACGTTTTTAATTAAGAGTGGGTGTCTTTCTAAGAATGCTAGAGGCAAAACAGTTACACATTTGGTGCAAAAATTACAACGCAGTAAGTCTGTAGGGATCAAGCCTGGAGTAACTCAACTTAAATCAAGTCAGTGCCCGGCACGCTAACTATACATACTATAGCTACATACTTATTTAATACTTGTACTACCTTACATGTGCGTGTGTACAAACATATAGTAATAGACCACTCGGTACTAAAACAGGTTGAGTGGGTGCTGGACACCCATCACATCATGACATGCACAGACCTGCTTCACACACCTCACTATGAAAGCTGGATGCTTGGACAGAGGCATTCTCAGTAAAATTACATGGTAAACAGTAGTTTAAGATAATTTTCCTTATTTCAAGACTGTAGATGTTAATTTTCTCCAAAACCATAGAGATCATCATACCACAAGTGCAGCAAGTGGTATGCAACCCAACAACCACTATCCTAACTCTTACTTCCCTGTTTCTGATTTCTTTCTACACTTTTTCCATGTATGACAATACACTATTGAAGTCACAGTTTTCTGCTTTCTGCACAGCTTAGCACGAGCCCCCATTCAAGGAGATAAAAGATACTGATGGACTGTTTTTAAATGTTGAACAGAAACAGAGCATGGATAACAATGCATAATGAAACAAATATTAATGGAACAAACATTTTTTTAAAGGAAAAAAATAAAATTATGCAAACTTTCATCCTTTGTGAGGACTAAAATGTATTTGTAAGTATTTTTGTATCTGGAATTATGGTGCAAATTATGTGGCAATTTCGATCCAACTCATTCATTATGTGGTAACTTCGATTCAGCTGTGATGAAAAATTGTGTTAAACCACACAACTATCCTGAGAGGTGCTTAAATCATTATTTTACAGATTTAAAAAATGGTAATGAAGTGAGTAGAAGATTTGCCAAAGACCACCATGCAAGTCAGCAGCAGAGCAGCCATGGAGACTCCAGCAGAAGGGGCAGCAGGCTGCTGGGAAGGGCAAGGTCCACAACCTGTGTGCCTATGGCAGGGCCCTAGAAGAGGGGTACAGCCCCCGCTGAAGCCACAGACACCAAAGAAGGAGCAAAGCTGACAGCCATCATCAAATGGACAACCCCAACACCATCGCCGTGACCAGCAGTGCAGTCGATGAAGCCTGTGATGTCCCCGAAGCTGAACGCGTGGCACGAGCTCTGCTGGACACGAGCAGTGAAACCAGAGAACCCACGCAGTCCCGGAAGGCGCCTGCAGCCAGGCCACCACAAGCCCTATCTCTCCCGTGCAGAGCCGGAGACACCACAGGACTCAGCCAAGGCGCCACGCTGGGAAGCCCCTTTGAAGCAGACCTATCCAGTTATGCTACTAAGGAGAGGAAATTTCCGGAGGCAGAAGGCACCCCGAATCTTCCCAGAGCTTCTTGGCTTTCCTCTTACAACTCTACCTCCTGAAAACCCAATGCTAAGTTCTGCCTTCCTATACCCAGCATGTCCCAACAACATCCCTGAAAAATCCACCTGCAGCGCCATGAATAGGCTCTTCATGTCATCAGGAGGAAAAAAAAAAACCACAACAAAAACCTTCTCATCAAAGCCTGCTTGGGGATTACAATTTGATTTATGTGGGTAACCCTGCTAAGGGGAAACCTGGCCATCACCTCAGATCATCATCATCAACTAACATCCAGAATATTATCTTGAATCGCTCTTTATTTAAAGTAACAGCTTGTAGTGCTGGCTCAGATTAATTTTAGTTTAAAGGTAATTTTTAATAACATACACTGATATTTATGAATATTAATAAGTTCCATAAGCTTGAGTGACATAGAGGATTTGTATGAAGGATCTGTGTTTGGATAGAGATTTTTTTCCTCCAAGATTAGTGAGAATAAAGTAAGGTTACCAGATGGCAAGGACTGATGGGCATTACGTTTGGAAAGCCCGATTCCTCATAAAGAAGTTTAGAAATACATATCATATGGCCACTTTCTATTGCCTGTCACAAACCAATTTTGTTAGCATTCTTTAAATTAGTAAATCTTATAAACTGAACAGTCTCCAAATTCATGTCATCTAACCAACGTAAACTTCATAACATTTACTAGAAAAAAATTAGAGTATCTAATCAAGCATTTTAGCAAGTTTCCAACAACTGTTTGTCCTACAACAGCATTTCTAATATACTAAAAAAAACCCTATAGTTTTTACATTTAAAAAAAGTATCCTGCACACAAACTTTTTGTGGCGAAAAGACCAAAAAAAATAGAGGGAAGGACAAGCTGCTTCTGCATTTCTAAGAGCTTTTTTTCCTCTGCCTAACCCCAAAGCATTACATTTTGTATTTTAGCCCTTAATCTGTGTGTGGTACCACTCCATCAGACCAGCTTGGCATCTCGCCAGCAGGATACGTCTCCCTCCTGCGTCTCAAAGCCAACGCTGACTAGCCTGCCACCAAGAGAGATCCCATGGGAGGCGCGGTCCCGGGAACAGACCAGCACATTCTGCATCTCACAGGACACCACACTGCTCCCAGCCTGGGTTTCATCCATGCTGTTGTCCCCAGTCCACACCCCATCATGTGCGCATGCACCTTACTCCTGATGGAGCAACACACAAAGAAGGAAGCAAATAAAAAAGGGCAGACTGCCACATCACTAAAATCATACTGTAGAGAGGAAAGAGAGTGGCTGCTGCTCTTAAATCTCTGCAGTCTGTTTGCTGGTGTCACGTTGATGGGGTAGGGGGAGGACAGGAACTAAGCTAGAACTGCAGTAAACCCTCCTTCTGCTCACAGAGGCGGCTCTCGACCCTCACATCTGAGTAGAGAAAAGCACCGTTTCATTATTTCCCAGCAAATGCCTTCAGTTCACCTTCGGGGAAGGAAAAGAACTATCTCCATCGCTGTTATTTGCATTAACATCGATCTAGTCCTACATCAGGAGACATGCAACAAGATGTTAAATCTTTGACTTACAATCTTATTTAGTTTTATTGCCACAGTTTTTTGTAAGGAAAGGCATGCTCGGAATCTAAAGATTACCATCCTTCACACAGTGGATGCGCTGATCGTAGGCCAAAGCAGTGACAGGCTGTCACTATCAGTAAGGATGGCTAGTGAGTTTATTTTACCATTTAAGAGGGAAAAGAGAAAATGAGAATCGTTATAACTAATGCTGCCTACTTAGATATGAATTTGAAACACAGGGGTCTCCAGAAACATTTTTTGGTTGTTGCTTACTTTTTAAATATATGGCATTAATATTATCATCTTCAGTTGCTGAGTTTTCATCATAATCTGCAATACTGTCATCAATTCCAAATCATGCTCAAGTGATATCACTGACAAAAGACATAGGAGAAAAATGAGAAAATATTATTAATATCCCCATGATTTAAGGTCTGTCTCACACAGAAGACATGGGATCACTTTACAGACACTCACACTTGTGTTGCTTTTTACTTCTGAACAATTAAATGGATATATTTTGGAACCTTACAACAAGTAAGGAGGAAAGTACCATAAATATGAAATCTAACATTTGCACGCTCAGTAGAAAAAAATCATTACAAATATCACAGTACTTTTCACAAAAATGAAGAATCTAGTTTCTCCAGGAACAAGAGCTTTTGTAAATCAAGACAACTGCAAAAGAGGACTCAAGGTAAACTGGACGAACCCTCTAATAACGACACAGATTCTGCTGCTCATTCTGTTGGTGAAATCTGACAGTGCCCGCAGGCTCCAGGAATGGACCAAGAGGGGTCTGAATATATAGAGACAGATCTTGTACAGATGGCTGTGCAGTAAGTCTGCTTTTCACGCTTACCAGTTACTTTCAACTGTGTCCAGTGGAAAGGATCCACGTAATAAGCAAAGCCCGCCTTTAGCTGGTATCTGCTACTCCCAAATGCTTTCCTCCTTCGGTGCTATGAGGTCACCATCAAGCTGCAGAAACTCCCATTAATCAGCTATTTGCAAGGTCAGGTTTCAGGGAGGTAAACAGAAAGTGCCTTCTCAGCCTGCGATTCATTTCAGAGAAAGAAAATAGAAGGCAGAAAGGGAAAAAGCACTCACAGTGAGAACACCAGAGGTTGGAGCACAGACCATCACTTTTATCACCCTTCCTCATCACCTTCTTAAAGGGAATTAGTGTATAAGGGAGTGACAATATTTAAAGTATACCTTAACAAAAGGCGGGGGGGGGGGGGGGATTTCAAAAGCCTTTCTGTTGTTTGAGATGCAGACAGCAACCAGTGAACTTGCAATACTGCCACCCAGTTGGAGAACTTCTTAAGTACTTCAAGCCACACAGAAACCAATGGCAACAACAGTCCATGCCTCTAGCAAAGGACCACCTCTTCCCAAAACACTGCTGCCTGATTTTCAAACAAAACATCTTATTACCTAAAAATACAATACTGGTAAGTGAACATGCTTGTTATGTAAAATAACAATGCAAAGAGCAAGCCATAATGAGGAAGCGATGGCCACGGCAATAAGCCATCAGAAGACAGAGATGTTGCTTTTTTGGATGTGGGAGAGGACAACACCCAGGTGTTTCTCGAATATGACTCCACCAGTGGCAATGCCAGCAAAGGGCTTTTACAGCTCACACCACTTTTGGGTCCTGCACCTGAGGAAGCACAACCTCAGGCACCAGTATATGCTGAGGCCACCCAGCTGGAAAGCAGCTTGGCAGAAAACTGCATGTCCTGGCAGACAAGAAGTTGAACATGAGCCAGCAATGCACCCTTGCAGCAAAGAAGGTAAATGGTGTCCCTGGCTGCTGCTAGCAGGTCGAGGAGGTGATCCTTCCCTTTTATTCAGTGCCGGTAAGACCATACCTGGAGTGCTGTGTCCAGTGCTGGGCTCTTCAGTACAACAGGGACTGGACAGAAAGTCCAGTGAAGGGCCAGAAGGATGATGAAGGGGCTGGAGCACTGGAGAAGAGAAGGCTCAGTGGGATTTCATCAATGTGTATAAATACCTGAAGGGAAGGTGCAGAGAGGACAGAGCCAGGCTCTTCCCAGTGCTGCCCAGTGACAGGACAGGAGGCACTGGGCACAAACTGGAACACAGGAGGTACCCTCTGAACATCAGGAAACCCTTTTTCACTGTAAGGATGACTGAGCACTAGCACAGGTTGCCCAGAGATGTGGCAGAGTCTCCATCTCTGGAAATATTCAAACGCTGCTTGGACAGTCCTGGGCAACCTGCTCTGGGTGACCCTGCTTCAGCAGGGTAGTTGGACCAGATGACCTCCAGAGATCCCTTCTAACCTCAACCAGTCTGTGAAAGTACCCAGAGCACAGACACGCCCATGAGGAAGCCCAGAAGATCACAACTCAAAAGACTGCCCACTGGGAACGCCACACATGGCAGCACGTACTGCTTCAAGGGGTCCTTGTGCTCCGAAGCTCACGTCACATCACCAGGCAGCTCAGAGCAGCACTGCCCACCTCTTGGTTGGCTCCAACAGCAAGACAACAAGTCTTTGAGAACTGCAGCCTGGAAGGCTCTGCCACATGGTCGCTTGCCGGCTCCTCACTCCCAGAGCTAAACAAAGGCCCAACAACACTGGCGTGGGCAGCGTCACCCGCCCTCCAACGCCTGCAGCTCAGAAACACACCCACCAGCACAGGCAGAAGAGTTGTCGTTTAGAAACAACAGCCACGTCTACACAGACAGAGGTTTCCTTAACCACTTTCCAATGGAGGTTGCTTTCAAGTGCTGGGCCGCCACAGTGTAGAACACAAGCTACAAAAGCCTTTCACGAGGGGGTCAGACCTCCTAACCAGCACCACGTACTTATCTCTATACCATACATACACACACATTAAACGAGTATCCATTTAAAAAATTCTAATGAGCGTTAACCAATGGTGCAAATCAATCGACCAAGATCTTACTTTGCTATTAACACAGTTTTTGTTTCTTTCAACAGCCACCACCATTCCCTTGCAATATATGAAATTTCACCGGGAGCCATTTTCCTGCAATGAGAGGTCAGAAGGCCACCTCCACACCTGGCAGAGATCTGCCTTGCTTTTCTAACCTCCAAGAAGCAATGCTAACATAAACCAACCATACCCGTGTTTCTGTGCTTCCTGCCTGTGAAAGCTTTTACATGCATTTACACATGCACTGATCTTGGAATTAGTGCCCAAATGTGACCGACAATCTCTGCAGAAACCAGTATTTAGGGCACACGGTGGTGGTCTTCTTCAAGAGCAGAAGAATCCAGAACGTTAGGAAAGCAGCTTACATAAACCAAAATGTCTCAGTAAGAGTGGACCCAAAAAGCTTGCTTTCCCTGGGGACTTCTGCTGCTCCCCCTAGCCCTTTCCCCATCTCAACTCTACACCCATGTGTGTTCTGAGCAGACACCAGGAAGAGACGGCATTTGCACACTGGACCCACCTGCCCTAGACCCATGCGCCAACTGACCTGCTGCCTGCGACTGACCTGCACGCTACCAAGCTCTGCCTGTCTCTCCTCCAGGCAGGATCTTCACTTGGCCTTTCTCTCTTTCGCTTTTCACCGAAGAAAAAAAATAAAATTATAACTAGCCTTTTCTTTTACAAATATAGCTTAAAGCAGCCATCAGCTTCCTAAGTTATTTGGGGCGACTGCCTAACAGAGCAATCACATAAGCTTCATTTCCTTAAGAAATGGAGGTAAAACAATACTTAGCCGGTAAAAAATCAATAAATACCATGTGTTAGCATACACCACCACAAATACCAGGGCCACAAAGGTGGTAAATGGACTGCAGCATCCTTCATAGGAGAGGAGGCTGAGAGAGCTGGGGCTGTTCAGCTTGGAGAAGAGATGGCTCTGGGAGATCTTACTGGTGTGTTTAAGTATCTGCTGGGAGGGAGTGAGGACAAGGGAGCCTGACTCTTCTCTGAACAAGTGGCAATGGGCACAAATTAAACCACCCAAAACTCCACCTGACCACAAGGAAGCACTTTTTTACTGTGAGGATGGCCAAAGACTGGGACAGGCTTCCCAGAGAGGTTGCAGAGTCTCCATCTGCGGCGATGCTCAAACTCTGGCCGGACACAGTCCTGGACAACCTGCTCCAGCTGCCCCTGCTTGTGCGCAGGGGGTGTTGGACTAGATCACCTCAGGGAGTCACCGCCAAACTAACAATGCTGTGATTCCGCAAAACACCGTAACACACAAGCGATAATCACCCTGTGTTCATACATAATATGAAACAGATGAAGAAAACAAAAATACTGAAAATCCACTGCAATCCTGCATCTTCAGTAGCTTGGACGTCACAGAAAACTGAAACATTGTGTACTAAACTCCGTAATCACAGAGACCAACAGCACCGCCTCATTTCAAGGAACTTCTATTTTCAATCCACTTGCCTAGGTGCTTCTGCTGTCCTATTTTAGGACAAATGGAAAACAGACAGTCACTCTCCAGCCCAAATATTTAGAAAGTAAAGCAATAATTTGCTTTTGGCACAGATCGTTTTAAAAGATAACGTATAGAATATCTTAAAGAGACAGAATGGTATTGAGAAGGAAAGCTTTCCTTCACAGCATTTAGCGGAAGTGAAACTTAAGTTGTTAGAAAAGCCCTAATTTAACAAAACATACCTCCAGAGTCTGATTGTGCACAATTTCTGCATAAAGATGAAACAGCAAGATTTGCTGGTTCTGCAGTGGTGGTAACAAGACAATACAAAGCACGTTTTCATGCCAGCGAACAACGCCTACTTATGGTTTCAGTTACTTTGAAATTAATAAACTAAAGTAATTATAACTTGAGGTCTTTTAACACAATATTGCAAGAGAAGAACAGATTGGTTTTCCATCTCCAACTCCCAACTATAATTGTTGCAATTAGCACTCATACGCAGAGAGGAATCTAGACCAGGGTCAAATCCTGTTCCCAGGGGAGGATCCTCTAACTTCAGAGTGAAGATCTCACTCAAGAACTGAGACACAGCACAGGATGCTGAACGCTGCTCGAGAATTGGGATGAACCTTCCCTGGTCACTGCAGGCACTGCTACACACCAGCAACCCACACTCTGGTGTGAAAATAATTTTTCTGTTTTTTGATCATTCACAATTACCTGGCAGACAGCAGAATTCTCTGTAATGCATAGATTTTCACTGCCATAACATGTAATTTACTGCATAGTAAGTGGCATACGGGAAACATGTGCAGATACATAATGTATTTTTTGTAATATGCAGAGGGAAGTAACAGCCATATATTCCACACGTGATCTTGTAACAGTGATTACAAAGAAGCAGAATGTTGATTTGTTCTCATAAAAAGCACATCATCTATTCCTTTTTGGCAAAAAGCCTCCTTGCAGACACTTTCTTCCCCCACTTACAGAGTTGTGCATAAGGCTGACAGAGCATCATCATCATCATCATCGGCGCTTCTTAAATCTCAGCAAACAGTATCCTGCCATGGTTCCCGCGTTGCCTTGCAGAGAATGTAACTCTTGTCACTACATTTCCTTCCAGTAAACACATCCTGTATCTAGTAAGTGAAGAACAGAAACCCACCCCAGTCCAAAGATGCAAGACCATTCCAACTGGACTGTTCCATCCCCCATTTGTAGTCCCATTTTTTTCCCCATAAATAGCGCACTTTTAAAAAAAATTTATTTCTCAGAAGCTGCAAAATACTGTCTCTATGCAACGTTTAACAAGTCTCATGTACTCAGAACCATTTTTCAATCCCTACATGCTTTCAGAAGAATTTTTAAAATTATTTATTAGTCTATTAATACATAATTAGAACTCAGGACTAAAACTCTGATTGACTGGCTCACTTTTAGTATTAGTAATGGACCGCAAGAGTCCTCCTCACCAAGTCAGCAAGACACTTGCACGCATTTACTAAGCAACAAGGACACGTCTGTGAAAATACTGCACAGTGCTTTACATTGCTCTCCAATTCAAAATCTATTTCATTAATTACCCCTTATCAAATCAGAACTTGGCTCCTAGGTAAGACTACTGAATCTTAAACCTTCTGCTCTTTAAGAAGGTCTAAGAGATGGAAAACCCCCACTTTTTAAGAAGTTGTGTCATGAAACAAAGATAATGTGATGGTGATGGACTTTTCCCACCACCAATGCTTTATCCCAGCTCACAGCCTATCACTTCAAGAAGCCACAGAGCAAAGCCTATGGCTCACAGTCCTCCTTTATGGCTGAAAAGATGGTCTTGACTTCAGCAGGTGCAGGCACAGATGTGGGAAGAAGACAGTGCAAGTCACTTCCCCTCCCTGTTTTGTCTACATCTGAGCCTTTGTAACCCAAGGACTTTTGTTCCTTTCCATCAGAAGGGTTTGTTCTCATGATCCACTTCCAACTCCCCCCTCCCACCCATGCAGCTCTGACATGGCTCTCGTGGGAGCGAATCCATCCTCCAGGAAGCTGTGGATGCTAACTCGGGAAACTGTTTCATTAAGGCTCAAAATGTAGTTTTGGTAAAAACAAGTTTCGAAAATCAGATGCTGTATGCTAATTTCTTGTTCCAACTAAATAGCTTACTGCTGACATTTAAAAAGCCGTATGGCTGCACAGGAATGGTCAATTTAAAAAGCATTTTTCAAACCACAGATTAGCAGAGATGCCAAGTCCTCTATGTGCTGTTGGCATTCCAAAACGAATTCTTCAAACCTGCAGGACTGCGGCTATTTTTGTTCATTTTTTTTTTTTCTCCTGCTCCTACAGGGGCGGATCAGCCGCAGAGGCACCTGCCCGCCCGGCTCCGCGCTGCTGCGGGAAGGGCCGGGCCGGGGATCCCGCGGGGAGGGAGAGGCGGCAGCACCGCAGCCCCCCGCAGGAGCGCACACGTCCCGCGGGGCCCAGGCCTGCGTTCCCCTTCCAGAAGGTACTGCCGGCCGCTGCCGCGGAGCTCCCCCGCCGCCCCGCCCCGGGCCCGCCGGAAGGGCCCGGCGAGGAGGGGACCCCGCCGGCGGCGGCCGATCGAGGAGACGGAGCCGAGGCCTGCGAGCAGGCGGCCCCGCCACAGGCCCGAGCCGCCTCCGCGGCCTCGCCCCGCCGCCCCGCCTCCCGCCGGCCCTGCCCGCCCGCCAGCCGCAACGGGGCCGCGGCGCGGTGCCCCCGCCCGGCGGGCGGCCAAGATGGTCGCGGGGCGGCGTCGCTCACCTCCTCGGCCTGCTTGCGCAGCGCCTTCTCCCGCTCGTACTGCGTGAGGAGCTGCTCGTTGTCCTCCCGCAGCAGCTCCAGCTCCACCTCGTGTTCCTGGTTGTCGGTGAGCACCGAGTCCAGGTTCTCCAGCACCGTCACCACCAGCGGCATCAGCTCCTTCACGACCTCCTCGTCGTAGCAGTGGATCAGCCGCTCGAACTCGCGGTAGATGCTGTTGGCGAGGCCCGAGACCCGCTCCGACATCACCGACCCCGAGCAGTAATCGTCGCCCGGGTACCCCCCCACGCCGCCATCGTCCAGCTGGATCTCCAGCATCCTGCCGGCCCGACAGCCACCCGCTCCGCTCCGCTGCGCCGCTCCGCTCTCCGCTGCCCAGGCCGGCGCCGCTGCCGCCGCCGCCGCCAGGCTCTGCCCCGCCTGCGCCCCGCCCGCCGCGTCACGGGCCGCGGGGACCGGCCGGGGCGGAGCGCGGTGGCGCCGCCGGAGCCCGGCCCCGTCGCCCCCCGCGGCCGTGGCGTTCTGGCGCGGCGCTGCGGGGCCGTGGGCGAGCAGCGGCCGGCACCCCACTGCCCTGCCCGCTGGGGAGCCGCCGAGATCCCCCGAGCGGGGCCGGCCCGCCTGAGCTCCCCCCACGCGTGGTACACACCGCCCTGCTGCGCGGGGCCCTCAGGGCAAGGCCACCCGCAGGCAGCTTCTTCCCCCAGACTTATGGCCAGGCAAAGGAGGGGGGGAAGTGTCAGCTGCACGCAGGGCTCCGTGAACGCAGGGCATTTTCATGCGTGGCAGTCCACGCTGCAGAGCATCAGACAGCAGAGGTGCGGGGAGCACAGGTGAAACCCAGCGCCTTGACGCAAGCTGCAAACCACGCTGCCTCTGGAAAGCCATTTTCTCTAGGACCCACATCAAAGACCCGGCAAAGCTTTAGTGCGGTCAGTTCATCCTAATTGAAATCCAAACCCCTGAGGCTCCACGTCCCAATCTGGACCCCAATCCCAAAGGATTCGGGGAAAATAGGTTGTCCCAGGCCTGGGTATGTTAACAAGCTACAAGGTCACAAACCGGTCCATTCTTTCCTATTCACATGCTCAAATCCTGCATCACTTAACAGAAACGTTACCTAAGCGGGTTGTTGTTCAATTTGAGGCCTGATCTAGAAGGACTCTGTTCGGAGGGAGCCGGACAACTTCCAGCCAGAAGAGTGTTAGAATCTAATTTTGCAACCCAATTATTAATGCAAGGCCTCCAAACACATTCAGATTTGCAAGTCTCTTCCTGGTATCTCTGAAAAACAGGACACTCCCTTGCTCCATACGTGTTAGCCATTTCAATTTAGTTGCTCGGTTATATTTCCAAGCTAAGGCAGCTGTAGTTACTGCAGTGAAACAAGACAAGGACCTATGCAGACCAGGATGAATTGACAGAGAAAACCAGAGGCCAAAACTGGCCATCTGAAGTCCTAAAAAAAAAAAAAAAAATCCAGCACCTGCATTCTTGAAAGTAGAAAGTAGCAGCAGAATCGCAGAACTTCATCAACAGATGTCTAGAAGCAGCAGCATGCTCCCGGCTATGGGAGGCAGACCCCAGCATATGGTACTTGTGCGTGTTGTACATTTGTAGAGCCTAACAACAGGGTGGAAATGGGAGACACTGCTCCAAAATGGCTGTGTTACCAGCATCACCATCATCATCATATCCCTCCCCCCCGCCCCGCTCTCACTGCTGTGATGACAACATTTCATTTCATTGTTATTCATCTCGATGCCCTTTTGCAAAATATCCTTGTGAATAACCTACTTGTGCAGGACACAGCTTTTCACATTCTTAGCTGAGAAAGTAGAGATTCTGAAATATCAAGGACATACTTCACTATTCTTAACAAAGAAAAGGCAACTATATTAAATTCTTTACATAGATCTGAAATTCAAAAACTTCTTATTTAAGCATTCTAGTTAGAAATAACAACTCTAATTCTAATTAGAAATACAAGCTACGTGAGTGATTTGCATCATTGGAAGAAATAAGCACAGGCAAATAAGAAAAAGGTAATTATCAGTTAGACGAGCTGTTACTGTCTTGATAAAACAAACAAACAAACAAAATCAAGCCCTAAAAAAGATTTTATTATGTGCAAAATAACTCTTCAATCACCTTGTGATCAGAAATACTCCAAGTATCTCTAAAGTTCTCTGAAGGATTATTTCTTTCCACTTTCAGGGGGTTTCCAACTCATTGAAATTTAAGTGTTGGAGGTTTATGGTGATAGTTGCCATTTCTAATTTTCTAAACAAAATATTTCCAAGTTACAGAGCAAATTTATGCAGAGAAAACATGACCAAATCATTCTTCAAGAGTTAAATTTTCTGCTGTAGCACCCCAAATTCCACTCCTGGTACTCAACTGCCTTTGCGGAGGGTTTACCTTTGTCTCTGTTAGGGGGGCAGCACAGCCCCCCGGAACTCGCCGAGGAGGAAGGAATGGCTGGACTGACACTGCAGGGAGAGTTCAGGAATTCGGGAGGCAGTTTTTCACCCCTGAGGCAACACTTCAGCCTGAGCCTAATGAGTGGATGCAGAACTTCATGCTAATTGTGCTCATCTGTGTTAGTTGCATACATTAACACCCAGGGAACTACAGTATGGCTGCAGTTCGGGTGCCATTCATCCAAGTCCAGTTATACTTCTGAAAGAGCTAAACCCTGACAATCCCTGACTAAGGCCTCACTGTGATATATAAAAGCTTTACTCCCGTGTTTTTGTTTAGTTTCGCTTGCGTCTTTGTTTTCCTGAGATTTCCTTCCCCTACAAGGATGTATTTAGCTATTTGCTGAGCAAAGGTGATAAATAGATAACATCTTGCCTGACATCAAGGAGACAAAGCTCCAGACCCGTCTAGTACAGGACTGATTGTTACAAAAGGTTGCATCAGTAAAGGGGTCCTGGCTTGTGCTCAAGGAGGATTCAACTAGAGGACAGCATGAGGAAGACTATGAACACCAGGAACTCATCACCATAAGACTGCCCTTCTCAGGAAATCTGATGTATATGTATGATTTTTGTGTATATGAACTGATGTGTCTTGCTAGCCCGTTGGAGGACTCATGGTGGAACATCCCCAGTGCTGCCCAGCACTGCAATACAGAACGCCTGCTTGATAACACCCTGTTGTTATTGAGTTTTCATCTTGGAATCCTTACCCAGCCACACCAAGCCTCCCACCTCTGTGAGGAGCATTAGAAAGCAAGGGGGTTTGGAAGCTCCAAATTTTGTATCACTTCTTCCTCCTCAGATTTCTACAACTCAAGAATAGACACTTAAAAAAAAAATATTGGACAACATTGGTGTTTAAGTTCTTGGAACATACATATTTTATTGTCTCTTTAAAAAGCTTTATGACTATAGAGCTTTCCCTGAAGAATCAATTCATATTTTGTACAATGTTTTTTAAAAAATTAAAATAAAAATGGCCAAAGAGAGGCTGAGAGAACTACACAGCTCATTCCCTCTAAGGAAACACTGTTGTTGCAAATCTACAATGGTAAGAAAAACTTCTCTACACAAAGTTAGATCAGTAGAGACGTCCTTTATTAACGATGCGCACCGTGTGCACTGGGGACATGGGATCCTTCCCAAAGATGTCCGCCTGCACATTGCAATCAACAAATATTTATATATTAAATTCATACATATTCAGTCTATACAATGCATATTTAATTTCATCCTCTCGATGATTGGTTCTTCTTCTCTCGCTTCTGATGCAAATTAGCGCTCAGCCTCTGTCATAGTCTTCTGTTGATCCCTTGTGAGTAGGGGGTATAATTTGGGTAGGTGGTCCGTGAGTCAGAGGTCTCGACCACTCCTTGAATTGACCATGTTTGGTCAAGGAACATGTCCTTGGCTCGTAGGCTCTTGGCTCGTACCTGCTTTGGTCATGATTCAAAGATTATACACAGCAGGTACCATAATATATCCTGTCTTGCAGACGTCTTGGACTACAACAAACTGTCCTTGTTTCTAACCACTAACAGATCATTGCTTAATGAATACCTTAGGTCTGGAATTTTACAGAGGCATGCTAGTAGCATAAGCAATACAGATTTTATTTTATATTTTATAATTTATTCCATTTTAGATTTATTTTCCCGGTATAATCATTAGTCTCTCCTATTAATATCTACTAATTAGAATTCTTGATATTTAAATCAAGATGGGAAAAGTAAGGGGATTTCTAAGCAGTATCCTAAAATCCTAAATCTGGTGCTTGCTGCAACACTTTCAGTTTGGGTGGTAAAGGAGAAGACCAAACAACTGCTTAGATTAACAGCTCAAAACCAGAAATAATTTTTCAGATTTGGTATTGTTATTAAAGGCTGAAAAACTTGGATAAAAAAAGACACACCTGTTTTACATCACCACTGAAAACTGCATTTTGCAATACAACTGTGTTTAGATTAAGACAAGGTAATTGAACAAGTGTGGTTTTGTAGGCAAGCGGTACTTTACAGCAGTAAAAAGTTGTTTGTGTCTTTCTAGTTGCCTTTAAATAGTTTACAGCACTAGAGTCCCAAATACTGTATTTTATTAGCCAAATTGAACAAAGCAAAGTACACCTTGTCTTTCCAAATTTCAGCTGGGCAAGGCTACAGCGATGTAAACACTGTGACAAAAAAGGGATATACCCCAAAGTTATGTATGATTGTGCTGTTCAGAGGAAAATTCAACGGTTGGATCCCCTAGAATATCACTGCAGATATTAGTGGTTGTTATTAGGCATGGGCATAAAATCAGAATGACAGAAAACAACGTGGAACATTTTGCTCACAGCTGAACTGAGACACCTACTTCCATTTCTACAGATTATTATAAAACAAGTTTCCCATTCTAACACCACCAAATAGGCACACCCACTGTAACCTTCTGATTCTGGTGACTTGTGTTGTCCCCTAAGCACGGGAGAACTATGTTTACTCTGAATCTCCAACTTGCTTATTAAATACTTAGAAAAGAAATGTCCACTAAACCCATATACTAGTACTTACATGTAGCTATTTCCCTTGTTACAGGCAATGAGTACGAAATCAGATAAATCCAATTCTTTTTTCAGACCTTTATGTCAGATGGAGTGATGAAATATGTACTACCTTCAGATAGGTCCTCATTTAAAAAGATAGAATAGTGTAATTCAAATCTCAAACTTTTGCAGAAATGAGTGCCCTTGTGTTTTTGTGAACAGTCCAATTTAACATAGTTTTATGTGGATTTAAATGTTCCTTTCATCAGAATTTATAGATAAATGTGTTGAGTTAGCATGTGGGGGGAAAAAAGTGAAATGCAAGGTTAAAGTCAATTGCTCACTTTCACAGCAGAGAAACAAGATCATCCTGGTCATAATGTAATCAAAGAATTGTCCCCAGTACTAACTGGTAAATGCTTCTGTAGCCCATGCAAACTAAACAGAGCTTAAGGTGGATGAAATTCTCATCACCTAAACAGGCTCATTTTTATCATTAATAGTACATAAGGTAGCATCTAAAACTCCAAGTACAAGCCACCACAGCAGCATACTAAACACTAGGCAAACAAAGGCAGTAAGGTAAAAAACGGCCCCATCCAGAACAATCTTGTGATCTAGGGAAAAAAAAAAAAATAGAAAAAAGTCTTGCAAAAACATGGGCAACTGGGAATTTTCCCGTACAACAAATGAAAACTAAATACTAAGGCAGTCAGTTGTACATAGCAGCATATGTATGGGCATATTCAGATGCACCTCGAACGTTGTGTGCAGCTTTGGGCTCCTCACTACAAGAAAGACATTATGATGCTGGAGTGTGTCCAGAGAAGGGCAATGAAGCTGGTGAAGGGTCTGGAGAACAGGTCTGGTGAGGAGCGGCTGAGGGAACTGGGGGTGTTCAGCCTGGAGAAGAGGAGGCTGAGAGGAGACCTTGTCTCTCTCTGCAACCGCCTGAAAGGAGGCTGTAGTGAGGTGAGGGTCAGTCTCCCAAGTAACAAGCGACAGGATGAGAGGAAATGGCCTCAAGCTGTAGGAGTAAGTCAGAGGTGACCTTTGGAAGCCAGCCAGGCACTGTTGCATTGAGGAGGAATGAGGAGAGAAGGGATGGAAAGAGTTAACAGGATTCAGGCAGCTCCTTGAACTGAGAGTAAAGAAAGATAACAGGGAAGAAAACAGGGGCTGACCATTAGACACTGGCCTTGAACTCAAGCCTTCAGGACAGCAGTCAATGGGGTTAGCAGTAGTGGCACGTGGACACTGCCTGTACACCAATCACAGCTTGCTTAGTGGCGCATGTACTAGTAGAGAAAAGTATATAACGATGCTGTAGCAAATAATAAAGGTCTTCGGTTTATCCCCAATCGGGGTCTGTGCCCTTAATCTCCACATCAAGCTGTGCCAGGAGAGGTTTAGATTGGACATTAAGAAAATTTCTTCACCAAAAGGGTTGCCAAGCCCTGGAACAGGCTGCCCAGGGAAGTGGTGGAGTCACCAGCCCTGTGGTGCTTAAGGACACGGTTTAGTGGTGGACTTGGCAGTGTTAGGTTAACGGTTGGACTTGATGATCTTAAGGGTCTTTGCCAACCTAAATGATTCTGTATCCTACAAGCAGAAGTAATACAGACCTGAGTGGGATTACAGCAATATGTGTATTAGTGATTTACGTAAGAAGCATCTGTCTTTGGTATGCATGAGTCCACAGATGCACAGCAACATACTCAGTAACTCCCATCTTACCAACACTGATCAGGTCTTACACCGTCTTGTGAATATTATCTCTGGCTTAGAGATGGAAGAAGCTGAGGCAGAAGCATTTAATGGACCCATAAAGACCACATAGGGAAGGACTGCTAGAGCTGGGATGAGAGCAAAGGAGCTTTTGAGAGCTAAATGCAGATCCAGAGTCTGCATCTGACCTGTTTTCATCTTTCTATGGCAGTGTGAAAGCACTGCCATGGCCACCAGTCCGCCTCAGTGCACTGTCACTTCCTGACTGTAATAGAGTTATCAAGGCAAGGGAAATGCCAAAAGGGTTGTACTTGGATAGGGACTAGCAACTCCCTTCTGCAGCACAGCCACAGAAAACCACTGCTGCAGGCAGACCTTGGAGCAGTCAGCCAGATTTTGGGCTCAGCTGACCTTAGACTGTGCAGTTTGAGTAGGAAGGCAGCAGAAAGCCATCTTCTCTGCACTGAGTCCAACCTGGCAGGATGGAGAAATGAGGTGTTGGGTTGTGAAAAGGCATTTGATTTAGAGCTTCTGAAAAGGAGTGTAATTCCAAAGTCATGATTAGCAATGACCCTAAAAGCTTCATATTACATAAAGGGAAAGAGCTTTAACTCTACCCAGCCAGTGTAATTGTAATGGGAATATCACATCTCTTTGATAATCAACAGTTTTAAGTCTTATGACTGTTTCATCCTATGTTATGTCATTATAGCTAACTATACTGCTAGTATACTAAGGATTCATTGCATGACAACTTTCAGAGACAGCTACATTACAGCAAAAAACGTTTTTCTCCCAAAAAAAGAGAATTGACAGAAAAAGAATAGAATAAAATAGGATAGGATAGGATAGGCTAGGATAGGAGTAATTCACTTGGAAGGGACCTACAATGATTAAGTCTGAGTGTAACTAGTTATGGAATGGATCACCAATAAATCACAAGGCAGCTGAATGTAACAGTCAGAATTTCAAACGTTCTCCACACAGAGCAGGTCCAGTAAGTGCAGCGGTCGCAATGGGTGCATACATACATGCAACAAATGTGAATGCAAAAAGTCCTGCTAAAAAATTTAAAACTCAGAAAGTTGACCAATATGTTGGGCCTTGATTCGCACCATCTTGCATGGGAAACTATATAGACAAAAAGTGAACTGTCATTCACAACAAAAATAGCACGCCAACAAACTTGATTGCATGCTTCATTAAATGCTGGATTGCATAAAATATTATTAATAAAAATTTACAAGATCAGGTGAAAAGAGGGAGGAAAAAGGCAGGTGACAGGTAAAGGGTGAGAGAAGGCTTATTTACCCATTTATTTTGCTTCATTCCTCATTACATCAAAATTCTAATTTCAGGTAAACTAGAGGGTATGTAAATAACATTTATAAAGTTTTCTTGTGTTTTGCCCACATACATAAGGAACTGTAACCATGGGAGTGACACAAATTAAAACCCATTGAATTGCATAGCCTTATGAGTTAGTTCACAGGTTTACCCACGCTTCTCCACTGTAACCTCAGCAGGTCCAGCAGACATCCCTGAGGTGAGGTGATCTGAGCTTAATTACATTCTCCTTTCTACAAAACACAGCTTGTTCAAATCCTATGATGTTGTTAAAGTTCCTACTGAAAAAAGACAGATCATTGCTTAAGTTAAATTATACATTAAAATATACATTCCTGAATTTATAAAACCATAAATAAAGTCTAGAGATGAGTCAAGAAATGGCAGAAATGCCAAGTGCTGCCACATTCAGAAAGAGTTAAAATTACCACTTCGAAATGAAGGTTGGCAAGAAAAATATTTGCTTATGCTATTCCCCTTGTTTTTTTATTGCATCTAGAGTAGGAACTTATGTATGTACTTCCACGGCAACGGAAGTATTTGGGAAACGAGAGAAGATCATCCAGATTCTCCTGGAAGCTGGTTTTGCCATCAAGAAGAGCAAAGTCAAGGGACCTGCCCGAGAGATCCAGTTCCTGGGGGTAAAGTGGCAAGACGGACGGCGTCAGATTCCCACCGAGGTCATCAATAAGATCACTGCGATGTCTCCACCAACCAGCAAGAAGGAAACACAGGCTTTCCTAGGCGCCATAGGTTTTTGGAGAATGCACATTCCTGAGTACAGCCAGATTGTGAGCCCTCTGTACGTGGTTACCCGCAAGAAGAACGATTTCCACGGGGGCCCTGAACAGCAACAAGCTTTTGCCCAAATCAAGCGGGAGATCGCTCATGCGCTAGCCCTTGGCCCAGTCAGGACGGGACCAGAGGTGAGGAATGTGCTCTACTCTGCGGCTGGGAACAATGGTTTGTCCTGGAGCCTTTGGCAGAAGGTGCCTGGAGAGAGTCGTGGCCGACCACTGGGATTCTGGAGTCAAAGTTATAGAGGGTCTGAGGCCAACTACACTCCCACAGAGAAGGAAATCCTAGCAGCCTATGAAGGAGTCCAAGCCGCCTCAGAAGTGATTGGCACGGAAGCACAACTCCTCCTGGCACCCCGATTACTAGTGCTGGGGTGGATGTTTAAAGGAAAGGTTCCCTCTACCCACCACGCCACCAACGCCACATGGAGCAAATGGATTTCTCTCATCACACAGTGCGCCCGTATTGGAAACCCAAATCGCCCTGGGATTTTGGAGATAATTACGAACTGGCCGGAAGGTGAAGACTTTGGCCTCACTGATGAAGAGGAGCAGGAACAAGTGACGCGGGCTGAAGAAGCTCCACCGTACAACCAACTACCAGCAGAGGAAACACGATATGCTCTTTTCACTGACGGTTCCTGTCGCATCATAGGGATGAACCGGAAGTGGAAAGCAGCCGTATGGAGCCCCACACAACAGGTCGCACAAGCTACTGAAAGAGAAGGTGGATCAAGTCAACTTGCTGAACTCAAAGCCGTTCAACTGGCCCTGGACATTGCTGAAAGAAAGAAGTGGCCAAAGCTCTACCTTTATACTGATTCGTGGATGGTAGCCAATGCTCTGTGGGGCTGGCTGGAAAGGTGGAAAAAGGCCAACTGGCAGCATAGGGGAAAACCAATCTGGGCTGCTGATGAGTGGAAAGATATTGCCACCCGGGTAAAGAAGCTACCTGTGAGGATCCGTCATGTAGATGCTCATGTCCCCAGGAGTCGGGCTAATGAAGAACATCATAACAATGAACAGGTAGATCAGGCTGCAAAAATAGAGGTGTCCCAGATAGACTTAGATTGGCAACATAAAGGAGAGTTGTTCTTAGCTCGATGGGCCCATGATGCCTCAGGCCATCAAGGCAGAGAGGCTACTTATAAATGGGCACGGGACCGAGGGGTGGATCTAACCACGAACAGTATCTCCCAGGTTATCCACGACTGCGAGACCTGCGCTGCGATCAAGCAGGCCAAGCGGGTGAAGCCTCTGTGGTACGGTGGACAATGGTCGAAGTACAGGTATGGGGAAGCCTGGCAAATTGACTACATCACTCTTCCCCGAACCCGTCAAGGCAAGCGCTACGTGCTGACCATGGTGGAAGCAACCACTGGGTGGCTGGAGACCTACCCTGTGCCTCATGCTACTGCCCGGAACACCATCTTGGGCCTGGAAAAGCAAGTTCTTTGGAGACATGGCACCCCTGAGAGAATCGAGTCAGACAACGGGACACATTTCAAGAACAGCCTCATAAGCACTTGGGCCAGAGAACACGGAATCGAATGGATATATCATATCCCTTATCATGCACCAGCTGCCGGGAAAGTTGAACGGTGCAACGGACTACTTAAGACGACCCTAAAAGCACTTGGAGGGGGGACTTTCAAAAATTGGGAACTGAACTTAGCAAAGGCCACCTGGATGGTCAATACCCGAGGGTCCATCAATTGAGCTGGTCCCGCCCAGTCTGGACCCTTGCACACAGTGGACGGAGATAAAGTCCCTGTGGTACACACGAGAGGTATGTTAGGAAAGACTGTTTGGATTAACCCCACGTCAGGCAAAGGCACACCCCTCTGTGGGGTTGTTTTTGCTCAAGGACCTGGTTACACTTGGTGGGTAATGCAGAAAAATGGGGAAACTCGTTGTGTACCACAAGGAGACCGAATTTTAAGTGAGAACTCTGTGTAAGGTTTCATTGTGTATATATGTATATATGTATCTGTAAGGGGGCATTGAGTTGGGTATGGTGTAGATAGTAATAGAATAAGGGGTGGATTATGTCCCAGGTTACAGTGTAAAATGTGCCAAAAGAAAAAAAAAGTATTCTATTACCATCTTCAGGAGCTGTTGAGACCAGGTGGGGCGGTGGTCCCTGCCTCCCCCCTCTGGACTATCTTCTGTTAATGGGCACAACAATGCCTTATCGCCTGACCCATAGATAACCCGCTCCTGGACTATCTCCTGTTAATGGCCCATCAAGGAACTGCCTCACGACTCCCCATCCCACTGTGAGATGCTCCGCCCCGGGGGCGGGGGGGGGGGGGGAGGGGGGGGGGCGGGAAGGAGCCAAGCAGTCCATGCTAAATAGAAACTGAGATCTCGAACACCCTAGCAGCCTTCTTCCACTGGATTCCCAGAGGAGTTTTTCCCTCCCCCCTGGAGTTCCAGAGGACAAGAGCTACCTACCTACCACTGGACCTTCGGAGGAAGATCAGACCCTTTTACAGGATCGCTGCTTCAACAGAACTACATCCATCGCTTCAGGAGGACTGCAGCCACCATCTTACCGGACTGCTACTGCCACCCTAACAGGGTGTCAGGTTGTATTTCTGACTCTGTCAGTGTAAACCAGTGGGTTGTTTTTTTTTTTTTCCCTGCCTTGTGTTATATATATATATATTAGTAAAGAACTGTTATTCCTATTCCCCATATCTTTGCCTGAAGGCCTGTTAATTTCAAAATTATAATAATTTGGAGGGAAGGGGGTTGCATTTTCCATTTCAAGGGAGGGTCCTGCCTTCCTCAGCAGACACCTGTCTTTCAAACCAAGACAGTTTACTTTTCCAAGTAGATAATATAAAGGCAACACACAAGGAGTGACAAATGGGTAGAAACGCTGAGACTCAGCAAGTGAAGTAAGGATTGTTTTTTAATAACCATGCAATCTCCTATTAGGCTTTTTTTAAAACTTTGGACAGCTGGAACTTTGCTATGTGAAAGAATAAACATTTTAGGTTTTTATCTTGATGGCACATAGCCAAGGAAAATATTGGACACCTCTAGACTGCTCGAGCAGGTCCAGAGGAGGACACAAAGATGCTCAGGGGGCTGGAGCACCTGCCCTGTGAGGACAGGCTGAGAGAGTTGGGGTTGTTCAGCCTGGAGAAGGCTCCAGGGAGATGTTATAGCCACCTTCCAGTGCTGAAAGGGGACTACTGGAAAGGTGGGGAGGGACTCTTGATCAGGGAGGGTAGTGATAGGATGATGGGTAACAGTTTCAAACCGAAAAAAACCCAAACTGATTCTGTGATTAAATTGTTTTTAGTGGCTAGAATTTACCTTCAAATAATATTCAGCCGAAATACAAGGTGTTAAGTTTCTATAGACAGTATCTGGAGAGTCGACTGGCAAAATTTAGCTGCAGGAATGGAATTGTATAAAACCTTTTTAAAGAGGTTTATCTCTGTCTAGCTTAAGAACTGTTTAGTGGTATTCCTTTTAAGTTTAAAAGGAATGCTTGATTTGGCTTAAAATGATTTAATGAAATTCCATAAGCATTTTAAAGGCATTATTTACAGAAGACCACTGACAACCCTATATAACAACAGCAACTGATGCACACACAGCTCACCTCCCACTACAGAAGCTTCTCCCATATTTGTTAAGGTCAGGAAAAAAACCATTCTGGTAGCTTTGCAAAACCTCATTCACCCAGAAATTTCTGAACTGTAGTAAGGACTTGTGCTTTGGCCAGAGGATGTATGTTACAGAGCTATTCAGCCTTCATTTTTAAATAGGCAATCTACTGTGTCTCCTGGAAGTCCTTAGTGGTATATCCAGCTTTAAATTTTGTATTTTTAATTTACAGACATGAGATCTTAATATAGCTTCTACAGGACTGAAGAGCTGTCTCGAATCAGATGCCATTCCTTAGTAGGTACTTACAGAGCACAGACCCTCGTATTTCTGTTTGTTCAATTCTCTTCTGACCAAAGAAAACTGTGTAATGTAGTTTTCTACATTATTACACAGAGTTTCTATTAATCAAATGGACTGTAAAATAAAAAGGTATATAAAACGATGTATTGGATCCCTTCACAACCATGACTTTTTTGTGTAGACTAGCTGTGTACATCTACTCACCCTACAGAGCACTCCATCACCGATTTGCAAATAATACTCTCATTTAGTCAAAATTTAATTAACTGCTTCGATGTAGCGCTTGGCTCTCTGTAACCAATGGAGAAAGAGGCACACACCAGCTCATCCTCTCTAATCTTTCACATTTCATCACTAGTGTCAATGGCACTAGTATGAAGATGCACAACAGACAGAAAAAAGCATTTTCAATCAAGGAGCAGTAGGCAAGATTGAGCAAACACCTAACAAGATCTTGGACAGTTTGGGGGCCATGCAATGCAATCCATGCCCTACCCATCCTAACGGCTCATCAGGGAAGCACTTTGAAGGTTCTGGCAGAGCCTTAGTCTTCAGAGGAGGGTGAAGAAAAGAGGAGGAAGTCAGGCCTTGTGGGAAGGCTCAGGACAGTTTTTGTTTAGCTTTCATAAAACATTAGCAAAAGCAACTTTCATTCTGGGTGAAATCCCTGAGATGTGCAAACATGGATTTCTGCATCTCTGAAGGCAACTCCCCTTCTTTTTTGTAATCTATTTTATTTGAGTTCTTTAAAGAACGTAAGAAAGCAGAGATAAATTCACTATTAGCACTGTGATTCTGTCTTTGAAATGCTTCAAGTTATTATATTTTTGACAATATTTTGATTAAAACACAGATTTATAAAACCTGATGTAATTTTCTTCCAATCTGCTGCTTTGCTGAATTTTAAAGTGCACTACTCCGTGCTGCCATGATATGTTTCAACAACAGAAAAGTTCATTTCTCCTCTCCCTCTCTTCAGTGCACTTCAGAAGCATTTTCTGGACCCAGTTTTAAAAATGGCTTCTTTGCCTAAAGCAAATGTCTTTTTGACATGGTTCTCCAAAGTCAGCATACACCCAGTCATTATGTATCTTTTGATCTGTCACAGCAAACTGCTCAACTCCTGCACTAAGGAACTTGTCCCCAGTACTCACAGCTGAAGTTCACTTGAGAGCTCTGCCACACACCAGGAAATGATCCGCAAATGGAAGACTATTTCGTTAAGCTGGCACTGTGCTAATTACCGAGCCACTGACCGCAGTGCTGATCCACCCTAAGGATCTGTAGGATCAGAGTTCCATCTCTGTATTTTATTCATTCTTGTTGCTTTATTATTGATATCCAAGTTGTTTTTCAGGGGAGATGATAATTTGTAACGGGTCTGCATGGCAAGGTTTTGGCGGCGGGGGGGGTTACAGGGGTGGCTTCTGTACGAAGCTGCTAGAAGTTTCCCCTATGTCAGATGCAGCCAATACCAGCCGGCTTTAAGACGGACCCGCCGCTGGCCAAGGCCGAGCCCATCAGCGACAGCGTTATTCGCCTCTGTGATAACGTATTTAAGAGAGTGAAAAAGTTGTTGCGCAGCAGGAATTGCAGCGAGTGAGAGGAGTGAGAATATAGGAGAGAAACACCCTGCGGACACCATGGTCAGTGAAGAAGGGGGGGAGGAGATGCTCCAGGCAGTGGAGCAGCGATTCCCCTGCAACCTATGGTGAAGACCATGGTGAAGCAGGCTGTCCCCCTGCAGCCCATGGGCAGCGGAGCAGATGACTGCCTACACCCCGTGGAGGGCCCCCACGCCGGAGTAGGTGGATGCCTGAAGGAGGCTGTGACCCCGTGGGAAGCCTGCACCGGAGCAGGCTCCGGGCAGGACCTGTGGCCCGTGGAAAGAGAGAAGCCCATGCTGGAGCAGGTTTGCTGCTGGTGACCCCGTGAGGGGGGCTCATGCTGGAGCGGTTGGATCCTGAAGGACTGCACCCCATGGAGGAGACCCACGCTGGAGCAGTTCATGAAGGACTGAACCCGTGGGAAGACTCATGCTGGAGAAGTCATGGAGGACTTTCTCCCATGAGGGGGACCCCACACTGGAGCAGGGGAAACGTGTGAGGAATCCTCCCCCTGAGGAGGAAGAAGCGGCAGAAAACAGCAGTGTGATGAACTGACCCCAACCCCCATTCCCTGTTTTTCCCCCTGTGCTGCTGGGGGGGAGGAGGGAGGAAAATCGGGATCAAAGTTATGCCCGGGAAAGGAGGGAGGGGTGGGGGTGAAGGTGTTTTAAGATTTGGTTTTATTTCTCATTACTCCTCTCTGAGTTAATTGGTAATAAATCACATTTCCTTTCAGTTGAGTCTGTTTTGCCCGTGACGGTAAATGCTGAGTGATCTCCCTGTCCTTATTTCAACCCCACAAGCCTGTTGTTTTTTTTTTTTCCTCTCCTCTCTCCTGTCCAGTTAATGAGGGGGAGTGATAGAGTGGCTTTGGTGGACACCTGGCATTTTGGCCAGGGTCAACCCACCACATAATTACATTTGCAGTGAATATTAACACCAAAAATGTGTGCAAAGTGTAAGTCCAGGGTTGTTGTTTTTTTACTAACTTGCATGTGGACTTTATTATTTTTCTCTTGCATAGTAAATGGATGAGTAGACCTTGAATGGAAGGCAAAGCAAGATTTTCTGAATGAGGCCAGGATGTCCTGTCCTGCTGATCTCAGCCCTTTTAGTCCCTGCCCTATAAAGCACAGAGAGGAAAAAACCAAAACCCAAGCAAGCTACATTATATGACAGCCATGGCGACTGCAAGGAAGGGTATCTCATGGGAAATGAAGAGAGAGTAGAAACACAGTAAAATGTGCAGAAGCTCATGAGGTTTTCAGAAACGCTGTCTGCTGTTCAATGTTTTATAGTAGTCCTTCTGCACCTGACACCCTTCTACGTCAGAGAAAGACAGAGAGAAACATGAAGGGAGTAGGATGGGAGATTTCAAATGTCAGTTTTGACACATATGTTCTGTACCAGCATGCTGCTTTCTTCCCGTGTCCTGGACCTTAACCCCAGCCCCACCTCTGTGCTTTCAGCTGACAAACCACAGATGCAGAGACATGCCTGGCTAGGGACAAGCTTTTCAAGCACAAAGGGGCAGCTGCACACCCCTTCGTGCCTAGGAAATTCACATCAACTCCCCCATTGCTTTCCATTTGCTTTTTATAAAGTAGGAGAGAGACTCTCACAGAGCCTCTAGAAACCTAAGCTACATTTAAAAGAGACCTTCAGTAAAGATTTAAGATGGCAGACAGATGCTCAGGTATGGCAAGAAGGGATACAGTACATGTACTAAAAGAGTCAGCTTGCCTCTATTAGCAGTTCAGCAAAGAGGGAAAATTCTGCCTCTGTGATAAGGGCAAAGAATATAATTAACTAACAGGACTCCTTAGTTTAGTGCCATATTAAATCCACGGTGGGTTTTAAGGTCTGTCCTCAGCCCGTGGGAGGGATGGCTTCTAAGCTAGCCGGAATGAACAGCAGCAAATGGAGCAGTCACGCTGGAGAAGGTTACATTATTAATTATATTAAAGAACTCTCTTGCAACAGCAGGACATCTCAGAAAAAAAAAAGAATAGCTCATTCCTCAGACACTGCGGAACACAAACAGACACAAACTGGGTCTTCCTGCTGATGTAAATCCTCCTCCTCCCCACTGCTCACCCCATGCACTGGGGATTCTCCTCCCTTCCAGCCACACATCATCTGGTGACGGAGCCTCTGACAGCATCAGCAGCGAAAAGACATTTCAGAGCTTGGCAGCAGAACAACCTCTGGGGACCCAGCAAGCCTGAAAGCAGAAGACACTGGTTGGTCAGTAAGAAAAATACGCAGTCATGGGAAGGATATGGCAACGTATGTTAAATGATTACATATTGATGCTCCTGCCTTCTCTCTTTTCAGAAGAAATACACAATTCATTGCAAAATGAAGTACAACACCTGACAAATTAAAATCACTCGCCTGCCTGAAACCGGTGTACTTACTACAGCTACACTTGTACCTGACTGTTCATGACTGAAGAGATAACAAAAATATTTCTTTTTTTAACCAAAATATGTCTTTTCTATTCAAAAAGATTTAACAAAACCAATTTCACTTTTTTCTCTCATGTAAGGCAATCCCTTGGAAACAGAACGTAAATAATGAGATGTGCCTTAATAAGTTAAGCGCTAAACTCGAAGGACTGTCCACAACACCTGAAGAGTCCCTGAGACTGAGATCCTGGTGATGAAAAATCTAGATAAACAAGAGGAAACATATACCAGAAGAGGCTGTCTGTTTTAAGATAGAAAATTGAAGCTATAAAATCAGAAAAACTGGCAAAAGAACTTCAAGGGCAGGAGGACTCAGTACTACTTCCAGTAAGCTTTCTGTAAAACTTAATTACAATTCTCTGTGATGGACTAAACCCAGGACTTCTGAGAGCTTCAGGAAACAACAAAAGCTCTGCAGTTTTGGAATAAATTTACAGTCAAGGCAAAACGTTACAATGATGAAGTTATGGGTGCACAGGTGTAGAAACCAGGTAATCATGCAAATAAAAATCAGAATGACTGAACATCTACAAATTCAAGTCAAGATGAATGGAACTTGACAGAATACAAGAGACCTAATAGACATGAGACAATGTTAAAATCAGAGATATAGTCACAAGGCAGAACCTAAGGCAAACATTGATTCAACCAGCTACCCACAACCGTGCTCCCGAACTTACAAAGCCATCATGGATCCTGTACATTAAAGGATGGTTTCCATAGGTTGCTCAGCATCTCCACCTTACTTGTCAGCTAATTGATTTTTCTTATCAAATATTAATTATCTTCCGTGAAGCAGTAATGGAAAAAGAGCTCTCCGCCTTCTCTCCTCTGCGTGAGTCAGTCTGGTTCTTGTCCCATAAGTGCTGTGAGCAGATGAGGTTTCTGACACGCTGCTGCTGCTTTGGGTTTATGTTTTTTGGATCTTCCTACTCCATTTGTGATGTAAGCTCACAGCTCTTCTACTACACAGAGACTTCTTACTGGATAGAAGATGGAAATAACAACAGTCTTCAGTGTTCCCAAAAGATTTCTGGATCGCAGATTTTTAATCAGTTATGTCTATTAGTTCTGATTCTTGACTAGGAAGTTCTGAGCAACAGCAGAGACACCAGAGCTGCTGACGTACAGATTCTGCAGGGAAGTATTTCACCTGGCCATGCTCAGAAAGTTATCTTTAACTGACAAGACACCTGAAGTATTTTTATGCCTGTCCTTTTCCTCCCTAAAGATAGCCTAAAGGCTCTTGAAGACATGCAGTAACCTGAGCCTGGACAAACATTCATGCCGCCGTTGCAAATCCCTCACAAGTATTTAACCTCACCATCACTAGTCTTATATAGTAATTCTTACAAAGGGCTCATGAATCAAACACACTTCCAATCTCTACTCCAGAAAATAAATGGTCTGGAGCTAAAAGGGAGGGAAAAAAGAGTAAAATTCAAAAGGCAAATTAATTTTAACACATCAAATTCACTTAGCCAAAGATTGAAAGGAAGGAGGGGGAAATATTTCATACATGTGGAAAACATAGATTATCTATTTCCATATATATAACATGGAATATTATGAGATATATATGTAATTATATTATTTCCATATATACACAGAAAATATTTCATTCATATATATATATGGAAAACCAAACACTTCTGAAGCAGAAAATTGGAAGCGTGCGTCCAGACTCACTATGCAAAGGAATCCAGTCTCTTCAACCTATTATTTACATAGCAGGATGCTGATACATATTTTTCCTTTCCATCCCTTTGGCACCACAGCGAATTTTGACCAGCATATTAGTATTTTTCATAAGCTATGTGATTGCAACACAGGTTCCTGAAGTGTGATACAAATACCACTAGTGGCATAAACACATCTCAGAAGCCTAGAAGCTTACAAGGCTTTGTACAGAATGGGAACCTGCTGCTCCCAGCAATACCAGTACACACACCCACTGCTGCTCGTAAGGGTTATATCCTGACAAGAAACTCAAGAATCTGTGGGCTTTAGTACCCTGCATGTATTTACTACCTCCAAGTCTGGAATATTTAGATTTGTTCTTTGAAATAAAAAAGTGGTGCCATTGCAGTATATTGCTCGCTGAAACGGCTCTCCCAGATGCCATTTTAACAATATTTGCCAGCAGGCATCCTTCACGAAGACATAAATCAGAAATTAAATGAAGGGCAGCACTGCTAGAGAGAACTGGACTTGGGAGCGTTTCATAGCTTTTGTAAGCTATTGTACCTGGAATCAAACCCCAGCTAGTTTCCTGAAAACCTGCAAATCGTTAGGAAAGCTGTAACCCTAGTTGTCAAATCAATTACACACACAATTGTGTATGTTTTATATACACACACAGACACATTTTTGTATACACACATAGATGTACACACATACACATGTACATATAAATATTATTGTTATCCAGACACTTTTATTTTTGCTAAATGCTGCTATAAAACATTTTTATTTGGCCAAAAGAGTTCCTTTCAGCAGCTGGTTCTTAGTGTACTGGGTTTAGCTGGGAAAGAGTTAATTTTCTTCATAGCAGCTGATATAGTGCTGTGGCTCAAGTTGGTGAGGAAAACAATGTTGGTAACACAACCACGTTTCAGCTGACCAAAGAGGTGTCCCATGCCATGTAGCATCCTCTTCAGCAAGAAAGCTGAGGGAGAGCTTTTTCCAAGGTAACCGTTGCTTGGGGGCTGGGTGGGCATCGATCTGTTGATGGTGAGCAATTGTTTCTGCATCATTTGGTGGGTTTTCCCTTTTTTCCCCTTCACTTATGAAGCTGTCTGTATCTCAAGCCATAAGGCTTTGTGGTTTCTTCCTCACCTTTGCCCTTCCGATTCTCTCCCCCATCCCACTGTGGGAAGTGGGTGAGGGCTCGCCTGCTCCTTGGGGTCAGCCCATCAAAGCTGGGTAAGGACGACACGGGTCAGCAATGTGCAGCATCCTCTGCACATAAGGTAATGATGCTGTTTCAGCATTCTCCACACCTGCAGCCCAAGGAAGTGCGAAATCATAGGCCAGGATAAAATAAAGAACTTCAAGATGGCAGCACCAGCTATGTCTAAAATGACAGCATTTATAAAAATAGACTTTCAAGATAACTTGTAGTCTAACTCTGTTCATAAATTAGATGCTCCTAAAACTATGGGTTATTGAACTATTTTCAGTACACACCACTGCTGTAAAATTTCCGTTTAACATCCCATTCCTTGCTGCATTTGTACCTTTCACCACTGACAAGGAGTGGGAAGAAACTTCTGGTTTCCCAAATCCTGCTGCTTGCGGTGAAGGACAGCCATGCCACACTGCCTTACTCACATATTTATTGAGCTCTGTTTCCAAATGAGGTAAGGCACTGGCCCTCACTGTTGCTACTGTGAGGTCTGGCTTACTTGATGGCTCTTTGTGCCTTGTTTGGGTGGAAAATACTCTTCAAACAGGAGGAGAAATAGACCCATCCTTACAATCACATAGGGGTTTGGGGGTTTTGTGTTTGTTTTTATTCTTCTTCTTTCCTCCTTCTTTTCATTACCAGGAACCTGCTCTTGTGGTAACTAGAAAACTGCTTGATGCTTGGCTGGTTTCTACCTCTGTTCTTGTGCAGCACTGTCGCCTAGCTTAAATAACTGCTCCCTTTTCTCATTTCTTACACGAGACACTTCTACTAACACATCCTAAAAGATGGGTCTTTCCCCCCACAAAACACCATCGCGTTTTTGACTCCTGGGCAGCCTATGATGCACTACAAACCGGTTTCTTCTGTGCTGCTGTTCCCTAGACAGCTACGTCCCGGCTTGTATTTACCCATTTGACTCCTTCCTTCTGTCTGGATTGGTTTCAATCCTCCTTTCAGCAGCGCCCAGCCCCGGCTCACCCCGCGGGGCAGGCCCTGGCCCCGGCCCCGGCGCCGTACCCCGGCCTACCCGCGGCCTCACCCCGACAGCGGCGGCGGCCCCGCGGGGCCGGGTCTGGGTCCGTGTCCCCGGGGCGGGGCGGGGCCGGGCCCAAGGCGGGGCCGGCGCGGGCTGAGGCATGGCGGCGGCGGAGCGGCGTGAGCGCCGGGCCGGTGGGGGGGCACGGCCGTGCCTGCGAGCGGCGGTGGGTCGGGCGCTATTTCACCGCCGCCCGCGGGCCCCGCAGCCCCGGGCTCGGCTGAGCCGCAGCGGGGGCTCGGCGGGGCCTGCGGGAGGGCTGGGCCGTGCGGTGAGGCGGAGGGGGTGAGGTGAGGGGTCAGCTGGGTCCTCTCTGCCCGCAGCCTCCTACAGATTCGTGGTCCTTCTCTTCAACTGCCTCCTCACCTTCGGCTCCTACTTCTGCTTCGACATCCCCAGTGTCCTGCAGGAGCAGTTCCAGGGGGTAAGCGCTGGGTGTTCGGCGGGGCCGCGGTCCGGCAGCGGGGCCGCGGTCCGGCAGCGGGGCCGCGGTCCGGCAGCGGGGCCGCGGTCCGGCAGCGGGGCCGCGGTCCGGCAGCGGGGCCGCGGTCCGGCAGCGGGGCCGCGGTCCGGCAGCGGGGGCCGGCCGCAAAAGGCAGAACCAGCAACACGGAGGCCGCGGCCGTCAGCAGAGGTTCAAAACCTTTTGTTATGGTGTTGGTAGAGGAGTGGAGCTCCAAGGGCCTGTGTTCCGCTCCCTAGGGGTGGAGTTGTTGCTGGTGTGTTTCTGTGAAGAAGATGCACGAAGTCAGGACAGGCGGTGAGGGGTTTGAGTTTTCACTACTGCCTGGAGAACTGGAAATCTAAAACCTGTCTGTGCTGTTGGCTGCACTGATGAAGTTCAGAGTTAGCATGGTGTTCATGCCACGCTGCACATAGGAGATACTTAGAATTGACCGTTAGTACCTGTGCTGGGCTGGGAGACTAGCGATGGTGGAGTCTGAAGACTAGAAAGGACTTTCTGGGTCTTCGGATCCAAACCTCTTCATGCTGCAGGGATCACATCGCATGTTTGCTAGCTGAAAGCGAGCCGTGCAGGGAGACCACAGGAGGATCACCGTGTAAAAACTAGTCGTCTTCTCAAATGCTAGAAAGTTTTGTTGTTCAGCGTTCAGACTGATATCCCGGTTGATTTCTGGGGTTTCCCCAGGGGTGCTGCAGTCCCAAAGTTCCTACCCGTATTCCTGAATACCTGACGAATTCTTACTTGACTTATTTATCTGTCATTGCAGTTGTTTCATGCCTTTTGGGAGCAGGTTTTACTCATATGTGCCATCTGCTGGTATATCAGTATGCGTAGGCCGAGAGTCGCTGTCCTGGGCTTTGTCTGCTTCAGTAGCAGAGACGGGTACAGCTGCGTGTGACTTTTTGGTTTTTTAATGGACTTAATCCATAACATTCACACAGTGAACTCAAGGCTAAATCGGGTGCAATTTGTTACTGCAAACAGAGTAAAAAAAAGTAAAATAGGTCAGTATTCATTCCTTGATCCTCCACAACTTCTGCAGGTCTGTGGGAGAAGAGTCATGTCATGTCGTATTACCTGGGTAACTTTATAGGGTAGCAAAACCAAGCCATATTTTTCTGTTAGGTACTGTGCAAAGAGTGTTTGTATCAGTTGACACTCTCATCATATTTTTACTCTGGTAAATTTAGCCTCTACCTGCCTTACACAAGGGGTACAGTGGTAGTCAGAGCATCGAAGACCAGTGCTTGCAGCAAAACCACTTTGATCTAGAGAACTGTTTCCCCACAGCCTCGGATGTTTCTACTACAGCGGATGTGAGGGGTTTATGAATGTGATGGCTATAAGCAAATCATGTGGGGAAAATCACACTTTCCTTGTCCTTATTCAAGAATTTAAGCTTGTGCCTACTGGTGTGGAAGACCTAGTATCCATTTCCTAGTGCAGGTAGGTTTTTAGTAGTTGGAGATCCAGGGTTCTTTCCTGATCATATGGTGTTGAGATGTTGCTTTTCAGTAGCAAAACTGATGTTACTAAATCATGCCTGGGCTACCAGTTTCCTGCTGTTCAACAAATGCTTTATAGCAGTGAATTAATATGGACTGCACTTATGTTTTGTATTTACACACTGCTTAAGACTTTATAGCATATAATGAAGAGTCAGAACAAGATAACTATAGCCAAGAAACTAAGGGATCAAATAAACCTCATGGTGCAGCCTCCTGGCTTTTCTTTTGGACTGAAATGTGTATAGAAGTGCTGAGCCCCTGCCGCTACTGCCGCAGAAAGGGAAAGGGAGGGTGTGCCGTGCCAACGGCCAGTCATTTCTTGTTGGACAAGGGCTGGCGTCCTGGGAGAAGACCCAAGTCTGCTAATTCCTGGTCGTGGAAGTCGGAACTGAGTAAGAGAAATAGAATTTTAGTAGGCAAGAGCTAAACTTAATTTTTAGAGGAATGCATGGGTTTTCAGCTGTGTCTGCTGCCTAACACAGGCATCGTAACTTCTTATGCAGAACTTGACCTGCCCCAATGGAACCCGTCATAACAGCACGGGCCTTAACAGCACGCTGGACTGTGTGGAAGGCTTAGGAATGACACCTGCACAATACAATTTGCTGTACGCGATCTATGCTTGGACGTAAGTCACGTTCCTCTTGATTTGAGGGGTGGGGTGGTTTCCTAGTTGCTTCCCAGCAGCAAGATACAAATGTTTCTGTGCTTGTTTTCTCCTAGAAATGCGGTAGTGGTTATTCTGGCTGGATTCCTGATTGATAAACTAGGAAATTGCTGTAAGTTCTGAGGATCGATTAATTTATTCCTGTACTGAAGTGGGATTTCAGGCTTCTTTCAGCACAAAGGGATGATCAAAGGTTGCACTTCAGTAAGACTGCAGAGGGATGGGAGAAGAGGGACAGCTCTGTGTGCAGAGTGTGTGACAGTTAGTTGGGCAGCTCCGTGAAGGAACTGAGACATTTTAATCATTTGACCACTGACTTACCTGAATTTCTGACGTGCATGTAACAGTGACTAGTGTTATCTGCTTTCGATGGGACAAACTGATAAGTAGCATTATGCTCTCTGCTCTGACATTTGTTCTGGGCTGTGCCATAACCCCAGCAAATGCAGTTGTGCTCTGTCTCTGTATCACAGAGTTAAACATCTTATTGCGAGGAGACAGAGGCACAGAGGAGGAGGTTGCTGGCTCTAGGCCATATTTGTGTAGTGGAGCTCAGGACAGGAACAGGGACTGTAGAGTTTGGAGTCCTCTGCCTGAGTCTGCCTCTCTAACCTTCCACCATGATAATATTGTCATTATTTTGAGGATTCCTAGGTCATTTTATAAAGAGACCAGCCTTTACAAAATTAAAATAATGAGGGTAAACTAATGGAAGCCCACAGGTTTACTGGTGTGTTTTGAGGTTGCTTTTTTGCTTTTTGACAAAGATTGCTTTTGTCCTGATCTCAGCATGTCTGTTGAGGTTTGTGTATTTTTTTTCTGTTTCTCTCTAGTTGGTGTCTTTGTTTTCTCTCTTCTGACTGTGCTGGGATCATCAACCTTTGCTCTAGGCTCACATTTCAAGGGGTCGCCATACCTCCTGCCAGTGATGCTGGAAGGAAGACTCCTCTTTGGCTCTGCGAATGGGTCACTTACTAGTAAGGAACTCACATTCTTAATTACACCTCACCAGCGGGTCATGATACATTTTTATTTTGCCTCCTCGACCCTTGTCCTACCGGTCAGCTTCACCTGCTCTGCACCAGGAACCTACGTTGCTAACAGAAGAACACTGCTCCTTGAAGGGTTGTGTGGATTTAATGTGTGCCAAAATGTTTAAAAGGCTTCCCCTCTAACAAGTTTGTCCTTCTCCCAGGGGTGGGGACTGACATGTGATTGCTATGCCTTTGGGGTTATTTTTGCTTGTCTTATTTGAGGGATAAATTCACCTCCCATGTCCCAGCATGATTTAGTATGTTTTAAAATGGACTGTGAAGTTGACACATACTACCTCCGCTTGGGATGCGTAGAGGTCTCTTACCCCAGCTTGAGGGGCTGAGTTTGTTGCTTCTGTGCAATGCTCTTGGCCAAGTCTGTTCCAGAGAGGATTTTTGTCTTCTCCCAGTTGTGCAGAATCGTATCACGGCCTTCTGGTTCAAGGGGAAGGAACTGGCACTGGCATTTGGACTGACTCTGTCTTTCTCCCGTCTTGGGAGTGTCCTCAACTTCTTCACCCAGCAGTTTGAGGCAAAGTTTGGAATGCAGTGGACACTCTGGGGAGGTGAGTTTCTGGGGTACATTGGCCTTTTGTTTTCTAGACCTGAGGCTAGCCTGTTTCATCCAGTTAGCAAAAGTACCTGAAAGAGACAATGGAAGGTAGCAGGAGGAGGCACATTACTTTCCAGTTTTTCCTGTTGCTTTCTGTATGCAATGGAGTGGTGTTTTCTTCACTGATGCCTGAAAACCCTCTCTAAAGCCATAGTGTCAGCCTGACAGTTTTGTTTGCAGTTTTCTTTAGATATTTTAACAACTGCAGTCACAGGTAGTCAGTGCTTAATGTAGATTTACCTGCATGGAATGGAAACTTCAGTGTGAAACGAAAGAGAAATCTAATGTGTTTGTTCTTTGGGATTTTAGCTAGCAGAACATGCTGGTGCTATGGTAGTTTTTATATTGGTCTCAGCATAAGATGCCTTGCACCTGGGCTGACAAAACCGTAGGTTTCAATTACTGTGAGAAGAAGAATCTGAATTACATGTTTCTTAGTGTGAATCTGTTCTAGGGCTCGTATCTTTGGAGAGTTGGGTCTCTGTCCTCTGGTGCAGGGAGATACGATCTGTCTCTAGTGGCAGGGATGAGCTGTTTCGGTAGTGGCACTCAGGTGCTCTGGTGTTCTGGGGTGGTGATGCTAGGGAGACCTGCCTCAGGGCATCCTTTGTGTACAGGGACTCAGTGATTATAGGATTATAGAAAGTGTTATTTCCCAAACAAGAGAACAGTATGGGCCGTCACTTGTGGAAAGGAGGATGCACCTGTGAGAGAAATCTCTTGCAGAAATGGAAGCCCATTGCTCTCCTCTGATTCCAGCTCTCAGAGAAGAAACTGTGGGTGGGCATGGAGTGTTGGATCCCATCTGATGCTGTTAGTTTTGTGCTCAGGCAGTATTTGCAAGCACATCACAGCAACTTCAGTAGCCTATGAGGGGATAAATACATCAGACAAAGTGTATATGAATCACAGGGATGTTTGGGCTCTTTGGAAAACAAAATGGATGCAGATCTCTTTCTGAGAGGAGGATGTCTGCAGCAGATGCCTATTGCCAAACTTGCTTCTGGCATATGCAGCATGATCTGACTCGCTTCTCTGGTGCTGGGTGTGCTAACAGGTCAAATTGCTGTAGTAACTGCAGTAGGTCATTTAAAGGAAGAGGTGTGACTTGGCTTCCAGTACCAGCCTATGTGTGATACCTCTCCTGCTCAGGGACTGTGGAAGTTTCTTAATGGCTGGTTTGTTTTAACCTTGGGTTTGTTGTGCACTGGCCTGCGGCAGTTTAGAAGGCGTTCTGGCCATAGTCCAACAAAGTGTCTGTCCTTAGAGAGGAGTGGGGCTTTAGCTTCACTGGCCTCAGGCAATTCTGCATTGTGTTGGAAGCTTAGTGGACAAAGAGCTCAAGGACTCTGACAGGGTGGTAAGAGGTGAGTGGCCCTACTATATGGCTGCAGTGGGGAAGGCTGTTAATGTTAAGAGAAGCCAGGAGTAGGAGTCAGAGAGACTGCTACATATTATGTGCAGATGGTTTTGTCATTCAGCTCTCTCCACACTGAGGAATTTTTAACACCTCTTGTCTTTTCCAGGTGCCCTGCTCTGTGTGCTTGGTTTTGTTTCAGCCCTCACAGTCAGTGTACTAGATAAAGTGGGCATGAAGCAACTGGGCTTGGATGGGGTGATCCAGCAGGAATCCAAAAAAGTGGTATGTGGTGCCCAGATAGCTTTTCCATCTTGGTCTCTGAAAGCCTGGGGTGCATGAGCATGGCTTTTGCAGTGCAGGGGAGCCTGCAGGAGTAAGAGCTGGTCCTGGCCAGACGAGGGCATTACCACCACGTGGCTAAATCTTGCAGAGCAGTTCTTCAGGTACTTCTGAGGATATTGCATCTGCAAGCCACCAGAAAAGTGTAGATTTTCTCTGTAGAGCCTGTGTGTTCACAGCCTTCCGGAGAGCTGAGTTAGAACTCTGAAGGGCATTGCTTTTCTGAGCCAGTTACTTCTTGTCTGTAGGCGGCTCAGAGGAGGATTTTGTGCATAAGACTAGGTAGTAGCCTCTCTCTGGAACTGCTTTCTGGCTCACAGGATCCGTGATAGAAAATAGCTAATCTGGCCAGTACTGAACTATCTTCTGCCAGCCCTTATCCTCCATTCCTCCTTGCATTCTTCTGTCTAGGAACAAGCACTACAGACAACTTGGTTTGAAAGACAGGTGTCTGCTGAGGAAGGCAGGAGCCTCCTTTGAAATGGAAAACGCAACCCCCTTCCCTCCAAATTATTATAATTTTGAAAATTAAGGGGGCCTTCAGGCAAAGATATGGGGAATAGGAATAACAGTTCTTTACTAGTATATATATATATATAACACAAGGCAGGAAAAAAACCCAAACAACCCACTGGTTTACACTGACAGAGTCAGAAATACAACCTGACACCCTGTTAGGGTGGCAGTAGCAGTCCGGTAAGATGGTGGCTGCAGTCCTCCTGAAGCGATGGATGTAGTTCTGTTGAAGCAGCGATCTTGTAAAAGGGTCTGGTCTTCCTCCGAAGGTCCAGTGGTAGGTAGGTAGCTCTTGTCCTCTGGAACTCCAGGGGGGAGGGAAAAACTCCTCTGGGAATCCAGTGGAAGAAGGCTGCTAGGGTGTTCGAGATCTCAGTTTCTATTTAGCATGGACTGCTTGGCTCCTTCCCACCCCGCCCCCCCCCCCCCCCCCCCCGCCCCCGGGGCGGAGCATCTCACAGTGGGATGGGGAGTCGTGAGGCAGTTCCTTGATGGGCCATTAACAGGAGATAGTCCAGGAGCGGGTTATCTATGGGTCAGGCGATAAGGCATTGTTGTGCCCATTAACAGAAGATAGTCCAGAGGGGGGAGGCAGGGACCACCGCCCCACCTGGTCTCAACAGCTCCTGAAGATGGTAATAGAATACTTTTGGGGCACATCTTACACTGTAACCTAGGACAGGTTGCAATTTTTATGGCACTTAAATGTATTAGACAGCTTCCTTCTCCTGAAACCAGTATTCTTATTGGTTTCTCTATCTCAGTGTTGTGACTCCTGTATCTTTCCACTGTGTTTCACTTAAGGTTTTGCAGTAGGCTTCTAATAGAACCTGCTTAGAATAGGCTCTTGCAGCCATAACCTCTATTAAAATAAGAAAGCTTTTTTTTTTTTTTCTTTATTGAATAGTGTGAAATGCTTTGGAGTCAGCACGTGCCGAATTTCTGTTAGAGGTACATGAGCTGCCTTTCAATTCCCTTTTTACCTGCTGTTACATCTTTAATTTTTTGTGACCTTCAATGGCTTGCAGAAGGTGACATTGGTGTGGAGCTGAAGAGCATTTCCTGGTGAGTAAGGGCACATCTTATCTTTGCAGCGGATTCAGGACATCCAGGGACTTCCCCTTCGCTACTGGCTCCTGGTCCTCACCATCATGTTCTTCTACAATGGAGTCTTCCCCTTCATGGCAGACGCCAGGTATGGCTCTATGACTGTAGTCTCACTGACTGATCAGAGCCTTGCAGGCCCTCTATTTGTAGCTGACTGGGAAATATGGGGGTAATATGCTTGTTTCTTCCACTTACGAAACACAGGGAAACATGTCTTTAACACCTTGTTAAAGATATGAGGTGTGGTGGGTTGACCCTGGCCAAAATGCCAGGTGCCCACCAAAGCCACTCTATCACTCCCCTCCTTAACTGGACAGGAGAGAGGAGAGAAAAAAAATAACAACAGGCTTGTGGGGTTGAGATAAGGACAGGGAGATCACTCAGCATTTACTGTCACGGGCAAAACAGACTCAACTGAAGGGAAATGTAATTTATTACCAATTAATTCAGAGAGGAGTAATGAGAAATAAACCCAAATCTTAAAACACCTTCACCCCCACCCCTCCCTCCTTTCCCGGGCATAACTTTGATCCCGATTTTCCTCCCTCCTCCCCCCCAGCAGCACAGGGGGAAAAACAGGGAATGGGGGTTGGGGTCAGTTCATCACACTGCTGTTTTCTGCCGCTTCTTCCTCCTCAGGGGGAGGATTCCTCACACGTTTCCCCTGCTCCAGTGTGGGGTCCCCCTCATGGGAGAAAGTCCTCCATGACTTCTCCAGCATGAGTCTTCCCACGGGTTCAGTCCTTCATGAACTGCTCCAGCGTGGGTCTCCTCCATGGGGTGCAGTCCTTCAGGATCCAACCGCTCCAGCATGAGCCCCCCTCACGGGGTCACCAGCAGCAAACCTGCTCCAGCATGGGCTTCTCTCTTTCCACGGGCCACAGGTCCTGCCAGGAGCCTGCTCCGGTGCAGGCTTCCCACGGGGTCACAGCCTCCTTCAGGCATCCACCTACTCCGGCGTGGGGGCCCTCCACGGGGTGTAGGCAGTCATCTGCTCCGCCGCCCATGGGCTGCAGGGGGACAGCCTGCTTCACCATGGTCTTCACCACAGGTTGCAGGGGAATCGCTGCTCCACTGCCTGGAGCATCTCCTCCCCCCCTTCTTCACTGACCTTGGTGTCTGCAGGATGTTTCTCTCCTATATTCTCACTCCTCTCACTCGCTGCAATTCCTGCTGTGCAACAGCTTTTTCACTTTCTTACATACGTTATCACAGAGGTGAAAAATGCTGTCGCTGATGGGCTCGGCCTTGGCCAGCGGCGGGTCCGTCTTAAAGCCGTCTGGCATTGGCTATATCTGACATAGGGGAAATTCTAGCAACTTCATACAGAAGCCACCCGTTACCCCCCCTCAACCAAAACCTTGCCACGCAGACCCGTTACATGAGGGTTCTTTGGCCTTTCTTTCCCTTCAAAGGTGAGGGAGGCTTCTGAAGGAAAGCAAAAATAACTGAAAGGGAAATGATTCATCCAATATTTAAAGGTTGGAACACTGCCAAAGGAGGATCAGAAGGATTTGGGAGAAGGGGAGAAATACTTTATTTAAAAAATAGCCCTTAGACGTTTCACCTTTGTGATAGCCCAGCAAAGCGGCTGTCTTTTGAGCTGGGTGGGGCGTTGGCTTCACAGGCCTGGGGTAGCTCTGTCCTGCAGTTCCTGCAGTTGTCTGCTGTGTTTAGAAGAGAGCTACACTTGCCTCAGCCTGGGTTTTAAGTGAGGAAGGCTTTGCATCCCAGCACAAGGCTTGCAGGCTTCCTTTTTTTATGCCTTCATTTGTTTAAAACAAAGCAGCAACCTGCTCAACTGAACTGGGGCTCCTGTTTCTGTCCCGTGGCTCTGCCACAGACGTGGCATTTTGCTGCTTTTTTGTGTTCGTGGATGATGCGGTTTCTATCACATAATGACTGTGAACTTTTGTATTAGCAAAGGCCTGCAGTAAAAAAAAAAAAAAAAAAATTTTGGTAGTATTTCATCAGTGATTATAGGAAACCACTGTGAAATTGGGAGTGAGGAAGTGTCATCAACATAACAAATGTACAAGTGACCTCTTACTAGTAAATCCATTCAGGGTGGCAAGGATCGTCATGGCCTCGATGAGATGGGTTTTCTATCAGTTGCCCTCTCATTTTAACTGAAAACAGTGTCTGTTGGTCACACAGAATCCTCATTTCCGCAGTCCTACCTCCCTGCAGAATTTTGTTTTTTTGCTCCCTGTGGAGGAAAAGTTCAGACACTGAGTCGCGTTTTGTGGCAAAAATGCTGTGCTGCATCCCAGTTGGAAAAATAATGGTCCCAAGGCTGCTGCTCTTTGGTGAATTCTGTTGCAGTGAATCTTCATGGGTCAGTGTCTTGTTTCACACTTTGCTGACAGCACAGGCTATAAAGGCTCATTATTACTAATGGTGAGTAGCTGTGCAAGTAGCCAAACCAGGTTTAAGTTGCTACAAGATCCTCTAAAGAAACTAGTCTTTCTAAGCTTACAATTGTATGACTGTAAATTCTGTAAAAATTTGCATAAGTTTTAATGCCATTTTTGTGTGTCCCTAACAAAGGTGAATGGCTTATTTCCAACTGAAATGCAAAACTTGGTTTATATGTTTTCTGCTTTAACCAGGTCTCCTTAAAGGTGCCAAGGGGGAATTTCTGGTACTTCCAGAAATGCAGATGTTGAACGTAAATGCTGATCTTTGCTGCTGGAGTATTTTAAAATGTTTTTCCAGCCCCTCAGCATTCTCACCCTTGGGTTCATGCTGCTTTGTGCCTCTTCAAAGAGAATATAAAGAATCCATCTCTATGTTTTGGACAGGTGACAGCAAATTGCTGCTTGTGAGCTGTGCTGATGTAATTGAATATCTGCCCAACTTTAACCTGCAGCTTTACTCTGCACTTGCAGAAGCATCTTGAAAGTGGCCATTTAAGCTACCAGCTTCTCAATGGTGTGCACCAGTTAAAAAAGAAATAAAACAACAAACGCTTGGAACTACAACCCAGATGGAATCAAACTTGTTTACAGGTCCTCTCATTAAAACCCTTCCTGTCCATCTGTTTGTGCTCAGACTTACTTTCTGTCAAAATAACCAGATCAAGAGTCCTAATTATGTATTTTTCTCCCCCTTTCATTTTATTTTTAGCAAGTTTATCCAGGATAAATATTCTGGTTACAGTCGGCATGCAGCTGCTTATATTGCTGGGGCAGTGTACGACAGCTCCCTTGTTCTTTCTGGAGCAGTTGGCATATTAATTGTGAGTACCCAAAACCAGAAGTGCTTGCTGATAACTTTTTCCTAATTTTTTGAACTGTCTTTGTTACAACCCCCTCAACCAGAATGTAGTCTGTTGTTGCTGAACAAGCAGTGCTTTAATTCCTTGCAAACTGCAAGATGCACTTTAGTCTGAATTAACTCACAAGAAATAACGTTAACCTGTTTTTCCTGCTGTACCTTAGTTGTGCTGTGGTAGCATCAAGCCACAGCAAATGGCTGTACGTTTTGAGAAGCCCAAGACTGGGACAGAAAGCATCAGGAAAGGTTAACCTGCATGGAATCAGTCCCTGTTTTGTCCAACTCTTCCTTTCCTTCTTTCCGTAATTGTCAGGACCTAACGGTGTGGTTCCCCCCCTTGACTGAAGCCTGCCGCTTCACATGAGCACTGGATGCTGATGCTCTGACAAGCATTTCAGCCTCGGTGCAGGAGTACTTGGAGGAACTAGCAATAGCTCGTCTGCTACATATCGACAACGAGGAAATGACACGTTACTGCTGCTCATGCCAGCCCACTTTGCGCAGCCGCTCATGTCACGAGGATCTGTGGGAAGCAAGGATCCCTTGTAAGAGAACTTCTGTTTGTTTCCTTTATCAGGACTACATTGGACTGAGAGGCGTCTTCGCTGTTGGCTGTGCTGCCTTGACTCTGCCAGTCTTCGTTCTCCTGGCATTTACCTTTGTTCCTCCGTTAGTCTCTACCATCTGGTTGGGGGTTACTTACACCTTCGCTGCTGTAAGTTCACCACCTCGCTGCTGTAGTTGAGAGTTTTGGGGCTGTGCTCCTTCCGTCTCCTGGATGGCACATATCACTGCCCTGTCCTAAGGAGCAGGTTTAGCAGCCCCAGTTTGAAGTCATTGGCTCCTCAATCCTAAATCCTTTGGTTAGTGACAAATAACCCCAAAGAATCAACATGGAGCAAAACGCAAAGCAGAGTAAGGGACCATTTGATACAGTGTGAAGCGTTACTCTCTCTGTGCTTTTTGTAGTGTGTTTTTACCTTAAGTGTAACACCCGAATCTCCTGAGTCTTACGAGCTAAATCATCAGGTCTAACTTGCCATCAGAAGTCTGGAGTCAGGCTCTTCCAGTTCCAAATAACGCATTGTCTGTGCCATCTCGAGCTGCTTGGAAAGGACAGGGACAGTCTAGAACCAGCCAAGAGGCTGGGAAGGATAAATACCAGATTTTTTGAAGAGAAAGTACAAATGTTGATTAAGTGGGAATAATTCCTTTTTAAACCAATGACCACCGATCACCTTTAATAAGGCTTTGAGTTAATTCCTCTTCCCATTACTCCTACCAGGCTAGCATGTGGCCATCCATACCTCTTGTGGTCCCCCAAGCAACTTTAGGGACAGCTATGGGGCTTGCAACTTCTGTGCAGATGATTGGAGTTGGCCTTTCAAATCTGATTGTTGGGCACATTCTAGGAACAAAGTCCAGGTGAGAATGCTTTTCGTTTTTTCAAGCAGAGACATCCAACAGTGCTTTAGTGGAGCACTGTGAACAGAAATCTGTGTCTTTGCAACCTGATGCTGCAAGGAGCTACAGAGGTGCCTTAAGTATCCTCAGGTGACCAGTTGTTCTATCCTGTTGTGGCTTTTTCTAGTGAATTAAAGATCCCCCTTTGGCGCTGGCAACAGATGATGATCTTTATGTTGGCAAACACTGTTGCATGCATTGTTGCGTCCGTTAGCCTCAATGTTGTGGACAAGAAACAGGTAAGTGTGATGAAAGGTGAAGAACAGCCTTGCTGTTGCTTTTATTGATGTAATAGCTGTTGGGTGTGTATATAAGTAATTCCCCCAACATAAAAATGGGACTGCATAGAAAGAGATCTATCTGCTAAGATCTTGACGCAGCATGTAGTAGTCTTACCTAGTATCAGTCTTACCTAGTATCAAGCTATTGGCAGCTGTATTTTCTTGCAGGAAGGTGAGGGGAAGGGCCAGGACGCAGCTGTAGCAATATACAGGAGTATCCTTGTTGTCACTGATTGCTGCTTTGAAATTCCAGGGTGGGACACTGAACAGAACAAGAAAGGGAGCCCCTGTGGAGCAGGAGGATGGAGACTCTACAGATGCAGCACCGCTCCTTGATGATGAAACAGGAACTGAAGGCTCTAGCAGCTGAACCTTTGCAGTGCAAGAACAACAATGGCTGCCAGACACAGCACAGATCACTTTGGTTTGAAGGTGGATTTTTAGCCTGTGTATTTTAAACATCTTTAAAGGGAATCATGAAGAGAATTGTCTGCAGAGAGGGAACGTTTCCACTTTCTTATGCCTGGCACAGCAGCGTATGGTTATGCTGTGTGGTTCTTGAGAGTTCTCCAATGTACAGAAACCTGCCTGGTGCACTTTAACCACGACACTACAGTGAGTGAAGCTAACCTAGCTGAAGCTTGTGCTTAAGCCATTAGGTACTTGCTTTTCAACCTTGCATCAAAACCGCCCACATACGGTGTGCCTGCCTGGTCCACCACTGTTTCTCCGTCATGAGAATCCTGTACATCAGCACTTGCTAATGCACACACCGTGGCAGGCCGGCTGTTTCAGTTACTGCTTTTGATTAGCACCTGTCTTTCACAAATCACATATCCGTGCAAGCGACACCATCATTATTCTTTAGGCAGGAGACTGAATTAATCAAACTGATTACCTTTTGCACACAAGCCTAGCTTAATTGCTTATTACTGTACTAGAAACGCTTCCATAAGCCATGCCTATTCATTTGCCTTCAAAAGCATAAAGGGTTTTGACCTGAAATTCTGTCCTTGAAACCAGGGTGCTCTTACTCAGAAATGCTAGAGGCTTATTTTACTCAACCAACGGCCCTTTTCACTATGCAAAATGCTCACAAACGCTCACACGGTGTTTACAAAAGCACAAGGGATGCTTTAAGAATGAAGTAAACTTTAACATAGCTAAGTACAAGGAGCGCTGAAGTGAATGACTTAATGTAAATTACTACGAATTCTTAAGAGAAAGCAGCTCTGCTCAAGTTGCATTTAATATAAACACTAGTAGATTGAAAGCAATTTAGGCACTGACAGCATCCAGTAAAGCCACATTTTAAGGAGATGTCACAGAAGACAAATCCACTGATCAAAGTTTTCTTGAACTGATTTACTGAGGAGAATGTGCTCAGAGAGCAAGGTCTTCTGAAGCTACACTCTGAATTCATTTTACACCACAGACAATTAAAGGATTTCCCTGTTGGAGTCTGGTGCAGCAGAAATTTGGGGGTGGGGTGAGAAGTCACAGAACTGCAAAATCACAGACTCCTTTAGTTTGGCAGTGACCCCCTGAGATCCTCTAGTCCAACACCCCCTGCGCTCAAGCAGGGGCAGCTGGAGCAGGTTGTCCAGGACTGTGTCCGGCCAGAGTTTGAGCATCGCCGCAGATGGAGACTCTGCAACCTCTCTGGGAAGCCTGTCCCAGTCTTTGGCCACCCTCACAGTAAAAAAGTGCTTCCTTGTGGTCAGGTGGAGTTTTGGGTGGTTTAATTTGTGCCCATTGCCACTTGTTCAGAGAAGAGTCAGGCTCCCTCGTCCTCACTCCCTCCCAGCAGGTACTTAAACACACCAGTAAGATCTCCCAGAGCCATGTCCCTAAGTTACATCTCTTTCTCTCATACTAGGGAGCCCAAAACTGGTCTCAGTACTCCATGTGAGGCCTCAGCAGTGTTTTCACTCAGCTGGTAAAGCAGACTCCTGCTAGACTGGTTGTAAGCCCACCCCGTCAGCCTTTGGTCGCTGTACTACTCAGTGCTGAAGTGCCACAGTTGCATTTGTTTGTAGTGGGATCCAAATGTGATGATGAAAACCCACATGCAGCAGTACTCATGGTAGAGCCTTGTGTACACAAGGAAGTATGTGTCCAACAGAGCTGATTTGTTGTGTCAGTACTACCAACACCTGACTTGCAAGCAGTGAGTGCAGCCTGGCTGCAGGAAGTCAATGGGCACAAACTGGAGCACAGGAAGTTCTGCTTGAACCTGAGGAAAAACATCTTTACTCTGAGGGTGGCAGAGCACTGGAACAGGCTGCCCAGGGAAGCTGTGGAGTCTCCTTCCCTGGAGATATTCAAAACCTGCCTGGATGCCGTCCTGTGTGACCTGCTGTAGGTGACCCTGCTTTAGCAGAGGGTCAGACTAGATGATCCCCAGAGGTCCCTTCCAACCCCCATCATTCTGTGATCAGCTTTCTCAGTTCATATACCATATGGTGCTGCAGCTAAACTCAGTGGGGTTGGTGCTGGAAGGAGTGCTGGGACAAATGGGGAAATGGCCTTAAGCTACACCAGGGGAGGTTCAGGCTGAATATTAGGCGGAGTTTCTTTACTGAAAGGGTTGTCAGGCATTGGAACAACCTGCTCAGGGAGGTGGTGGAGTCATCCCTGGAGGTGTTTTAAGAGATGGGTAGATGTTGTACTAGGGACATGGTTTAGTGCTGTTGGTAGAGCTAGGACAAAGGTTGGACTTGATGACCTTGAAGGTCTCTTCCAACTGAAACTGTTCTATGATTCTGTGATACCCACTGAAAGTCCTGTACTTGGTTCTTCATGGAAGAAGCTCAACAGGCAGCCACTCCTGTTTGCCATCCCATAAAAAATACTCTTCTGTTTTGAAGAGCTGTGACATACTTTCCTTAAAATCTGCCACTGGTTAACAAGGGTCGTGATGGCGTGGCACTGGAAGTCTCACTGTCTACGCTATGAGGTTTCACTGTGAAGCATTCCTGCACACTTCCTACATTTGCCACCACGAGGAGAACTTCTGTTGGCTACAGAGGTAGTTGTAGATCCCGTTGTACAAACATCCCTGCAAGTAGCTTAAAAACCCTTTCATATAATCTGAAGATGTGGGGAGATTCTAGTAACCTTCGAGTCTGTTGCACAAAGACCGTCTTCAGGTTGGGAGGATTCTGCTAGAGCCTCTCACAGGCAATGAGTTGTTTTAAAAGACACTCATGTCTTTCAGCTCAGATTAATAAAGCTTGAAGCTGACATAACAGGCAGAGAATGAGCCTTCCTGCACAGTACCTGCTCATCTCCATTTGGGTATATCAGCAGCTTCCTGTTACTCCTGTTTAGCTGCTTTTTCCATTAATTACTCCACTGATGACAGGAAAGCCACCTTCGCCTTCCCTGTTTCCGAGCCTTGCTTGACACCTGCTGTTGAGATGCCAGAGCTCATCTCTGAGAAACTTTCTGCAATGTAATCGCATGGCTGTCTACTTTGTTTGAGCTTGTCATGAAAAGGAAAGGGTGGCATTCACAGAGGTCAATGTGCTGCAAGAAATGGAAAGAAACAATTAGCTGGTTTTGTTCAATTTTGATAGGGCTGCACTGATCGTATACACAAGTAACTGAAAACCCCACCCCTCACCCTCTCCCTAGCCTTGGGCAGCTCTGGAAATGGTAAGCTCTTCTCAACGATATTCTTTGGCCAGAGAACCTTCCTTTTGCGTAAGACGCAGTGGATTGCAACTCTTAAAATATAAATTGTGAAACTTGAAACTGGATGTTAGCTCAGGCAACTCGGCAAGGTGGATTTTTTTTTTTTGCTCCTCATGCTCCAGAAGCCAGAACATTGAACACTTTTACACAGCGGAGCACATTAAGTCTGTGGGAGGTGGCAGTGGAGGAAAACCCATCATCTTTACGAAGAAACTGGCACAACATGAAGTTCCCAGTCACTTCTGACAAACCTCTACGCCTCTGATACACTTTAACACAGAGCTGTTTGGGTTTTTGGTGTAACAAAAAAAGGGAAGGGTAATCAAGAAGCCAAAGGCAGCATAGCTACTATTTAAAATATATGTATATGCAGGAGGGAGAAAGAAAATGGTAGAGCAAGTGACCAGAAGTAGAAGCTAGCTGGAGAGGCTGATGGGTAAAGCAAATTACTGCGTTCCTTCTAGTTACGGCCAGCATTTTGACCTGTTCGACACAGAGGAGGTCCTGTTAACAATATAAGGAGTTGCAGCTTGAAGGAATGCTGGAGTCAAGAAAGCATAATCATCACCCCCAGAACCAAGACAAAACAATTTAAAAAAAAAAAAAATCAGGGCTGCAGATTTAGCACAATAATTCAAACCCGCTCTTTCTGCTCATTGACTGTGTTTTCAGCGGGAGGAGCAAGTAGCAACGGGGCTGGCAGCCCAGAGATCCAGCTTAGCTGCCTGGTTGTTTGTGGGGTTCTGTGCACCGGTTCTTGACTAGCAATAAATCACTGCCCAGTCTACTTCTTGCACAGCTGGTAGCAAGTAATGACAGTAATGGCTTATCCTGTGCCAAAGTCTCTCTGTAATCCTGCCCCCATTCTCAGCAGCCTGTGCTCGCGGAGGTCAGTACCCTTTTGCTTTCCCTAGTCCAGGGTAGCACAGCACCCTGGTTGTGACCATGAACAATGCAAAACTCCAGCCTTGATAACATTCTAAACCATCACCTTCCCAAAAGGAAGTGATACAGGATATCAGCACAGCTTCAAGCTGAAATTCATCAGAGGGCTTGAACAAGGCAATGGGTAGTCAGCTGGCTTCCAAGCTGTGAAGGCTGAAGTTGACAACTGAGCGCACTCCTCATGCTGACAGGCAAGTGTCAAACATTCACCACACGATCGCAGAGGTAGCCAGGATACTCAAGACATCCATGCACCAGTGCGATCATATTATACGTAAGCAGCTGCAAGAATTTTTCAGGGAACATACCACAACAGTTACTCATTTACTGCTTAAATAATTGTCTCCACACAATGCTACTTCACATATGTTCTCTCAAGAGACGAGCCCCAAGAATGTACTTGAGATATTCCACGTCTCATTAACCTCTATAAATCCTTCAGAAAAACACAATAATGCTACTTACAACACTGACAGAGGACATTAACCTTACTCATTAAGCATGCAAAGTGGGCTATTTATCAACGGTTATGCAGCGATGTAACAGAAGGACGGTATCAGGCAGCACTCGCTTAAAAGGCGTTACACCGAAGCCAGCAGGCTTCGTAGGGGAAAACATGCCCTGATCTGAGTTAGTCAGGTTGACGGGATGGGGGAAGGATGACACACTGCAGCTGGGCTGTTGTCTTGTACTGGACAGACAGTGGTGACATATTTAGGAACTAAAGAGAATCACCTAGCAGATTGGGGGGATATTCTCACCCTCTACTCTGCTCCGTTGAGACCCCACCTGCAGTGCTGCATCCAGCTCTGGGGCCCCCAGCAAAGGAAAGCCATGGACCTGCTCGAGCAGGTCCAGAGGAGGCCATGAAGATGTTCATGGGGCTGGAGCACCTCCCCTGTAAGGACAGGCTGAGAGACTTGTTGTTGTTCAGCCTGGAGTAGAGAAGGCTCTGGGGAGACTTTAGAGCAACCTTCTAATGCTTAAAGGGAAGGTGGGGAGAGACTTCTGGTCGGGGGGTGTGGTGATAAGACAGCAGGTAACAGTTTCAAACTGAAAGAGGGGAGATTTAGATTTGGTATTAAGAAGTAGTTCTTCACTGTGAGGATGGGGAGATGCTGGCACAGGTTGCCCAGAGAAGCTGTGGCTGCCCCCTCCCTAGCTGTGTTCAAGGCCAGGCTGGATGGGGCTAGGAGCAACCTGGTCTAGTGGAAGGTGTCCCTACCCATGGCAGGTGGTTGGAACCAGATGATCTTTTAAGATCCCTTCCAGCCCAAACCGTTCTGTGATTCCGTGAACTAAGCAGCACTGAACTGCACACACAACTTACAAAACCACGCAAGTCATCCTTAACAACTTTCTAAGCTAAGCTTATTACAACACATATCATTTTCTTTCCAAGACTGAAACAGTAACCTGGATAATAGTCTACCCTAAGTGTTTAAGCTACAAACCTTCAATTTAGGGGCAAAGCAATGAGGTAATGTACAGAGTTGCAAAGTGGAAGTATATCATAGTCTGGTGTTGGTGGCAGTTCAAAGGAAGGACAATCCTTTGTTGCTCACGTGTTATCTATCAAGGATACTCACAAGTTCCCACACTAAACAGATCCTACCAAAGCACCGTGTAGAGAAGAGTTCTGAACTGAAATGGCAAAACTCTCATTGCAAAATACAGAAGTCACTGCAGAAACAAGTGCTGGCCGAGAGGCTCTGTAGGGCACCACAATCTGTAAACTAAGGGAGGAACGCAGCAGATTTAGAACACCCTGGCTGAGGTCACCATCTCCAGCTCACCTGGGACTGGAATTTCTGTAGCTGTAGTTACCTCCACGCTGTCAGCCAAGACAGCCTGGCACGTGAGGAGAGTTTTAAGCACTCAAAGTGTAGAAGTGGGGGTATGACTTCTCCGACTAAAAAGCATTCCCTGCTCAAGGGGAATTGCCGCACTATTCTACACATGGACTTAAATATTTGAAATATTTTAAGTCTATTTACAATATTGCTGAAGAGCGTAACAGCATCCCTGTGTTGTACAGAACACCGTGGAATGTTGCCCACAAGTAGGCGCTGACCTGAACAGGGGTAAGAGGTGCTTGTCTCGTGAGCAGCCTTGAGCAAGGTGGCACATCTCCAAAGCATACTCCCCAGTACAGAAGACCTGCAAACATTTGTGCAGTTTTTCCACTTTCAGATAATTTCACCAGCGTATATGTTGAACTAGATTACCAATTAATTTATAAAAGCAGACATCTACATCACACAATGAAGTAACAAAATACAGAGGTTTATTGACAACTGCATGATTAATCATTTGATTTCCAATCCCCTTTTGTCCCAGAGAAATGCTCTTAACAATCTTACTGATGAGTTGAAAACATGGTTTAGATTCCAAAGAAAGAAATGCAAGAAAATGAACATAGTTGAACTAATTTAAGGCCTAGTTGGAAGTTGCTGTGTAAAAGACAGGCACCGTAGCCAATGCACATCAGGTACTGAAAGCTGCCTGGTCCAAGATCAGTATGACAGACAGCACCAGTTACACCAGACCCTTCAATGCAGAAAGTCGGCTCTGGTTGACTTCTCCACCATGGTGGCCTCTCAAAACCCTGTCAGATACTGGAACAAGGAACCGAAACAGATAGATGTGTCTGAGACTCGGCTAGAGACTAGCCAGCACGGGCTCAAGAACAGCTGCTAGGAAATACATGTTTGGAAGTAACGTAAATCCATTCCAGGGTTGCAGTTAGAGTCACTGTCTTGTCTTCCTGGGGGGCCAAGTAACAGGGAGCTCCAAACCTATCTCAAAGGTAAAGGCATTGAAACCCCACCTTCCCATGGCTGTTTCTACCCTAGCACTGCACCATGTATTTCACTTTCACTGTCTGAAAAGGCAACTAAGTCTTCCTGCAGCCACCCACCACTTCCAACATCAACGGAGCGCTCTAGCGAACATGGTAATCAGAGTGGTTTAGCACCTGGCCCAGAGATCATCCCCTCTGAATAGCAGCAGTTCCCAGGGAACTGGGGCTAGAACAGCAGCAGATACACGCAGATAAGGCCACTTGTTCTTTGGTGAACCTGAACAACTCCTGTTTCGATACATCAAAAAGTCACTATTAAACACCTTGAACAGCAAGCACCTAATGTTAACATTCATAGATCAAAGTTCTGGATATGATCAGAACATCCATTCAGAGAAAATGTTTGTGCATAACATGCACGTCTTCCAAACATGATTTAAGATAGCCAGCACAATCAAAAGGTTTGTATTGCTGAAGTCTTTGTTTCTCCAACAGCATAAAACAACTGCAACTGTTGTTAGGGAGAATCCACACAGTTCTCCCAATCTTACCAACAAAAATCTGAGGCAAAGGCAATTGTAAGGCTGACCAAAGACAAAAAGAATTCACTAACAGAGTCAGCCCAGACAAACAAATGTACTGTGGTGAAGAGAGTACAACAGTCCTGGTTTCCACAGGGTACAAAGTAAAAACCTTTACAGCAGATAAGGTGTTTCTATACAGCTGGGTCAATGCTAGCTGGCTGCATACCTTGGTGAATTCTCCATGGTAATGGTACACTTAAGTTACTCCTGTTCAAAAAGTACTATAAAGCTATTCTTTGCACCCATGTCTTTGCCAGAAAACTCACAAGCACTCAACCAGTAAGACTTTAAATAAAAGTCTTCTGGAAGAACCTACATGGAACAGTATGTTGGACTTGTCAAGAGCTAGTCATAGTAATCAGCAGATTACTGAAGGCATCAGAAAGGCCTGAACACTCTGGGGAGAGGAAGACCATGATATTTATTAACGTATGATGGTTTATGAGTATAAAAGAAACTTTCAGCATATTTCGTCCTTGTATCAGCAATCACGTGCTGCAAAGCGAGAAAGGAGAAAAAGAGAACCAAAGACTGAAGACGCTCAAAACCACGGCAGCAGTACTTGTTCCAGTGGAAGGTATTTACATTAAAGCAACTGCAACTCAGTTCATGCTGTGAAGCTGCACCCTGTGGCCAGAGGGGAGCACAGCCTACCTGCTGTGCTTCAGGACCTTTCAGCTGTCACCTCCAGGTCCCTACCCAGTCACATTTCACGTGTCGACCGTAGGGATAAGCCTGACTCCACAAGTGTCCTGAGCCTCTAGCTAGCTAAGCACCTAACAGTCTGAGGAACTCACCACAAAGTAGCACAGAGCTTTCACAAAGTTACACTAATGTCCCCCTCTGCCACCCACCCAGGCAGGCCAATACATCTTCCACGGGGCACCCTTTCCCTCCCCAGCCCTCCCTCCCCAAATCATCAGGTTTATCCTTCCTACACACTTTAGCATAACCCTCATCCATCTGCCTAAGAATCTATCCACAAACAATAGTCTATAAACTGACCTCGCAACCACAGACAAGAGTTTCTGTGCAGACTCCGCTAGTGACAGTGAACAGACGCCCCTAATAGAACGCAATACTGGATTTCCCCCCTGGCGGATTGAGAACTTTGTTGTGTGAGCGTGGCCTCGGCCCTAACCGGGGCTCGTGACTGTCTATCTTGGGTTCTGGCTCCTTGCATTGCTCCTCTTTGCCCAGACCTTTTTTCTCGCCTCCATCTTCCAGCTGTGGTTTGATATTTTCTGTAGCTGAATAAAAAGAAAAGCGGATTAGATCAGTTTGCTATTCTGCAGTGCACAGTGCTGCACCTTCTCTAGGCTGTGCTGTTTCCCACGTCCCATCCACAGCACACTAAGGTTTCTCTGTGTCCGTTCATTTTTCCTGAAGGAAACAGGTGCTGAAGAATTTCACTTTTTGCCACAACTCCTCTCTTCCTTCAGCAATCCTTCTAACAAGGATATGTAGGCTAAGCAATATACCTTCAGCATTATTTTGGCAGTTTCAGGCAATTAAGAGATGTAACAACCAATGAATCCTTTCATACTGAGCTCGAGAGCAGCATTCTCACCATTCTTTAACAATAACTAGCCGAGTAATACTACATTTTGTCAGTCAGCTATTTGTTATTTACAGCTGCAGAAGGCCAAGATCACATACTTGAAGGAGATGGCAAGGGAGGAAGAAACAGTCTGACAGGCTGTTTTTCTACATATACAGATTCCATATATACCTACAGATACACACATGGTATCAAGCAAGGTATATACACACCCCCCAAGTACCAAGACTTATGCCTGTGCTATTCTCCTCAGTAAGAGGAAGAAAACCTTTGCCCTTAGACAAGTTATTGAATTTCTGACTAACGAAAAGAAAAATTCTCCGTTAATATTATCCTAACACCAGCCTTAGTCTTATGTTTTTAAGAGGAAGCACAAGAAACTTCCTTGGAGCTCATCTTCTCAAAGAGATCAGGGAAAAGAATTCTTCTTGCTGACCTTCTAGCTTCTTTGGTGTTTCATCTTCTTTCAAGACAATGTGATCCTGCAAAGAAACAAAAAACTATCTTAGTAATTATTGTTCTCAAACAGTAACTATGTCACAAAACCCTTCAGAAAGTTTTGCTTGGTTTATGATCTAAGTCTATATGTTTATCATGCTAAAAGCCAACAGCTGCAAACACTGCGTGCAGCCCTTTGTCCCCTCTGCCGCTACATAACCCCCTGGTTGAAGTACGTAATACACTGCTCAAAGGTAACTCCTATGCTATGTCAAGGCACACACCTTGGACAGTTCATTGAAACACAGATCAAGATGCTACATTAGTTCAGAGGCTTAAAACTTTGCCTATGATAAACGGTTCGATCCAAAGGTCTGCAATCACCTCAAGCACCCACTACCACCCAGGAGAAGCTGGTTCACGGACTTTCACAACTAGAACACAAGCACCCGTTGAGCACCTGCTTGCGTCAACAGCTACTGCCTTCGGGGAGTATCCACAGTGACCCAAACAGTCGGGTCATTAACAAAACCTTTTTAAGACTATTTCCCTAACAATCCAATTGACTGTTGGAGATACACAGCAGTACTTCAGAAAAGTTTGCATGTTTTCCCACCCAGGAAATTCAACTTCCAGTAATTTTTGCAAATATGCTATCTCCTTTCCATTCCAGAATTTCCCACAATTCCAATGCCCTAATTAAAGACAGGAATTTCTGAAGCATTGTACTCCATTTAGTCAGGAATTCACAGGAATGAATGTTACATTTTTAAAAAAAGCAACTAAAAAGAATCAGAGACCAGCCCGATAAAGGGGTACAGAGGAACGAAACAAAGCCCTTTCCTACACCACCAGCACTACTCCTGACAAAACTTAGCTCTCTTCTTTTTCCTTATCCTTTCTTATGACCCAAATCCCCCAAAATACACTTTGGAGTGTGCATAAAAAGCCAGGTGCAAGCACACTACCAGCACCTTCAAATTTAAGCGGAAAAAAGGAGGGGGGGAAAAAAAAAAAAGTTAAACTGGAGTAATTTTTTCTTCCTAGGTTCCAGGAAAAATAAAACTGCTACTCCTTTTTCAGCACAAAGACAGTGAGCTGTGTTCCATGGGATGTTGTTTCCATGCTGACATGTTGCAAACATTGCAATATAGCAGCTACTCACTGAATACTATCTACTTGGAGTAAGGCGGCAGGTTGTAACTCCAAATAGAGGGCATTTAAATACAGCAATAAAGTAATTGGCAATGTAGCCTCCTCTTTTCCAAAACCAGATTCGATTGCAACTACAAGTCTCTCCAACTACGACACATTCCAGCTTTAAGACCAAAACATAACAACTGACATAGCAGGCACACTTCTGTCCGACACCACAAAGTCAAGTACGTGCTGGACCTGACGCTCAAGGCTGATCTTCAGTCAGCTTTTTAACTGTTGATCACTTAAGCTTAATCTCCTGCTAAAGTGCATTCATGTTGAACAGATATTTGAGAGAGGGGAAGGGCACAGGCAGGCGACAAAGATTTGTGGCTGCAGCTCACTGCTTTCCAGAGCTGGCTTCAAGATAACCTCTGCCAAACTGCAGAATAAAGAGCAGTATCTTCTCCCTACCTTGACTAGGTGCCAAGAACTCCAGCTGTACCTCACAGGGAAGACCAAAGGCTTTGGAAGCATTTTTTTTCTTTTTTTTTTTTTTGAACACACATCCACAGTCTAATTAATAGTTTTACTGCAAACTACAGAGCATGCTAAGATCTGATATACCAAAGATAACAAGCTATAACAAGAGACTTTGGAATAACTGCCTAACTCAAAGTCACCCTATGCATAATTCAGGTCTGTCATCTTAAAGAGAACACAGGCATCGCACGGCGACAAGGCTGTAAGGCAACTCACAAGAGCTGCTGGCTTCTTGTTAGACAGCGAAAGAAATACAAATACCTTTGGTTTGTTTGGGTGTGCTCGCACCACACTGGTAGATACAGGAGACCCAAAGATATCACTTGTCTTCCCACCAGGTGGATTCAGGCGTGGACGAGGCTGAGCAGAACTAGAATCCTCAAAAATACCACTTTCTTTTCCCCCTGCAAGGCAGTTGTTAGATTTTTTTTTTTTTCTAGATGACTTAGTTTTACCACACTATGTTAAAAAAATAAAAAAAGATATAAGAAACCAAAGACTTCTAGAACCCTACTACCTAGAGACTTACTTCTGCTTGCCTGAAGAGACTAGTTGAAATCCTTTGCTACAAGAATTCACTAGAGGATCTCAGATTCCCAGCTGTACTCACTGCAGCTAACTGATGACACAGCTCTATAATAGAGGCAGTTTCCTTTCTTCACTTCTTAGACCTCAACTCGGAAAGAATTAGACTTGGATAATGTCCTAAAAAGTCTGTGAACGTGTAGATTATGGAAATACTCACATATTCAGAAGTCTGAAAATATTTATTGTTCAAGCCCATTCAACTTGTAAAAACGCATCAGAAAGACAAACAGATCCCAGTGTTCCAGTTTAGGAATATGAGACCAGCTCTGTGCTGCAATTCAGAGCTCAGTCGAGCTGAAGGAGGTGGCTGTTCTTACCTGGAGGGTTTGTTCTCTTTGGTTTGTTCTGAGGTTCTTCTGATGCTCCAAATATATTGGATGCCATCCGGTGTGGCCTGCTTGAAGAAGAAACTTCTTCTGTACTCCCAAAGAGATTGCTAGAACCTCCTCCTGGGGGCTTCAATACCCTACATTGCAGAGTGAGAGCAGCAAGAGACAAAAGTTTGAAATTTACAGCATTCAACGTATTTGACGTCCCCTCCCCACTCTCCCTTGTATGTTATGAATAACTATCCCGATCTGAACTTACTTCAGGTAATTCTGGTATGTCCATGAAGTACCTACCTTCCAAAAGCTGTTCAAATAAAATATTCTCAAGTTCAGCACAAACATTGCCAGCCTCCCAGTCAGTGAACTTGGTCATTATGTTATCTATGACTACTTGGAATGGCCATAAAAGTGCCACCAGAACAAATGGCTGTTCCAGAAGCAGCATGCGATTAAGAGAAGACATCTGACTCTGGTTAGTATTTTAAAGATAACCATCCCAGAATCAGACTTTCTGCTAAACCACACATACCAACTTTGCACCTGTGATACAATTCAAACTCATCCACTTTTAAATAAAAACAGACATGTCATAACTGCTAAGAAATTTGCAACCATCAGTTACCATATTAGCTGCTGTAGGGTTTAGAATGGAAAGGTAGAATGCCAAAAAGCCAGATTTTTAGTGGTCGGGATGCAAATCCATTACAACCAAAGCTCTGCACCAGAGGTATATCAAAAAGGGATCCTCGTAAAAATTGGAGGTTACAACAGAAATGGACTGACTTCCTGAAACCCTACCAAAAGTCACACTCATCCTTCAGACGTAACTCCACAGTTAATACCTAAGCTTTGTTCAAGAGACTTCAGGTCCTTCCCTGAAAAGGAACTCAACCACTCATTAAATGGAAAATTAACAGAAAAAGCATGGGAAAGTGATGAATACCTAGGCATCAAAAATAATCTTTACAGTTATGTCTACTTGACCAATTACCCACAATCTTAGCAGCTGAGCAAAAGTAGCAGCTGAATTATAGCTCTACTAATCTGAATACTTGATCTGGAACCTAAACAGACCTTTACTTTTACACAAAGAGAACAGTTACAAATTGCAAGATCTTTATCCCACTTTACCTGAACAGAATTCAAATGTCAGTGCATTAATGCAACACAACCCCTCCAGAGATCTGTGACAGAAGCAAGCCACTTCAGGCTGGGTATCTGCCTGGCATAAAAAGAGGTTCCTCTCAGAGCCAAGATCTGCTCCAGCTTAACTCTAAGATTTAGTTCCACAAAAGCAGAGGTATTTGGCTTCCCTGTCAGAAATGAGCTTCATCAGCGTTTCAGATCTCAGGATGCAGAAAGCAGTTCTATCCTCTGTGGGAGGAAGGAGGGAAGAGTTCCTCTTTTAGTCTGGGAGAAGTTTATATAGACAGAACCAGCCTCAGAGACTGTCTTTACTGGCCAATTTCAATATCTTAATCCTTGGTATGATTGTGGATTTAATGAACCCCTTTAGCTTGAGGGATTAACTAGAATTCCAGTAGACAGGACAACTGTCTTGTCCACTGCACAGGTAAGATCATATCTGAGCAGGTTTGTTTACAGTTTAGCGTCCAACACAGTACAGATCCAACTATGCTACAGGCTTTCCACGTGTCTTTGAAGATCTAAAACTGCTATTAAAACAGACATCTTATAGGCAAATCATACATTTGATCATTCACAATACCCCAGAAACCACAAGGCAGTTTAAGCACTTAAACTTGGGAGACAGAAGAGAAAAGGGAACAATTAAAAAAACCCACCTAGAGGAGTCTGGGAAGGTGCTGCTGTTGAAAAAGTAGGTCTGCTACTATACCTCATATAATGGAAGTGATTTTTTACTTTTTCCATTCTTTTCAGCTATTTTTTAATGCATCTAAGTCTTTCCTGAGTTCTAAGTATGCTAATCTGAGTACGCTATCAAAGACATTCAAAGGAAATGTAGTTTATACAGATGGAGATTCACTCCATTTACCCTGGTGTTTTCTTAACACATGCCTTCAAGCGTAGGAGGGAATAACACAATAACTGCATTCAGATTTTTTTGGTTTAAGAAAAACAACCAGTCATAAGAATCAAATTACTTCTCATTCCTGCAACTGGATTTAAGATCCATTGCAGAAAAAAATTCTAGAGAAACCCCACTGTAAGATTAAAGGTCTTGATTATTCCGTTAACAGACTTAATTAAGCATCAAAAGAAATCCAACACTGACTAATCCTATTTGTCCTCCCATTTTCAGCTCAGCATACATACTAAGAAAGCCCTACTGTTGCAATGCACAGGTCAGAGGCACCACTTGAAGTGCTTATGAGGCACTTTGAAATCAGCATAATAGGTGACCTTTTCTGCCAGCATCACCCAAAAGAACGCCTGACTCTACATACACAAAGTGGATTTGCCTCCTCAATTTCAGAAACTTCCAATTGCTAGGAGCCTTCCACATACTGCATAAACTTTCAAGTGACTGTGACACCAAGTCCATAAAATTCTAGCTAATGCAAAGTCAGATAACTAAGTCATTCATGGGAATCACCAAAAATAATCTTGAAGTACAGCAACAAAGTCTTCCAGCTGATGCAGCAAAGAGGACAGGGTTTTGCGCTCCATCACTTCAGCCAAAACCAGATCATCAAAGCTATTTTTGTGCTGTGTAGCCTCTAGAGCATTGCTGACCTCCTTGTACTCCCAGGTCACTCAGGTCTAGATCAGAGGGAGACATGCAGGTCTCCCAAACCAAGTAAGATTAGGCTGTGACTCCTACACCGAAGAAACCAGCATGCTAAACTCGATAAGCCAGTGCAAGCTGCTTCAAAAGAGTACACGGAAATTCAACATGCACTTCATAGTAATTTTATTTTATACTTTATAGTCATTCTAGTGTTTTGGTATTATGCCAGTTTACATAGAGATATTATTGTGTCTTGTAGTTAGATCTTTCCCCTGTGGAAAGGGGGGGGGAAAGGTGTTGTTTTATTCTTTTAAACAGTAACAAAAAAACCCCTTCGATTTCCATGCAATCTAAATTTGCCTCTTCTCCCCCTCCCCTCCCATAGACTATAAGTCTGTCAATTCATCTAGAATTGCTAAATTAAGAACCCTACCCCGCGAAGTTTAAAAGCCTCTACTAATTGCTTTGTTCTCTTCTGGCAGGCTTGAAGAATTTTAATTCTTGTGGTCGTCTTTTCCTACATTCTAACACTTGAATTTGAATGCCCTTTTGTCATTAAACCTTTCAGCCGACCTATGGAAGAGGTGCCAAGACTTATCCATTACTTCAAGACACTGGCTATACAAATACATTTTTTTTTTTTTAATTCTGCCTGAAAGTTAAACACTGAAGTCCTACCGGTGTTCAGACAGTTCTAATGAAGCAGGTAAAAAAGGAGAGTTGCACTATACGTAAGAGACCATCACACAGGTAATGAGCAGCAAGCCACCAGAAAGCAGGCAGCAAGCCACCAGCGAAGACCAGGAAGTTGCTGGGGGTGCTCCTACTGTCGGATCAGTACAAACTCCAGGCTTGTCAAACAGCTCATTCATCTCATAAACAGCAGCAAGCTTTGCTAAGTCAGTTACGCTCCTGATCTGAAAGCTCTGCCATATTCTGCAGCAACACTGGTGGGGAGGAGAGGAATACGTGAATTACACGTCCAAGGCAGCTACATTTAACATTCTCGGCTCTACAGCCCCATGTCAGTAGTCGTGAACTGCTCACATAGGAGACGAACCGAGTATATGTAAAAGCAGCGTGCCTCACGGTGTGCACCAAGAGCAGAGCGACAGAATTCTGTCCTGCTTTGCTTTTGGAGCAATAGCAACTCGTAGACATGCAATTCCTCGATTTATTTTGGAAAAGCAAAACATCCTTAAAAACATGAAGCATTGTTTATTACACTTTAATAAAATAAAACTAGGCAGTTAATTTGATTCAACAAACTAGTAGCTCACTGTATCACTGTACACATTAACTAGATCACTAGAGATACATCTTACTGGACAATTATTTAAGTGGAAGCTTTCATTTAAAATATTTTTAGCATCTTTTATTTCTAACAGCAATACTCCTGTATTATGGAGTTCTCAAAGCATTTGTTTACCATTTCCTCACAAGGATTTTCACATTAGGAAGAGTTATTTTTTCCCCGCTTCCACAGCTGTTGGTGGTTGCTGCAGGGATTTTGAACTAGGCTCAGTTTTAATTAGAGAAACTTCTACACATCAAGAACTGCAAAAGGATTTGCATTATCATCAAGTACAGTTTTGTTTAGGGAATGAATAGAACAAGCTCTGGAAAGTGTCCTTAAACAAAGCACTTTTTGCTTTTGACGGCACAGGCTGTATGTCAGTCAGTCACCATCTCAGAAACCACTCCATAAAATCCAATAATGTAAGACACTGCAGCTGCAGCACGCGCACTTGCTGCCCCGGCTCTGTTTATATAGTTGTGTGTATTGCTATAGCTTGTTCTCAGAGACGGTGGAAACACTCTCCCACAATGCCAGAGGACGAGCTGTAACAGGACCACCTTTGCTTGCTGTTAACTGAAAAGTTAGGACGGTCTGCATTCCAGGTACTACCCAGAAACCAAATTTATGAGTTAAACATGGTTTCAAAATTACCATGAGAACAGAAGCTTCTCAGAGACTAAGGGCAGAGCATTCTCAGGATTTAAAATCAGGTCATAGCTTAAAGCAGCTAGAATAAAAGTCAAACTTAAAGAACCCTTAAAAATTTCAAAACACTTCCTTCCTTCCTCTCCGAGCACATGATTACCTCGCAGATGGATTAATCACTCCAGCTCCAAGTTATTAGCATATATGCCCTCATCCAAGTACAACAATACATTTCAACTTTGTAAGGCAAAAAACAAGCTAACGCCTGCTTATGCAGGCGCTTGTGTTGATCCTCTCAAAGCTTCACAGAGCGCATCCAAGCCCTCCTCCCTCCTCGGTAAGGTAAAACCACGGGGGGAAGAAAGGACTCCACAGAGCCAGGCCTTTCTTCCCGCACGGGAACCCCCTCAGGATCCAGCCCCCTCTCCAGCTCGATAACCGCCAGCAGGAACTCACCCCGCTCCCTCCCGGCGGGCCGGGGTCAGGCGCCGAGCGCTGCGGCCCCACGGGGACCGGCCCTGCCTGCTCCCTCCGCCTGCCCCACGCGTGGCCTCAAGTTCAGGGCCGCGCGCACCGCTCGGAGCGCCGCTCCCCGCACCGCTCGCCCCCGCGGCGGCGCCCCCGCCCCAGCCCCCGGGAGAGGTGAACTGAGGCTCAGCAAAGCCACCGGGTAGGCGACGACCACCGCCGCCCCGCCGGCGTCCTGCCCCAGCAGCTACTGGAGGGATGGGGACGGCGTTCCCGCCCGCCGCGGCCCAAGTGGCCCCTCAGCCGTAGCATTCCCCGCCTCTCGCCCTCAGCGCCGCGCCTCAGCCGGAGCCCACACCGCTGCCGCGCCCCGAACAAAGCCCCGCCGGGGGCTCTGCGCCGCCCCTCGGCTCCTCCCGCTTCCCCCTTCACGCCCGCGCCGCCAGCCCATCCCCGCTGCCACTACCTGGAGCTGGGCTTGGCCGAGTTGGCCTCCGGGCCTTGGAACATGGTGGCAGACGACAGGCTCGACTCCACAGCCCCTCACGCAACGTTCCTCCTCGGCTGCCTGGACAGCAGGTAGCGCGGCGAGCCCGCCCTGCCCTACCGTTGGTCGATCCACCTGCCCATCAGGTCGAGCAGCCTATCGAACGCAGCCCGTACTCTCAATATCCCGCCTGTCCGGTGAGCCTCGCAGAGGGAGGGAAACTTGAAAAGGGCCCGCGTCGTCGTTCATCCTGGCCGCCTCTCATTGGTAACATCGCGCGTCCGTCAGAGGGAGCTGCAGAGCTATTGGCTGAGAGGAGGAGCGAGGCGAGCAGTGGGAGGGCCTTTAAAGGGCCAGGTAGGGCAGCGGCGCCACGGTAGAGCGGAGCATCCCCGGCGGGCCTGGGCGCCGGCTCGTCCAGGGACGCGGACCCGCAGCCGCCCCTCCGCAGCTCCAGCTGCTGCCGCCCGCTCCCGAGGGTGTGGTGCCTTCCCCAGGGACGCTGCCGGGCGGAGAAAGCCGGGTTCTGTCCGCTGAGGGGCAAACGGCTGCGGCAGCCCTGCGAGGGCGGCCAGGCCCCGCGTGCCTTACGTGGGTGTTTCACCGAAAAACGTCACGGTAAAGCAAAAAAAAAACCCCCAAAAAACCACGTGAAAGCCCTCACTTTCCTGGAGGGTCGGGGCTGGGAGGAGCTGGTACAGCTGTGCTGAAGGAGCCAACACTCGCACGGCCTTTTTAACCAAACTTTTGTCATTGATAGTAACATTACAAGATAACATTTTCAGCTGAAGCCTTTATTCAGTAGCTCCACAGCTTTCCATACGCCAAGAAGTAAAGTTGGAGGCAGCCTTACTGCTGCTTTTGTCTTGAAGAATTGAAAAAAAACCACCAAAAAACAAAAAACAAAACATCAACAAAAACAAACCACCAGAAAAAACACACACCAAAAACACATACTCTAACTGCAACGTCCAGCTTTGTTTCATTTATTGCTTTGCTAATAATCCTTTCCTTCTGTTCCTGCAGTGTTAAGTTTTGGTCATTAAGGGCAAAATTAGATAATCTGTAAGAAAGTGGTAGGATTCAGTACCAGCTTTGACATAAGGTGGAGAGTTGAAGGTCTCTAGGCTGTGAGCCTTTGTCACAGCATGGTGGAGGTGAGAAGCTGCACAGAAACAGCTCAAACTTGGTCCTATAGTCCAGTTTTCTCAGTACACAGGTGGTAGAAATGAGTCCTCACTCATTGGATGGAAAGGAAGCATCAAAGAACATAACTAATAAGGTTTTTGTTGAGCTTTTAAAAAGGTTAATTTCTTATCATCTAGTTTAAGAGCACTCTTGCACTCTCTCAATGCAAAATTAAACCAAAGCTGCCATTGTATATTGCGAAGACCAAAATCCTAAAATAATAGGTATTAGTTAAGTTAATGACATAGATCACAGGATAATTCAGCTTGAAAGGAACCTCAGGCAGAGAGTCTAACTTCCTGCAGGGTGAGCTAGATCAGACCAGCTTCCTCTGTCTTGGAAAGCTCTTAAGAGGGACCACTGCACAACCCTCTCTGGACAACTGCTTCCTGGTGTCCTCAGGGTGGAAAAGTTTTATTGGTAGTGACTATATAAAACATGATGGCCTGAATACAACCTATGCATCTAAGTTCCTGCTTATCTGAAGTTGTGAAGAAAAAAAAAGAAAGCTAGGGGAAAAGAAATAAAGGGCCTTTCTTTCCTTCCTTCTTTCCTTGTTACTGGTGACCATGGACGAAGACAGGACATTCAGGACAGACAGCCCTTGGTTTGACCCATTTCCGACACAAAGAGCAGAACTGCTGGGAATGGAAGCTGTAAAGCAAAAAAAACCCAACCAAAACCTTCTCTCACCATAGTGAAAATCATGACAATTCTGGGATAAGAGATGTCTATGGAAGTAACACACTGGACACAAGCTAGACCAAGTATTAGTATGTATTTATGCACAATAATAAAAACAGCTTTACAAGTTGAATTGGAAATTTAAACAGAGGAAGTTTAACAGCTTTTGTATATTATATTAAATAACCAAAACACCTTTTTCCAAAATTGGTAAAGAATAAATAATATAATTTACAATATGGTACAAAAAATAATCAGTAAGGACAGGCATTCTGCTTTATACATACACTATATAGGTATATTTATAATCTATAAAACAAATTCACATCTCAAGCCAGAAACCTTAGATGATATGGCTTAACTATTATTAAAAGAAACAGCATTAAACTTTGCTGCCAGAACCATAAGCTCTAAAGCAGTTATCATGTTTCAATAATTAATGATAACTTATTGCCGTAGTGCTTGCCAAGGTTTCACTTAGTTAACATTTACAAATTGCTGTGAAATTAAGAGATTCAAAGGTTTGAAAAGGTTAAAAAAAAAAGTGCAGTACTTTCCTTATAAATGCATCCGAAGTCTGAGTGTAAAAAACCAAAATGCAACTTAAATTTCCACTCTGGAATCTGCAGAATCAGTAAATGAGATGTCTTTATATAGATTAGATTTGATCAGAGTAATTTAATTCAATTTAGAAATATAAAGAGGGGTGTCAAAAAAAGGCTTAACAATGCCATATTAAAAACAATTAGTATTCCTATGCTTAGTAGATTTAGTGATAAATATAAAATGAATTGTGTGGGTAATCAGGATGCAATGCCCAGCAGAAAACCCAGTTAGCGCACACACGGGTAGATGTAGTTCGTAGGATGTAGTGCTGCTTTTCATCCAGACCACGATGACAACAAACACTGGATTTTCTGCCATTCACCTTACCTTGCTGAACTACTCGGAACGTCCTTATTATCTGCAGTCACTAAACCAGTACAAGGAAAGCCTAGAGCAATTAATACTCGAATTGGAGGCTGTTAGTATCCATTGCCCTCTCACCACCTTACAGCACCCCAAGAAGCTATTCAACTAATGAAGTCACGCTTACCTCAGAGTCAATCCTGTGTGCATTTCAGCCTAACTCACTGGAATGTTTGCTTAGGGATAGGCTGACATTGTTACACATATGGATTTTGTTACTTCTGTTGGGGAAGCTGAAATAATTGAAATTGAAAAAGCTTTGTGTTTAAAAACAAACAAACAAACAAAATCTATACACACACACAAGCATACATGTATGTATGTGTGTACATATACACCCCTCCCCACACCCCCCCAATTTTTCACTTAGCAGTCTTAGGCACAAACTGATGACGATTAGTATTGTAAAGCACATCTGCCTAAAATCTAGAGCTGGTGGAATCAGAGGGGTGTTTAAGTGACCTTTCACATAATAAGGATAACAAATTCTCCATCATTTCAATATTACCACAATGATCTAAGTTATTTTCAAGTTTTTCCCTGATAAGACTTACTTGTCCTGAAAGGGCTTTGTTATTAAACTGCAGTTTGCAAAGCATTACATTTCTGAAATCAAATTTTGTTTCATAATGACAACTTTTAAGAGGCTGATGCCAAACATTTCTAACCACAAAATTCTGAGTGCTGAACCGGCCTCTGTCGTTTCCACTTTGTTATGACTTGGTGGTTCAAGTCCACCTGCAAAGGTTCAGGATATTCAAGTTTTCTGATCTCATGACATCATTAAAAACAGCCACTGTGCTGACTTCATTCTGCAATTCCATTATTCCCCTATGGAACTGAATGGGCCTATGGAACTGAATGGGCCGAGAAAGGGCAGCTTGACAGCTCTCCGCACTAGACAGCAGCAAGTCTTCACAGATCTCTATGAAGTGCTCTGCCACACAGGTGCAGCAATGCCAGCACTTACTCTAGGCAACCTAAGAGTCAAACCCAGTGTAGCATCCACTCCATTACCAGCATGGGTAAAGAAGATGAAATGTTTGTCAAGCTACCTAAATACTGGAGACCATCAGGCTGGTCTTTCAATATTTAGGAGTTTAACAATGAGAGTCCAGATTTTTTTTTTTTATTCAGTACTTGATTAGAATGTATTGCATCTCCTCCTGCATGTCCTGTAATCCACGGCCGCAGTAGGAGCCCTCTGCTTTACTTCTGCAAGTCCGAAGGATTTTTGGAGGTACAGCATATAGGATGATCAGTGTTACTAATGTAAGAAGCCAAAACCAAGAGGAAACAATCTGGGAAAGACCGAACAAAAATACAGCTCAACTCTAAGTAAAACTTAAAAGTTTTAGAGGGAGTGACTCCTGAGATTAACTGGTATCCTCTCCATACCAAGGCCGAATGCTCAGAACGATACAGTCCTCAGCACTGACAGCCTTCAACTTTTTGTATTCTAGGTTTACGCGATCTCCCACAATTGCATCAGAATTCTCAAACAAGGCTCTGTAAGAATAATGAAAGAGAATAATGACAGAAGGACTTCAGATCCCACATGACATGCAGTCAGGATAGGAAGTTAGCCCACAGGTACGAAACTCTCCAGTCTTCTAGTCATGATCATCTTCTTGCTAGGAATACAGGTTTGTCTCCCTGTTGGGAACACCCAGCGGTACTCATGCTGTCTTTACACGTGTGTATGGTTCCTATGTCAAAGAGAAGAATGTAGCAACCTGATATGTGGGGTCTTGGAATGTCATCCAAATCTCACTACTTTTTGAGTGAAATCAGGAAGGTTGCTCTGGGCCACACAAAGGGTGCATCCGAAAACTTGTTACATTTTCTTTTCATGACAGAAAGCATAAGGCAAACTATAGAGTGGTTAAAAAAAAATAATCTAAATAAAGCAGGGTAAAGTGACTAGGAAAACAGCAAATCCAATCAGTGCATCGTGAGCAAGGTTACAAGAAGAAACTCCCAGTCAAATGCCTTGTGAAAGTAGCTAAAGGCAGGCAGAACTATATCCACCAAGTATAGTGCAAGTTGGGAAAATGAACCCCTGATAATAGCCTAAGAGATGGAGAAGTTTTGTTTATTTATTAATAGTATAAAGTTGAGGTTTATACAGGACTAGCCCCTTGGATAAGTTCAGAGCTACTTAAAATAGCCAAGGGATATCCTTTTACCGGAGAAGCAAACAAGTGCTTAAAAAAGGGGCACAATAAAGGTATTCTCTCTCATGACCGGTAGGAAAGGAAATAGGAAAAGTCTCCTGAGTTATAAAGGTAGAATCGATGGACAACCAGCTCTTGAGAAAGTAACCTCGTATTTCTTTGAACCCGCTGGTATCAGGATCTGGGTCTTTCAAATATTAAAACACTAACAGTAACTGCATAGGGATTATGTAGAGGGAGTACCAGATCCACTAGTGCCTGGGAGTGACTGTAATGAAAAATGATGCCCTGAGGTATTACAGAGCACCTGGAATTCACAGAACAAGGAGGAAATAAGGAAAGACTAAGGGATTAAGCTATGACTTGACACCTCTCCTCTTCGTGACACAAAACAGATCTCAACAACTTCAGCATTAACGTATTATTTGTTTCTGTACACCACAATATTCTTTCCTATTTCCTCTCCCAGGTAAATCCTCAGCTCATATGAAGAAAGATGGCAATATATACAGGTTTCCAGCAAAGCCAAGACTAATTACAACACAGCTTTCATAGTGATTCCAGTAAGCTCTTTTGCAGTGTTTCCTGACTTAAATAGCAACCGTTCTTCAGGGAAAGCAAGAAAGCCCTCTCCCGCTCATGGGATGAAGTGTGTAATGTGATGAAGAATCTCAAATGTGGAGAACATGAATGCAGTCAGGATGATGATGATTGTGACATGTGATGGGGTTTAAAAATAAAGGAAACTCCCCAAGGATCCATGTGGTCTGGAAGCAGGGTGAATCAGAGCTCCCCTACAAAACAAGAAAGCAGGTACGTGCCCCTGCTGGAATGGTCAAACAACAAAACATAGCCAAAGAAACAGAATGGTCTATAAAAAACAAAGCATTGTAGAGCTGCAACACCTTTGAAGAGAGTGCAAGAAACTTCAGTTTGACTGACTGATAAAAAGAGTGCCAACTAGGACATGTCAAGATGCAAAATGGTTCCCATACCCACCCCCACCCTTCATCCTCCACCACTTCAGTGTGGATCCCAAATCATGGCATTTTAATTACTACACAAAAAATAATTCACGTAGGGGAGCTTCTGGCAATACCCGTCCCTGCTTGAGCTTCTTGCTTAGGCCATTCCAAAGTACAAGTCCAGGACTGTCCCATAAACCTGACATATCACCGATGTAGGGGACACACCATTTCCTGTAATACTATTCCATGTTCTGTTGTTCCCAGTATATTGCACATTCCAGGACTTGTAAGTACTTCTTCAGACCTTTGAAGACAATGTTTCTCTTTTAGAAAGAAGTGCACAAGACAGGGATGACTGAGCCTCAGCTGCGTCTCTACAACCTGCCTTTGCCATGATCCAGCTGCAAGCTCCTGAACAGTCCACACCAGCCTGCTGGTCTCATACACTCACTGTGAGAGATCCCCAACTGGGGGACCACTGCCTCCTCCGTCAAACAGAATTTCCCTGCGGGTTGGCTCAGGTATTGATAGCTCCTGGGCAAGGTCATTAAAACGAGATATGTAATCTATGCTGTTCTCATTCATCATGCAAGCCAGCTGGGAATCCACCACCTAGAAGAGACATAGGAGAAAATAAGAGCTACATGTCAGTGGAAATTTCACAGAATCACAGGATTGTTTAGGTTGGAAGGGACACCTGAGATCATTTTGTCCTGCTCAAGTAGGGTCAGCTAGAACAGATTGCCCTGGACCTTGTCCAGTCAGGTGCTGAATTATCTCCATGAATGGAGATTCCACAACCTCTCTGGGCAACATGTTTCTGTGTTTGACCACCTTCATATTAAAACAGTTTTCTTGCGTTCAGGTGGAATTTCATGTGTTTCAATTTGTGCCCGCTGCCTCTTGTCCTGAGAAGTTTGACTCTCTCATCTTCATTCCCAGTCTCTCCTCATATGAAAGATACACCTCATCTGAGTGAGAGAATAGCTCTTATCCATGGCTCAATGGAAGCCTCTTAGGAAAAAAAAACCCCAAACCAGTAAAAGACTCCCTATAGTCTCAATGGGCCTTACCTGTCTATCTTTAATTCAGCACTAAGATGCACTAGTAGATGCACTGTCCAAAAACTCTATAGATATTACCTCTGACATAACAACTGCATTTCTAAATAAGACTTGTTTCTGAAGGACGTTTAATAAAAGGCCTTTCAAAATTCTCCCATCATTAAAGCCATTGATTCTTCTGAAGACGCCCACACAAACCCACATCTGCCACAACAGCTGCTCTGGTGTGCCTAAAATGGTGGCTTACCCCACTTTCTTCTGAAGGCAGTTTGTAAGATCAAGGACTGCAATGTCACTTCAAATCCACACAAATAAATTATCATATATTCCCTTAGTTAACACACACCTTGACAGATTCTCATACCAAGTAAGCAGAATCCTCTTATTTATGCTAGAAAGTGAAGCTGTGTGCAGAGTTTGAAGCTGCCAAGGGCACATTAAAACAGCATAACCTTGCTGCAGCTTCTGGTCACAAGGTCTGTACAGCACCTCCTCATCCAAATCCAAAGGGCAATGGGGGAACGACATTTTCCTTCCATCAGGGTAAGCCCCGACACAGTTACAGTGTTAACACTGAGTCAACCACTGTAAACTGTCAGGTAATTAAGACTGGGAGGGGCCTGTAGAGGTCTCTAGTTCAACCTCCTGCTCAAAGCAGGGTCACCTAGGAGGACAGACCAGCTTACCAGGGCTTTATCGATATTAGTCTTGAAAAGCTCTGCAGACAGACACTGCACATCATCTCTGGGCAACCTGTTCCCCTCCCTGACTGTCCTCTGGGTGAAAATGTTTTTCTTTACATGTAGTCAGAACTTTTCTCAATTCGGCTTTTGCCTGTTCCTCCCACCATGCATTACCACTCTGTGAAGGGCCTGGCTCCATCTTCTTGATGACCTCCCTGCAAGCACTGGTGGGCAGATAGGTCCCTCCTGCCCTGAAGCCTTCTCCAGGCTGAACAAGCCCAGCACCATCAGCCTTTCCTTAGACAGGTGCTTCAGCTTCCTAATCATCTTGGTGGCCCTCTGCTGAACTTGCTCCAGTACATCTGTCTTTCCTGTATCGGGTGCTCAAAACTGGCCACAACATTCCAGACGTGGTCTCACAGCTGTTGCATAGAGTGGGATAATTATCACTTTGTTCATTCTACTGGCTATGCTCTTGCTAAAACAGGCCACAACACTGTTGGTTGTCCTAACTGCCACAGAACATCCTACCTCATGTTCAGCTTGCTGTCTATCAAGATGCCCAGGTAATTCTCAGCAGAGCTGTTTCCTAAACACTCAGTCTCCAGCCTATGTTGCTGTTGGGGTTATTGCTTCCCGGGGGCAGGACTTTGCATTTGTCCTTGCTCAATTCTGTAATATTCCTGCAGCTCATTCCTGTCTCTGCCCCTCTGAAAGGGACCTCTTTCCTCAAGTGTATCAAATGACTGCTGGTCTTCACTCCACCCCTTCAGAAGATTTCAAAACGAAGGTAATCCTACCAACAGAGAAAGTAACTCAGCAGCACCGGACCTTCTGCCTTTCTCTCAAGTAACTTAGCGTTAGCCATTTCCTGCTTCTTCCTTCGGGACCTATTCATTTTTTCTACCAGTCCTCCAACTGTACTGTATCTGCATCAGTATTAACACTTCTCTCATCTTTAGTATTTTCAGTTCCTGCTCTACAAAGCAGGACACACAAAACAGAAGGATTACAACTCTCTGTCAGACAAAGATGTGTCTAACGAGGTAAACGTGACCTCCTCCAGCAAAAAGAACCTGGGTCGAAGGTGCTCACAACAGCTTTTTGCACCAGCTCTGTGCAAAACCTCGAGTCATTTTACATCTCTCCGTTAAGAATGTAACCCTGTTTTACTAAGCTGAAGTGCAGATGTCAAAGCATCTTTGCCTTAAGTATCTCAGGAAGTATGATGGACAATATACACTAACACTGCACTAAAAAAGGAAGCAGCCAGCTGGACGTAATCCGATGACATACCTCTGCTACATCTGCCAGTGACCGTGACACAAAAGAGTCCCGTGAGTTTCCATCCAGAAGGCTGGGTCCCAGTAAGGAGGTGCCGCTGGCAGTCCCAACAGGAGTTGGCAACATTTTTCGTCCCTTCTCAGGGGAGATGAAACTTGCTATAAAGAACAGGCACATCAGTAAGTCACTGCACTGAATGTTTGCAACTGGGAGGATAAAGAGAAGGACAAGGAAATAGAAAATGAAGGACAAGTATCTATTTCTTCTGCCTCTTAAAAATTACATGTTACCAGCATGAACACCATCAGCACACTGCTAAGAGTACAGAGACTCTTTACTCTGGCCCCATTAAATATTAATTAAAAAACCCCACCTACCAAACCCCAAACAAACCCAGTGATCTCATGTCTTTGAGATTATGCTCACCAAGCATAGAACAAAGCCTGTTTTTCCAACAGCAGAGCCAAGGGCATCTTTTCATTTTGGCACAATAGCCAAAACATCCCAACCTAACTGATGAGTCAGGCTCTAAACAGACTACAAAGAAATGCCAAGGAATTATGTATCCCAAGGTATGGGCCCAATCTAGCAACAGGATCTTTTCAGGAACAGACTTGTAAAGAAAAAAAGAAAAAAAGAAGAAAAAAAGAAGAAAAAAAGAAAAAAAAAGAAAAAAAGAAAAAAAGAAAAAAAAAGAAAAAAAGAAAAAAAGAAAAAAAGAAAAAAAGAAAAAAAGAAAAAAAGAAAAAAAGAAAAAAAGAAAAAAAGAAAAAAAGAAAAAAGAAAAAAAGAAAAAAAGAAAAAAAGAAAAAAGAAAAAAAGAAAAAAAGAAAAAAAGAAAAAAAGAAAAAAAGAAAAAAAGAAAAAAGAAAAAAAGAAAAAAAGAAAAAAAGAAAAAAAGAAAAAAAGAAAAAAAGAAAAAAGAAAAAAAGAAAAAAAGAAAAAAAGAAAAAAAGAAAAAAAGAAAAAAAGAAAAAAAGAAAAAAAGAAAAAAAGAAAAAAAGAAAAAAAGAAAAAAAGAAAAAAAGAAAAAAAGAAAAAAAGAAAAAAAGAAAAAAAGAAAAAAAGAAAAAAAGAAAAAAGAAAAAAAGAAAAAAAGAAAAAAAGAAAAAAAGAAAATGTATTCAAGGCAACACTGTTGAAATGAAAGCAAGAAGTCAGGGAAGAGTTCTACAGATGTCCTACTGGGCTTACGATTTTCCAAAGGATTCACTTCTAATAAACAGTGCTCTTTTTCTTGGCCCTTTTTTTTTTTCTTTTTTGAAAGGAAAGAGCTTTTTTGTTGCAGTTCTTTGCATACTGACACTTACAAAACAAGCTACTGAGAGACGAGTCTGTGGAGTCATTGGGGTACCACTGGGGATCGTGGCTGGGAGAGGCAATCCAGTTCTGTTGAGGACTACTGGATGGGGACGGAAGACTTTTGGAGCTGTCACTGCCATTCAGCTTTGCAGGAGAGAGAGAAACACCTTCATCTGTAAACCAATGTCAGGAATCACCGATTCAGTCAATGCGGTAAAGTTATAGGACACTGCACTAATCCATGTTTAGAAAGGAAAAAAACCCGACACCACAACAACAAATATGCTATATATGCTAGAAAATAAAGGCTAGGCATATAATTTTATTTCCAACAGATATTAAACCAAAAAATAACTAAGAACTGCTTCCTGGAAAAGTTTCTGCTGACACGTAAGATGTCAACAGACGTTTTTTCCAAAGTTAATAGGAAGCCTTTAGCTAAGCTCAGACTTACTGTATTGACCAGAGCTGATAGCTATTTCAATGATAGAATCGCTGATTTGAGTGGCAGGTTCTCCTTGAGAAAGCACATCTTCAGGTGGTCCAGGCAGAGAAATGTCCAAGAGAGCAGAAACATTGGGAGGGGAGAGCCGGGTACTGGAAGCCTCTGATGAAGGAAGTGGAGGGGTGCAAAGACCATTTTGGAGGGGAGTCTTGGACAGTTCTGACAGAGAAAGGACGGACGTGCTCTGTTAGAAGAAACAGAGTTAGTTGTTCATAACTTCACGAAAGACTTGGAAATCCATCTGAAAAGCAACAGCTTAGCTCCTCAGCATTAGATTAAAATCAGACTGCAAGGGGGGAGGCGGGGAAGAGGACTAATAATCCAGCAGATAATATTGCTAAAATTTTAGGAACATTTATATAATACATTTTTATTATTTTAATGAAAAATTATCTGTAAGCAGATGATAAACAAATATGCTTCAGCCCATATCCTGCCAAATCATCTGAAAAAACATGGGTCTGTAACATTCCAAAGGATATTTAATACAGCCTACATAATGGAAACAGCATCATAATAAAATTAACATGATTTTGATGAACCTACAAGATCATTCTTAAGAATTAAGTATTAATTTGCCTTTGTATAGCCAAAAAACCTGTAACTGCTTGAAGAGCACATATATATTTTAAACTAACTCACTCCTCTTTACAGACAGGCTTCCCAAAACTCAACTGATCTTTTTTAAGGACCTCATCATAGAACTGTTTGTCATTTTTTTCTGATGTAGTCTACACAAAGCTGTCCTGAGAGCAAGAACCAGAACCTAAGGCCCCATTACCACAAATAAATCCCTAGTAGGTTCGTGTCCTAACATCTGTGCAATACAAAAAATAAAAATCTTCCCCTCCTTTATGCTCTCCAATCAAACTAATTTGACCTTTTTCACATGTACCTGTCACATGAAGGGTAGAAAGTGCTTCCACTGAAAGAAAAAGAAAAGCCTGAGGCTTAAGTATCTAACAAGAGGTCCTGGATCCCACTGGAGAAGGAAGCCGGGGATAGGATGACAGCACTCTCACACCCTAAGTGCTGTCACAGTTACATTTTAATTATCTATGTCTTACTGGATTCAGCATAAAGAAAAGTGGTTCTCTGAAGAGGACGCTGGCATTACAATCATGCTTTTAGTCTTAAAATTCCTCCTTCAGCACCATACAAGCAACAGACCTGCCAATTGCTGAAATCTTCATGACGTCCAAAATACACATGTACGATACAGCAGAGCTATTATAGCCTCCTCCCTGTCTCAAGAAATATGTAAAACCTGTTTGTCCTTCAGAAGTCATTCAGCTTTGCTTTGCTTTTTTTTAGAGAATGGCATCCACATAAATTTAAGCAGCCTTCCTAAATTTATTTCTTTAAATTTCTTCAGACACTATAGATTTCAATTCCCACAGAACAGTACCAATGGTGTACAATTACCTGGGAACAAAGGGGTTTTAACTAGTAATACCAGTGGTGTTTTCAGAACATTACCTGTTTCATACAACTGTTCTTTCAACTCATACTCTACCTGGAAACCGTCAGGAACTGCCTCCTGCTCATGCCGTGTTGGTAGGCTGATGAATGGAACCCGACACCCAGGGCCTGAGCCCTAGAAGCACAACAGAAACCATGTGAGCAACATTTACATGAGATGCTGCAAACAGAGCTGGGGAGGTGAGAGACAAGTGCCTATCACCGTTTATGCACGTTCGTTTTACATATAATGCCTTTCAAAATCGTCCGTCAGCTCCCTGAGAAAATGACATGAACTAACATGTATCTGAGTCTCAATGAAAGGAACAGCAAGAAGAAATCATGGTTTCCATTCCAAATACCTGCTTAAAAGTCCATGTTTTTCCCCAAATTCCTTCCTGAATTACTGGCTATTGAAATGCTACTGTTTCTTTTTAAGCCCAGATTTCTGGATGGCTAACTCCAACAGTCTCACAGCTGAAAGCTGTTCTATAGGATGGGAATCTGCTCGATGTGATGATGATTTGATCCCTCTACCCTGAAATACAGGCTACATGACATGTCTTGGGCTTGCCATAAGAAAATGGGTAACAGCAAGCTCCAGGAGAAAGCTCGCTAAAGAGTCATTAATAACACAGCTTTTTTACACAATGAAAGAGCAAGACACTTAACTACTATAAAAGAGACTCTGACCTCTACAGTGGTGATGGAGCCTCCATTCTGATGCGCTGCTGTTGACTCCCGCCCTGTTACCATTGTGGTCACTCTGTCTGGTGACAACGGAGACACACCTGACAAACCATCGGCATCCAGGACAGGCATAGGGCTACCAGGGATAATACCAGCACTTTTAGCTGCCAAGTCAATAGCACCTTTTGTGAAACAAAAAAGCAAAAAACACATCAGAAGCCTTTTCTTCTGGCAATTACTTTGTTGTGACTCATCTAAAAGAAGATTTTATTTTTTTTTAAATTGCCCTGAGTCAAAACTTAACATGCAAAAAGCAAAAATGGTAATTATCTGCTCAGCTGTATCAATTGTTCCTCTTCACAAAGTATAACATTTCTTTCAGCTAAAAGGTTTGATTTTTTTCTGCCCTGTTCCAACACGTTATCAGGTATATCAAAACAGTTTAGAGAAACATCCCAGTTCTCCCCTCCTGCCCTTTCCTTCTATTTTTTTTCGTTTTTGTCCTGCAAATTCTCAAGTATGTGGTTATGCAGTTTCTAGAAATTTCCTATGGTTTACTCGAGGGGCTCCAAAACCAACATAGTCTTGGTTTTGTTATCTTGCCTCTAGCAGCCATTTAGGCTCCACATAAAAAACTTCTGTTGTTGCAGGGACAACCTCACCCGGATGTTTTAAAATCCACTCAAAACATCTGAATGTCATCCCATTGCAGAGAATCCTCTAAGTGAAACATTGAGGCAGTCACTGTTTTCATCTCACTAATCACTCTTATTACAGGACCCATTCTTTAGTTGCAAGACAGTATGTCCTTAGGGTACACCCGCGTGTTTTTTTTCTTGTAGAATTCACAATCTCACACCGCAGATAAGCTGTTTGTGTTTCTTTCAAATCTGTCACAACCCCTTGCTTTGCTGGCAGGCCAGACACCGCGAAGGAACCTAGTTCAGACAGTCCCAGCACTGACTGCTCCCTTTCTGCAGTCACACAAAGCCACAGAAAGCAAGATATCATCAACACAGCTGTTTTCTTTAACTTCCAAAGGCACTAACAATTTTACCTAGGAAACAGAAACCAATGATCTAACATCATACAGATCACAACAGACTGTGACTCTCATTCTGTTTAAGGAATTACTTACTAGACAGATGGCTGGTAGCCTGTGTTGGAAGAACTTTGGGCACAATTGGACGAGAAACAGCAGCTTTAGTCAGTGAGGACTGGATTGGCCGAAATGAACCTCTCCCTAGGGTGAAGGATTAAATACCTCTCAAGCAAATGAAATCTAACATCTTTAAAGCAGAGCACAACACAGTTCAGTCAAAGCAACCAAATTCCAAGTAGTAGCGAGCTCCGGGAATGCAAGTAGTGGAGATGATGAAACAAACTTGAAACAGCAATGCAAGCTAACTAGTGCCTTACCACAAAAACAAAACAGCAAGTGCTGCTGTGTTACTGAAGCTGCTTTCATTATTTTCAATTAAGATAACCTTTAAGGTCTCATGTTGATTTTGAAATTTAAGCTGAGATGGGGGATCACCTGGACTACCATCGTACTCAAGAGTGTATCAGCAGAAAAGGACAAATGGGCAGTATATTGGTTACCCTGGATGGAACTTAAGCAGTATCCCAGGCACTAGGAGAAGTCCATTAAAAAAAAAAAATCTACACCCTACAGAAAAAAAAATTCCTGTCACAATCATGACTTGCTTAACAATGATCCGTGAGAACAATCCCATATCCTGTAGGAAGTGACTCAAGCAACTGGTAAATGAGACTGTTTTTGAAAGGATATTTTCCCCTATTCAGAAATTATTCCTTTACACAGTTTTAAGGGACACTTTCCAGTCCATCTCATGGCAGCATGAAAGTGAGAGAAGATAAGCAGACTCACCTGTAATGGATGAGTTGGATAAGATAGAAAAGGAACAGACATGCTGGGACGGATTTCCAGATGGCCTGGGGAGCAGTGTTCTCTACATGAGAGAAACAACAATAAACCAGAACACATTTAAATACAGAACAGAGGGTAAAGCTTATCTTCTAAGGCACAGAAGTTCATGATACCTTCCAGAATAAGCAGAGTATTTACATGGCATGACTGTCATGCAATAGACACAGCAGTAAGGTCTGTGTAATCTTGAGAAAGGAGCTACATATAGGAATCATGTGTTTTCTCTGCAAACTGCTGTAAGAGAAAATTTCCACATGGACAATTCTCAGAGAAATGCTAATTAGAACTATATTCCTTTCCGATAATACATTGCAGTAGTTTCCAAATTCCCACAGAATTACAGCAATGATCTTAAGGATGGGATCCAGTCTGTGTGCAAACTGATTTCATTACCATTAAACAAGTGTGAATTAACGAGGCAGCGATATGTACTTGAGAGCTGTTAAAACAAATGGAATTGCAGAGACCAGGATATCTCAGTACAAAAAACCAGTACATAATGCAATTTTAGGTCTCCCGCTCTTATACAGAGCAGAAGAGACATACGGGTATATTGACCCTTTATAACTTTGTTTTCCCCAAACAAGTTTCCATTATTTTGGGTTGAGATTTCTTGTATGTTCTCCATCCACCTCTGATTTCAGTGGCATGTGCCTTTTGCTGGGTTATCAGAGTAGCCTAAAGGAGGTTAACACCCACCTACCACCAAAGCTCCATGACAACAGGCTACCTCCTCTGTGCATCTCTTTGCCAGTCCCTTTTTTTTCCAGAAATCATTGTTCAAGTACTGTTATGTGTTATTCCACTACAGAGGTTTATACCCACCCCAGTTTAACAGCCATTAGTGAGCAGGAAGCAAGAACAAATATCTGAAGGGGGATCTTGCTGCAATAGCACCGATGGCTTTAGCACAGACAGATCAGGACACCACATGAACACACTGCTTGGGCATTGCTGCCAGTGGAGCCAAACAGCAGAACCTGCTTTCCGCTGAGGAGCTTTTTTGTGGGTTTTTTTTTTTTTTTCCAAACTACCTCATGCACTGGACTGCTACTGTTGCTGACATACCTCACATAGGGAATATAACATGGTTGGTTACAATATAGACTAAAATGCTTGTTCCCTCCTATGTTCAGCTTCACTTTTACAGTGGATGTATGACGGAAGTTCATTTTTTTAATTTTAGTTAGGTGCAAATCATTATAGCCTTTCTGACATCTATTCAGGAAGCCAAACAGGTGTTTCACACTTTGCAAATCGTTCTGACCTGTACTACTAACGGCTTCCGCAAGTGCCTGTTCCGTAACTTCCTTGGCTTTGGCAAGAAGAAGTCCGACTGCATCTGGACAAGAACAAGAAATGCATTAGGAAGTATTTTAAGCATGCAGACACAGAATAAACTATACCCCAAAAACTCTGTTTGTCAATAAAGTTCTAACTATTTATTAAAATCCTGTATTTGTTTCAGACAGCACAATATTCTTTCTGCTAGAGTAGGAAAATTTTCCACCAGGAATGTATTTTGCTGCTTCTTGTTTTATGGAGACAAAGCCTTCTCCCAAAAAAGCCATTTCACTACTTAACTCCTGTAGCTTGCTATGATGTTGTTACTGAGAGATTGTATATATAAATTGGGTATTTCAATCAAATACAGCAATGAGATTGTATTAAGATTAGCTGCACGGTAAGAAGGATATCAAGTTTGCTAAACCTGGCAAATATATTTGCTGAAGGAACTTAATTAGAGAGTGAACCAGTTTCATCGGGCTGCGTGATGGCATTCAGAATCAGGTCTGAAGAGGCAATGTCACTTCAAAGCACGGTTATATAGTCAAAATCTGACTAATCTCAGCTAATACACTGTTATGCCTGAGCACCACTAGAAGCACTGTTTCATAGGAAAGCCCATACTTTCTGATGAACCAAAAAATGCCCGTAATACCTACGGGAAGCTGGCTCAGGCACAATATGCTACTTCTTTCACTCAGTCATCTCACTTACACTGATTGTGTCTAAGTGCTGCCGGAAGGTCAGTTCTGCTTCTTTGCTAGGCAAGAACAGTTTCCCATGGCGGCTGTTGGGTGGCAGAGTTGTAGGAACAGCGAAGAGTCCACCATCAGCATCAGCGCTTCCAGAACTTGAAGGACCAGCCACCAAGAGAGGTCTAGGGAGATTTCTCAAACCTAGACAATTTTTAACAGCAATTTAAATGAAGTAAAGTGAAAACAAAAGAAAGTAACTATTTAGTAACTGAAGGATCCTACAGAGAGAGCTGGGCTTATGGATTCTGGCTCTGACACCATTTGTGATCGCAAACCATGAAACTGTTGATACTTCAGTTTTCCCACCTGCAAATTGACAGTATTTACCTACTTCACAAGGATTCTGCAAACATTCTCTTGCTTTGAAATCCTTTGAAAAACAGGGTTAAATACAATTTTATGCCACTAAAGAAACTAGAATTTATGTACCCAGTTATAAGCCCCACACAGACTGTGTTAACTAATTTATCTATTCGGCTTGTAGAAACACTTGAGAGCCCTTCCCACTAAACAAACTATATAGCCACCATTCCATTATCTTCCAGGATAAACACAGACTCATCCTATAATGTTTACGTTTTATTTACACTACCCACCCCCCAGCCCTTCCCCATGGTAATTCAAAGCGCAACCCCAATAAAATGATTGTAAGTGACAGAGAAATGAAAGAGCAGAGACCAATTTACCAACATACCTCCCAAAAGATGGGTTGTCTTAGAAATACAAATTTGTCACATTGAAATAATGGCCTCTGTTCCGAGTAAAACTTCTCCCTTTACATTTAACTTTAAAAAATATTGTAGGATTTCACAGTGCTGTGCCCACTCTGCTGGCATCCAGCTAGGATGAAAACCAGCATTGCTAGCATGTCACTCTGAGAGAACCAAGAAGTGTACCTGCCTCTCTTCCGCAGAAGCGCTCACTACATACACAACACCAGGTTTCATTACGATAGTCAGTAACGGCTATTTTCACACTGCACCCACACTTGTCCTGGTACTGCAGCCTCCACTGCTGGGCTGGAGATCTCAGCTGGAGGCAGCAGGCACCTGACACCCAGAGGGGAAAGAGGCAAAGCAGGCAACAGTTCTTAGTCATGTCTGCTACCTCCCTGGGCAGGAACAGAACACAGCACGAGCTTGGGCCACACTAATGCAGAGATGGGTATACGCAGCAGTATTCAAGAAGCACTTTGAAGAACACCAAACTTTATTTAGCTAACAAATAAGCCTGCAGGGTTTATTATCGTCCTATTTAAAAGACGAAATTGCTGCTCTAGATTCTGCTGGTTTTCCAAAGGTTAGTTAAGATTACAGAGTGCCAATGTATCTAAAAAGCAGTTAAAGCAGAACAACATAAATTTGTGCCTCCTGCCTGACCAGGAGTTAGAGAGAATTGTTAAAAATAATACATATTTAAAAAAAGCAATAAGGACATGCAACTATAATTATGTTGTGATATTTTAAGCACAATAGATGATGTTGCATCACAACTGTTGCTTCACTTTTTCTAAATCTCTTTGAGTGATAGCCTTTATCCTCTTTTTAGTCTCTCCAGCTAGCTGGGTGGCTTTTGTGGAGCTGTCAGTTTGCCAACGCTTCAGTACTTCTGCAGTGGACACGGGCTATCTTCTAATCTTTATTTTCTCCTGAGAAGGCTAAATCAATTTATCTTTAATTAAAAACACCCAAAAAGACAAAAAAATAAATGCAGCTAGCACCTAGACGGACTCAGTCTATCAGGGAATGCACCCAGAAGGCTGGTTACCAAAAGCAACCTAGCAGTTTGCTTTCTGAAAGCCAAATTACTGCCATCATTTAATAGCACTGCATGTGAGGATACAAAGAAGCTTGATAATTACTGTACACTAAAAGCTGCAATCCAGACCACCATCAATCCTAGTTTAGATCCAGAACACCCTTCCTGGGGCTGATAAAAGGGATTCACTTTGTCTACCAAACCAACACAACTTAGTGGGAAGATATCAGGCTGGCCTGGGTATCCGTTTGACATGCTGGAACGCCACTACCTGAGGCCTAAGCCGAGTGCATTGCCCCAGGCAGGACCGCTGAGAAGCTAAACTGATCAACCAGTAGAATGTTGTACTGAACACACTCTTACTGCTCCTCTGTTCAAGCCAAACAGCTTGGCTGAAGCCAGCCTGGCTATCCTTGGTCGTGCACAAAAGCAGGAACACACAGTCCATGTTTTTCACTTCCTGACTTTGCACTAAAGACTACATGCTGCTTCATAGTTCGTGTGTTAAACCCTCAGGCTGCACAACCTGCTTGCAATTCAGTGATGCAAACTGAAGACTAACACGGACAATTGTATTTGGTTTCGAATCAATGAAGCTCTATGTAAACAGCACAGGGGTCTGTTCCTAGGCAATCTGACACGAAGTATTGTTGTCTTCTTGCTGTTTCTGCCGGATATCCTCAGCAGATGGTCCTTACCCTTACTTAAAACACTTCAAAAAGGATTTTGAAGGCATTGGGGAATCATAAAGTACAATCTCATAAAAATGAACGTCGCAAACTAAGGAAGTTTGATTCTACTTGCATATCTGATTTAAAAAGATACATCCTTCAAGCCTGTGTATCTCACTGAAATGTAACAATTTATTTGTTTGATCTATAAAATTATTGGCTTTTTACTAGATATGTAAGTACACCTTTGTCTGCCAGTAAGTGCAACGAAGCTTTATATGAAGATGAAATGGCTATAATGCCATTTTAAAATGAAAACCACACAGCACCACATGTTTTAGAGCATCAGTTAAATTGCTCATGGTCCATCACTTCTTACAGCACAGGTGTGAAAAGGACAGCATAGGAATCACAATTGTTCCCAGTAAACCTGACGCCTTCACAGACTTTTCTGAAGTCATAAACATTTGCTGGCAAATGCAACTAGACTGAAGAACAGCACTGAAATTCTTGGTCTGCACGGCTAGGGCTCAAGTTATAGCAGCTGTACCTTCTATTAAAAGAAAACGTAACTCATAATCCTTACATATTTCACAACAGCAGAATAGCACAAGAATTTTTCAGTAATTATTGTATCAACAAACTTTACACCATGTATTTAGTCTCCTCTTTAGTGTAAGCCTTCACTCTCTTGAGATCCCATACCCTGTATCAGTCAGCTCCTAACAAATGCCAGCATTTTCTGTAAGAGGGACTTGTGAGAGTTCTGGATTGCAAACTGTATTATTGACAGGCATTGTTTTTCAAGAAGAATTTAGGACAACTCTAATGCAAATTAACGCACACCAATGTTCTTAAACAGTTAGGTTTGTAAGAGTAAGAATGCTCATTCTCCCAGTGTTACATTACTGGGATGAGGTACTAATGGTCTGATCTCTTGAAATGCATTTTTATCAATACTAACCTGAGGAGCTGGAAGCAGCACCAGGAGAAAAAGTCTTGTTGTTGCGAAGGGCAGATTGATTTCGTGCACAGCCAGGACTCCTGGTGCTGATGGCAATCACCTTTCCCGGAGGAGTCAGTGACTGTTCCTCTTGAGCAGGCTTTATAGGTGACGTGGCAACAGAGCTCATCTCGGGCATCTAGAAATGCATGCACATTAGATGAATACTGTGCACTGTTACAACAAACATATTGTTAAACTTGTTCTACTTAGGAAGCTTAGCAAAAAATAAATAAAATCTGACATACAACAGTATCTTTAAGTACTCTAACCAATACCTTTGTGTGTGTGTGTGTGTGTGTGTGTGGTGGGCAGCTGAAATTCCCTTCCTGTGCATTTTAGCAGTGTTAAATGTCATCGGTTCAATATCATTAATTTATGTTACAATCGAGTTAATCCACTACAAAACCAATTTTCATAATCTCTAACCATCCAGAGGGCTCCTCTGGTTGGAAGTATACATGGACAAAAAAATATTTTGCTCTTAATTCTAATCAAGTAGACACCGATAGTTTTGAAGTTTTCCCATCCCTTCTCCTATTTCATACTGTAATACAGCAACAACAAGAAGCACATGGCAAGGTGCTTTACTAATTTTCCAGGCCTATCCAGTTATTTCATTAAGTTGTTTAAATGCTCCCTTTTTAAGGAATCTGTGTGCAACCACAGGCATAAAATTATCATTCACACTTGACCGCAATGCAATTTGCTACAGTTTGTTTTACGATGGTAATCTCCATTTAAAGGAACGAACCACAGCACAGTTGGCAATTTGGCTTTGTTACATACTGTCTTGAGAAAACAGCAGGGATCAGGCAATCAATCCTTCCTCTGTTAAAGTACCCTGTCATTATTTGATGAAATGCAGAGGATTTAAGAGAGAAAACTTTCAAAAAGTCTACAGTACTTTCAATTAGTCAGTAAGTATCATTCTTGCCTCTTGAATATGTATCAGCCCCACAACATTCATTGCCGCAAGAAAAGTGTCTCTTTTTCTGAAACACAGTAAGTATAAAGTGGAATTTGACAAAAAATAAAAGGTTAGATTACTTCTTTTTATTGGAATGTACAATATGGTATATATCTGAAAACGCTCCTTTATTTTTCAGTGGTGCTACACTACTTTCACTAGGACACCGAGAGCACCAAAGTGACAGGAAAACACTTGCAAATAGTAACTGCTGGGTTTTTTCCCCTTCCTCTTCTATCCTCCCCCCAAGTCTAAGGAAACTAGACTTTCTAGTTTGTGATTGCTTAATCATGTCATCCCTGGCTGTCACGTGTGTCACCAGAAGTAAAAGTAGATACAAAAAGAGGCAACATTGTCACAAATTCATGAGATGTCAGACCAAAAGTCTTCACAGTTTAAACAAAGTCTGTATCTGGAGCTGTATCTGAGCAAAGATGGTTTTAAATTTATAAAATTCTACATTCTATGTCTATAAAAACCAGGATCAAAGGGAGCTTTGAGGGTGGTTAAGTCTGCACCAACAAAGAAAGATCAAAGAACTATGTGTGTTTGGGAATATGATGTAAATGGTATCTTTTAACTCATTGTATCTCCACCACAGGCATTCAGTCAGGTCTGTTGAATTCAGTGTCTTTTTGGTCTTTAAAGGATGTTTTACTAAGTTTCAACTGGTTGCTCTAGGTGGAAATAGCTGCCTAGGTATCATAGGGGCAGATCTTAAACATTGGTTACAATCCACAAGAAGGAAAGCAAGTTCATTCCCAGTTGTCTGCTGAACAACTACCCTAGAGTCTGGGAACGTCTACAAAACCCACTGTGTCAGGTGCAATTATACTGGCTATGCTATCCCAAAGAAATAAATTCTTTTCAGACTTACACTTAGTGTAACTCGAACTACATAAACATTAGAAATTAAAGGTTGCAGTTTTCACCTAGAATATTAATCTCTCCCTTTGTCATCTAGACTTCATTTCCCACAAAAGGTTGGACCAGGTGATCTTCCAAGGTCCCTTCCAACCTGGGCTGTTCTATGGTGCTATGAACCTGAGAGAGAACAGAAGGCACCTACCTAACCTAACCTCCTGACAGATCTTTTCGTAGTCACATTAAGTGTTCGCTGTAATACCATTGAGACTCACAGCAAACCAGAAACTAAAAGGTAGTGTAAAAAGCAAACACAGCGTATTGAGGAAAAGTCCACTCTGTAGCAAGCTGGATTCTGTTGGGGTTTGTTCGTTTTGTTGTTTGTTAGGGTTTTTTTGTTGTTGTTGGGTTTGGGTTTTGGGAATCTCCAAGATCTTGACAAGGCTGGTCATTGATTTACTATGAAAACATAACTGGGCAATTCCCAGAACAAAGAAGAGTTTAGCATCTGGAGCATGAACAAGAGCTACTTACTGGTTTGGGATTGACTTCAGTAGAGATGAGTTTTAAAAGGCAGTTTAGGAGTCTCTGCTTGTGAAAGGTGGTACATGCAGGAACAGCACTTGACTCAGATGTTTGCTCCCTAGCATCCTGGGTTTCTGGCTCCAAGACAGCCAGCCAGTCATATTCCAGCTGCAACTTGTTCGGTTTGCCCATCATGAGGTAGACTTCAGCCAGCGTAAGGCTCTCAGAAGTTCGTAGACTCCATCCTTCTTCTCTAACCTGTTGAGAGAGCCGGCTTGGGTCATCCTTGAGAGACTTTGTACTAGATTGTCCCTGAGGTGGAGGTGGAAATGAGGAGCCCAGCTTCTCTTGAGAATCCTCCATTACTGCATCTGTTATATCCTTGGTACAAGCATCAAGCTGCTGGCCCTGGCTGTGGCTAGCCTGAGTTTCGTATCTGGATGGGCCACTGCCAGGTGAAGCCACACCACCTCTCAGTAGCTGTGAACAGGAGTCAGACGTCTCCGTGCTCCTCCCACTTGGAAAAGCCACAGGAGAAGAATCATCAGCTGCTGGAGTAGAGTCTCTCCCATGCAGTTTGTCTGTGCAAGAACATTTCTCTGGGACGATCAGGTCCTGACAGGACTTCATGTACCGTGGGAATGGATCGAGCAGAGAGAGCTCCTCCACATCAGGAATCTTACTGCAAGCACAAGCTGTGGTGCATGATGGTAGCACAGCTGCTTGGTCACTAGCCAGGGCCTCCCTGCCCTCCACACAGAAGGCCACCGAGCTCAGCTTTTCATGGTTCCCTCCTGGATCTTGAAGTCCAGAAGGTGGTTTTTGGAGACAACTAGCGATGCCAAGACTTGAGGCTGTTCCTTCTACCAGGCCAGGCTCTGGGCTGCCATCTTCAGTGCTTGCAGAAACTTCAGCTGCATGCTGAGAGGTTCTGCTTGACTCTGTAGTGCTCTCTGCCCTTCCAACACCCTTACCTTCTGTTCCCCGCGTGTATTTTAGCTGTCCCCTTGCTGTCCCCTGACCACTCTGTATCCCTAGGATTTGTGCAGGGGGCAGTAAGTGAGAGTCTTTTGTGTTCTGTTTGCATTTGCCAGTTTCCTGCCAATGCACTGTGCAGAAAGCCTTGGAGTGCACCACTCTGGCTACCCCTGGCAGCGGAGTGAGGGTACAATTCTCTCCTGGAAAGAGATGGAGCATCACTTTCTCCTCTGAGAAGCTGCCTCTTGTTTCTGAGTCTCTAGAGTCTTGAAGCTGCCGTTCTTCTAGTGTTTTACGCTAAAAAAGATGTGTCAAAGAATACAACAATCATCTGCCCCTTCCAAACAAGGACCTGGTAGCCTATTTTGCAAGTAAAAAAAAACAAACCCAAACCAACAGCCCATCAAGGACATGTTCTCTGTTCAGCATAGATATGAAGACTCTATGATTAGGTATTAAGTCTTTTTGAGGTGATAAGGACTACCCTGAAGACCTGCTATAAGCACAATACTAAATCTCTGTTCCACACAAAATTACTCATCTCTGCTTCATACATCATTGTAATTGTAAAAAAACCCCAACGAACTAACAAATCCCAACAAAACCAAGCAAAAACACTGCAACGTCACTGCACAGCAACACAGATACCCCTTTCTGTGCAGTAACCTCCACCTTACATGTTTTGACATCCTTCTAAGTTTCAAGTGCTATGCTGCTACTTCCTCCAGGCTCACAAATTCAAAAGAAAAGCCCGAATTAAAGGACTAAGAACAGGATATAGCATACCAGTCAACAGGCAAACAGAACGGCTGTTAACTCACAAAACCTTCTACTCCATGGATCAAAGTTCAGAGCTAGGGATATCTCTTACGTTGTATGGCTCAGACAGCACACAGATAAATAACAGACAGCAGCAGCCACCTAGACAAGAAGCTTAAGCTTTCACTTGGTGAAACTGCATAAAGCAGTAGGAAGATCTGTCCTTAATCTTTGCTGAAACTGGAAAAAAATCATCAGTTATTATCCAGGCTTCTATGGTGGTCACCCATCTACAATGAAACAGACTGTTTTCTAGTGACATTAAATAAAGGCAGGGAGCTTCATTTATTACCAACTAGCTTTTCAGGGGATCATAGCACAGAAGAGTTGAGGTAAAAGTGGAATATTATGGGATTTCCCATAAAAGGTTCCCTTAGTGATGCTGAGATCCTGAACTCTATATTTACTAAGCACAGGCTGGTAAAGTTATGAGGTAGAATCACACTTCTCATGCAAAAATGAATTTAGAATTGGAAGGGAATTGCTCACAGGGCACAGCATACAGAACAGACTAAGCAGAAAGAGGATACAATACGCACTTCATGGAGGGCCCACTTCTGCTTCAGGAACTCTATGAGGCTGGAGACCTTCCGATGTAACTCCACAATCATCCTGTATGCAAGATAAACAAAGCAAGGGAACAGAGAAAAAATGTCAGCAGAAGTTCAAATCACAGCCTTGATGCTAGAACTGGAATTAAGGGAAGAAACGGGCATTCTGTAATACAAGCACAGAGAACACACCTACCACTCCCAAGCTTGAAGAAAAAAACCCAAGAAAACCAAAAACCTATGTTATCCCGCAACTTTAAAATCCAGATAACTCACAACTGAGAAAGATAATGATATATCTGACTGCCATGATTCAAGATACTAGTTTCTACAGATGGAAGAAGAAGATAGGAAAAGATGACAAGATTTAGTTAAACTGCAGAAGTGCAGGCAAGGCACAAAGCTACCACATGAAGTATAGAAAGAAAAAGGGGCACAAAAACCCCCCCAAACATTTACTTTTTGCTCTCAAAGTATTTTATACAATAAACCTAACGCTGAAGATCTTCATTCTCCTCTCTGCACGATGTTTGGTCGTTTTACTGAAGTACACTATTTGAAAGACCAACCAACATCACAGAGTCCCCTGTTTTTTCTGCCAAGTTTTGGACTAGAGGTAAGTACTACAATGAACAGCCACTGATGACACTGAAACAACAGCATTGACTACATTTTGCAGGAAGGAGATTAAGCTACAAATGCCTTCCTTTCTGCTAGTATAACTGTGTTGGGGTTGGCAGTTGAGAGTCTTGGTGCAGGCACCCCGAACATCATTTTACTTCTCTCCCTTGTGCCTCTGTCTCATGGTACAGGCCAACACAAATTTTAGTAGAACTAGTGCTGCACATCTCCATTTTATTTGCACTCTGCTCTGACAACTGGGTTTTAGTGACATGAAGTATATTCATCTTCAACTCTAGTAGTTCCTATCATTACTCAAATTAAAAGATATAAAGAACAATGATAATCTAATTTTCAAGTCTGATGTGTTTACAACAGTCATGTACTCTGGTCGGACAAAGCCTCCAGAAAAGTACATTTAGGCAAACTGCATTATCAAAGATGAACTGCCCAGTTGGCAAAGAGAACCTTGAAGAGAGAGGAAGATGCTAGAATGCTGTTCATGTATTTCCCTACTCTATTCTGAGCATCACAATCAGTTCTTTATTACCTAAGCCGTGGATTCTGGGCAAGGCTCTGTACTCGAGCCCATGCATGATTATTTCTTGGCTGCAACTCCACAGGGACCTTGAGAGGAAGACGTACTGGCTTCTGGTCCTCTTCATCACTAACACCTGAAGGGAGATGAAGCACAAAGGGCAAGGGTCAAAGCAAGGAAACTCAGTCAGAACACTATATGCTCAGTTACGTGAAAAAAAGCATCACAGACATCAGCGTCACCTACAGACAACTTAGGCAGCTCAGCTTCACCAGCGGAGCCTACTTCCTCAGACTACCTCCTGTTCCAATATGTTTATTTTTTTCCTTGGGCACTGCAGTGGTACTGGAGCTTCCAGCTGAGCAAGCAGTGTCAAAATCAGATGTCTCGAAACTTCGAACAAGTACCGTATTTCAGATCTTTAAACTGCACTGATTCTACTTATTGAGGGGAAGGAAGAGGAAGGGAAAAAAAATAATTAAAAAAGTCACACATAGCTGAATTGGAGAAAGTCAAAAAAAAGTCTAAAATGCTCAATGCTAAACAACATACTACTGCTTAACACTGGCACAAGGGGCTAAACTTCGCATATACTGAAAGCACAACTGGTACAGCAGTAGTGATCTTGTCTGGTGTAGCTATTTCCTTCCCAATGTAGCTAGTGACATACTCCAAGACTTAGAGAGCTGGGTGGGTCCTAAAGTTACTGGGATTATACAAGCAAACAGGATAAGTAAGACAATAGGGACCTATCTGTGCCCGACAAATGTGAAACAGCACAAACTCCTCTGCTAGTGATGTACACATCAAAATAGGCCTACTCTCTCTCATATTTTTCTGACCATCTGGCAAAACCCTTCCAGTGTCTCTTACTTACCATCTGGATCACAGAGTTTCTTCAAAGCCCTGCACATCGGAGCTTTAATACGAAGGTTTCTGCCTTTGTAACGAACAGTTGTAGCCCTGAATACATTGAAAGAGATGTATTTATAGGCACCATTAACAAAAGTTTGTGAACATGTGCATATTAGGGACACAGAGTCAACTACAACCACGGCTGTAGGAATGAACAAAGACATTTAAAGGACTTGCAGTACAGATTCACAAGAGCATCCAATCTTCTCTATCACCTTACTTTTCATTATAGAAATGCTACTCTTGCGACCCTCCTCTTCCAGATTTTCAGGAAATATTGGGCTATCCACTTGGGGAGGGACTGCTGTTTTATAAATGGACCAGAATTATGTTACTTCGGTTGAAGAGTACCCTCAGACAGCTTCTTCAAAAAAGAAAAATGGTTTTGCTTTAGTCTCCTCTTTATACTCCTAACTCTTAATTTTGGGAAGTCTAAAGCTTTTGAAGAGTCTTCAATTCTGGAATATCAACACATTTGTTGCAGAAATGAGGTGAAAGAGCCTGTGTGGGAATTTGAACAAAGTAACTTTTACAGCAGGATTCCACTGGCTTTTAGCTTTAATACCACATTAACAGCTATAAAGATCCTTAAAAGCAATCGGCCACTTTTGTTTTCACACACTATTTGATTTCTTCACTCATACAGTCTTGTTTTCTTTTGAGAGACTTAAAAGGCAGGCATTGAGACCAACAAAGTTACTGATGGCAGTATTTACTACCTAATACTTCAAACAATAAGGATCAGATAGCATAGAAGTAGCAGGATTGAACACAAGGCTTTGCAAGTAAAATGAAAGAAATTATGGAGAATATTCCAATAGCAGGATCTTATTTTTTTCCTTATGCTGTAAGAAAGACAAGACCAGGCAGAAAGAGCACTTGTCTATATTGCTAAGAGGGAAATTTCGCAAAAGGGCAGCAGAAACGAAGCCAGACCGGAGAAGATGGAGTTGATGAGGTGAGCAGCTCAAAAGTTTCATTTACTAAGTCGTGAACTTCTACAGATTCAGAATATCTCAGGGCTGGAAGGGCAGATTTCCGCAATCTGCACTGAGCTACCAGAAGCTAGAGGGAATATGTTAGCCCTTGCTCTTTCTAACGAGCTTTGACACAGAAGCACCGATGGCTCAACTAATGGAAAGAGGAGAAGGCCCTCAGCTGCTGAGGAGAAACTATCAACAGTGTTACTTAAAAAAATAAAAAAAAAGACCCAAGAGCTGCTTGCCTAGTTTTAAGTAGTTCTTCCTATTTCCACTCTGCAACAGCAGACACCACCACAGCTGCTGTGACAGAAGCATCGCTGTTACCTTTCCTCTTTCAACTTAACCCTAACTTGAATTGTTGGAAATGTGAATTGTTCGAAGATAGTGGGTCCCACCAAGTGCAATGGTCAATCTCTGCCAGTGGAAAGACTTAGAGGAGGACACAGTAACACTTGTGGATATGTAGTCAATGGCATAATGTTGATGAAAGGTAAAACTTCCTCCTGGTCATTGCAATGGACACCTCAGCCTTATGACATCAGGCTCAATGTCCTCTTGTCCTTATATTAAAGTGCAAGTATGATTTTATCAGGAAAGCAGTATTTTTTATAAAATAAATCTCCTGAAAATAACTTTAGTCATATGCAGCCAGCACCCTCTATTTTTTTTTTTTTTTTAATGTGTAAAGAAACCAAGTTTCAAGGGAGGACAATATCAGTATGAATCAACCCAAAATAACTTACGTAAAGTTAATGGGGTCTGCAATGTGCCTCATACAAAACCTGAAGGATTTTGCAGAACCTAGAGAATCTGCAGTAAATAAAAATTCTAGATACATTTGTTTGACCAGTGCTTATTATTTCCTCCAAGAACAGTAACTGAAGAAAACAGCTGAGGACTAAAAGTCTTCAACTTTTACTGTAGCTCCTAGAAATCTCTCTTCCTGTCACATAGTTATATGCTAAAGTAACATCCTCAGGATTCACAACAAATACCTTTCGCCTTTAACTACAGGGATTCAATGAAAGCTACATTGACTCTATTACCACTAACGCTGTTCATCACGGTGAGTAATTTTATAAAGCTCATGTTGAGATGATAGGATGCATGATTGCACCCAACCACAGTCTGGGAACATGATAGAACTGTTGTACGGAAAACAATGCTGCTGCATGAAATTGCCAAAATTATTGTCTTCCTTGTTCTTCCAAGGAGTTAATTACAGCATTACAGCAATAAGAACTGCTGTAATGATTCCCTTGCTTAGCAAAGACATCCCTAGACCTTCCCTCCTGTTCTAGTGGAAAACAGTTTCACAACAGCCTCACACAAAATCCACTAAAGCCAGTGAAAATAAATAATTCAATGCACCTTGAAACTGGTTGCTATTGCAAATTCACACTACTTTAGGACAGCAAATTCTTTTGACTGCTTGTGTGAGCTGAGATTCTCCTCCTGCATCCTGATTTTCACTAACACAACACCTTTCTATCAAATGTGCCCTTGAAGTAGCTGCACATAAGAGTCAGAAATAGCATTATTATTATTATTATAATTATAACTTGGACAATGTAAGGGTATGAGTGAGAAGGGCTTTGTGGGGAGAAACATTATTTCTTCTTAGATTAACTGATATGACTATATAAAACAGACAAGCTTTGTGGAAATTGTTCTGTCACATGACTTGAAGGTGACTGAAAGAAGGACCCGAATGCTCAAAAGGCTTTTTGATCCACCTAGAACAGCTGAGCTAATTTGATCAAGAAAAAGAAGAAAAGCGCTGCCGTTCATTTTTCGTATTTTCTATTTCTCTTAAACAGCCTAACTAACTGGTCATAAAGCATTTATTATTGAGTCAGGCTTCCAGGCAGCTGTTCCTGATCAATTTGTCAACCACCTGCTCAGCTGCACCCTGGGTTACAGATACCCACTATCTGTTACCACCACAGAGCAGCTCACAAATGAGCAATAGATCAGCATCAAAAGCTCCTGGCTGCATTTGTAGCTGTGCTTAAAAGGCAGAGAGGGAAAAAAACCAACCCCACTCATCAAAACCTAGGATAAAAGCCAGAAAAGAAGTGTGAAAAACACAAGTATATTATCAAAAAGATATTAAAAAAAAATCTAGGAGAAAAATCATATTGGAGGAAAGAAAACAAATGCAAAACTGCCGATAGCCCTAAAAGAGGAGCAGAAACTACTGTAGTTCCTGAGCGCCGAGTGGCAACGGCACAGTTTAGCAGTCAGCAAGCAAAGTACACTGGTCAGTAAATGAAGGAACATAGAACACACATAAATTTGACAACACAACAGTAAAAACTTCACATGGAAGTTTTTGCCCTGGCACTACAATATTCTTCCATGACTACAGCAATCAATACTTTTATTTTCATTGTTCCCTATAATACATTTTAGAAGTAGCATCCCAGCTCTCTAGATTCAGGTGTTCTGCTTCGGGAGTCAGGAATAATCCCCCTAATTCCCTGTTCCATAAAGTATGATGGGCTTCAAGCAATCTGGGGAGAGTCTGATAATCAGTTATTCTTTAGACGAATATAAAATTAGATATATTTAGATACTGTAGTTTCCTAACTGAAAACCATGGCTGGGAGGCTAGAAAAAGATTTGTTCTACCAATTTAAAAGAAAAGCACAGTAAAAAAGAGACAGCCTGCAACAGAACTACTCTTAGCTTAAAAATACTTATTTCCTTCTCTTCTTGATCCTAGATGCTTCCAAACACAGAAGATGGTAATTCTTAAAAAAAAGCTGTTCTACTGAATACGCAGGAAGAACTACTAGTGTAACTTGACAGCAACAGCATATTCTGCCTAATTAAAGAGATCAGTTTTGTATACAATTTTTTCCAGGATGAACTGCTATTTTATTATCAAGATTTTTAGGGAGTTACAAACTCCCCTGTGGCATACCAAATGGCTTTTACAAGGAAATCGAATGCAATGACAGGTTGCTCCCACTCCACACAAAGCACAGTCAGTAACTGAACCTGGCAGATCAATCAATACCTGTGAAAAGTTTCTGTCTTTAAAGGTCTTTCTCACTTGTGATATTAAGAGCCTCTCAGGCTGGCGAGGCAAAACCACATGTGCTAACAGACACTGAGCAGTACTGTGCTTTAACTGTTACGTATTTATGACATTCCTTTAATTATATGTTTGTTGTGGGGGTTCTTTTTCTTTGGTTGGTTGGGTTTTTTACCTCATCCATAAATGCTACAGATTTACAAAGATATCCAGAAAATATTTGTATTCCTTCAAATGTAAAGATTGTTGCAAAACCTAAGTTAAATAAATACGTTTCACTTCTAAAAGTGAAACAAAACAAAAAAGCTTTGGTTTAGGTTTATTTAAATGGGTTCCTGAGCAGTTCTGATATACTGGCATACATTTTTGTTTCTTGTTATATATCCTGATCACACAATCCAGCAACATATCGTTGCTGTAATAAAAAACTAGCGACAAAGGACTGGACAGAAAGTGACTCAGATCTATAATTTCTAAGGGAACTTTGGTTTCACAGTTGTCTTGCTTAGTGATTCTAAAAACTTCTTTAAGCAGCTTGTGTGGGCCAGTGTTGACATCAGTATGCTAAACTGCTCGGACCGGTTACAAAAGCTGACAGACCAATTCTTATCTTCCCCTTGCATTTATAAATACCTAAACTTTGATCTATTTTCTAGAAGATCCAAATTCATTCAACTACAACTGTACCTAAGGCTATAGTCTAGCCTGATTTTACACGTTACTGAAATTCACAAGACAAGTACAGAGACATATAGCAGTGAATGGCCCCAATTGCAATGACCAAATGGACATTTTTTGCCATTACTTGAAACTGCCAGTTGATTTACGTTTTCAGGCATTATTTAGTGTCTGTGACTTGGGTTATAAGCTCAGCTAGGAAGATTTTAAACACCATTTTCTTATGAGCACCTCACAGGGTCATTTGTTTTGCCATATACCATGTCATTATTACAGAACAACAGAGATGATGTGCAACATAAGCAAAATAAGCACTGAATTAGAATGTGTAACTTCAAGGTCTAGAGCCATCCTGCAAATAACCTGCCAGGTAGCTCCTCACAATCTTAGCCTCTCTTGACCTTTCTTACCAATTAAATGAGGCTAATGTTTACCCACTTCAGAAGATGATCATCAGAATAATGCATGTTCACACTCCCCATTTTTAATCACTTTGGATTCACTTTCACTCAAGACTTTCAACATAGTGACAAGCCTCACAGAGCGCATTGCACTCAGAGGAAAAGGAGGAGTAACAGACTTGAAAAAAACACGTTAGGAACTGAAAAAAAGAACTGTTTAGAAATCGAGAGGGGGATCACAGAATTGTAACATCGCTGAGCAAGATGGAAAGTTTAATCTAATTGGATATACACAATGCGTTTGCTTGTGTGAGATATAAGGCTGCCCCATACGTGCAGGGGATTAATTCAGATTGTGTAGACATACAGGTGGTAATGAAGACAAAAACATGAACATTGTTTCCCTGCACAGCTTGCTCCTTTTCGACTGACAAGGTTCACCCACCAAATGGGGCAAGAGACGCAGGAGAAAAAGGGAAGCAAAGATGTGTCTTCCATCAGCAAGTCTGCCGATGACATCAAGCTGTGTGGCGAGGTCGACACATTGGAAGGAAGGGATGCCATCCAGACGGACCTTGACAGGCTGGAGAGGTGGGCCCAGGCCAGCCTCATGAAGTTCAACAAGGGTAAGTGCAAGGTCCTGCACCTGGGTCGGGGCAATCCCAAGCACAGATACAGGCTGGGCGATAAGTGGATTGAGAGCAGTCGTGGGGAGGACTTGGGAGTGTTGGTGGATGATAGGATGAACATGAGCCAACAGCGTGCGCTTGCAGTCCAGAAAGACAACCGCATCCTGGGCTGCATCAAAAGCAGTGTGCCCAGCAGGTCGAGGGAGGGGATTCTGCCCCTCTGCTCTGCCCTCATGAGACCCCACCTGGAATACTGCGTCCAGCTCTGGAGCCCCCAACACAAGAAAGACATGGAGCTGTTGAAGCGAGTCCAGAGGAGGGCTACCAAGATGGTCAGCGGGCTGGAATACCTTTCCTACGAGGACAGGTTGAGAGTTGGGCTTGTTCAGCCTGGAAAAGAAAAGGCTCTGGGGACACCTTACAGTGGCCTTCCAGTACCTGAAGGGGGCCTACAAGAAGGCTGGGAAGGACTTTTTACAAGGGCCTGCAGTGACAGGACAAGGGGTAATGGCTGGAAGCTGGGAGAGGGCAGGTTTGGACTCATTACAAGGAAGAAGTTCTTCACCCCGAGGGTGGTGAGACACTGGCACAGGTTGCCCAGAGAAGCAGTGGATGCTCCATCCCTGGCAGTGTTCAAGACCAGGCTGGATGGAGCCTTGAGCAACCTGGTCTAGCGGGAGGTGTCCCTGCAATGGCAGGGGGGTTGGAACCAGATGATCTTTGAGGTCCCTTCCAATGCAAGCCATTCTGTGATTCTATGATGATCTGCTAGACAAAAAGCCTATGCAAGAGAAACTATTTCTGAACTGCCTAAGAATCTTAATACTATGTACACTCTAGTTCTCAGTTAGAAGATTAGCATTAATATTTTCAAATGTAAGGACTCCTGTTCTCAAAATGGTTTGTTACAAGACTGGCTTCTACAGAATAAACACTTAGACTTTGTATAAATCATTAGCCCTCATTAACCATTAATTAGAAGAACTAAGGCCTTAACCATGCAAAGTGCTAGACTGACGCTACAGCTTGCTAAAAGTCTCATTTATTATGGTTTAGTCTGTTTGGATGACACAGTATTAGAAAGGCTCTCCAGTACAACACAGAAAGACCAAAACAACAGCCTATATCCCGAACTCTAGAGATATTCAGGACACTAGGGAAAAAAGGCTCATCCCAGGCTCATTTTAACTATTAACTCCAATTTAAAGAAGTAATTTGCTTTAAGAATTATTTTGTTATGTGCAAAAACTTACCGCTAGGATTTTCTTAACTGTACAAAACCCAAACCAAACAGCAATTTCTCTTCAAACTTCATAGTTAACAAAAGAATGAACAAGTGATTTCATAAATAATCACATTCAACACCTGCAACACAACAGCACACTGTACAAAGTGCATCTCCCAGTAGCTGAAAGGTTAATTAATAAACTGTAAGGAACTCATTTGGAAACTCAGTTTGCAAACAACAGAAAGGTGAAACAACAAGTATCTGTTTTATGTAAGGTAAAGTCAAAAAGTCAGCAGCTGCTGAGTGGGCAAACTCTTCCTCCTGTTTACAGTAAAGTTTACTTCCTCAGTAATTTGTCTGCTGCAACAAAGCACCCTAAAAGCACTAATGCCAAAAGTAAAAAGGGATCTGTAACAGAAAATAACACTATTTTCAAATCACTTTTAAAGACACGATTAGGACAAACCAATGCCTTCTGAGTGATGCCTGCTTAATGATTACACTCCTTAAAAGAATATCCTTAGGAAGACATTTCACTTCAGAATACACAAATTCTAAAAGCAAGACTACTTCAGAAAATTTTACATACAAATATATCAGGTATTCCCTCATTTCTAATAGCACAGCAACTTCTAATCCCTTCTGTATTCTAAAAGTACATTGCCTAGACTAAACCCCCAAATCCCACTTCTTAAATTAAAAGAGAATACTCATTCTTAAAGTCAAGTAGAAGCAACTGGATGACTGAGGCCTACAGTGTACCAGAAGTGTCGTTTCAGGTCTGAAAGTCAGGACTCGTGAGCACTGATGGCAGAACTGTCTGGAGATAAGCTCTCACTACAAGAAAGACACGGAGGTGCTGGAGTGTGCCCAAAGGGCAACAAAACTGGTGAAGGGTCTGGAGCACAAGTCCTATGAGGAGCGGCTGAGGGAAACGGGGCTGTTCAGTCTGAAGAAGAGGAGGCTGAGGGCAGACCTTATCGCTCTGCAACCACCTGAAAGGAGGCTGTAGCGAGGTGGGGGTCAGTCTCTTCTCCCAAGTAACCAGCGACAGGACAAGAGGAAATGGCCTCAAGTTGCACCAGAGGAGGCTTACATTGGATATTAGGAAAAATGTCGTCACCAAAAGGGTCATCAAGCCCTGGAACAGGCTGCCCAGGGAAGTGGTGGAGTCACCATCCTCAGAGGTATTTAAAGGACGTGCAGATGTGGTGCTTAGGGACAGGGTTTAGTGGTGGACTTGGTAGTGCTGGGTTAACAATTGGACTCAATGATTTTAAAGGTCTTTTCCAACCTAAAGGATTCTATGATTCTATTTTCCCTATAGTGAATCAACACAGTTATAATGCTGTAACTTCTGTAAAGAATTCTCATTTCACTACCTTCTTAAACTTCACCCATCATTTCTTACTAATAACAATTAATGGCTTCACGGAAAAGGGGAGGAAAAATCCCATCCAAAACAACCTAAGAATGGAAAATGTCAAAATGCAGCTCTAAAACAGTAAGAAATGCCCCCTAGACTCTGTATGACCAATTCAACAATCAAGCTGCTGAACCACACAGTTCTAAGAGTTTCAGGAATAAGTTCCTACTTACCCGGCTTGAATGAGCTCATTGAGTTTAGCTGCATTCTTGTCATCCATACCTTTACATGAAATGGGATAATAGTGAATTAGGATAAAAAAAGGTCATGACTATATCACTTTATGTGTCCTGTTCAGTTTTCAAAGCTATTACATTTTATTCTCAGTTAGGATTAATGTGCATAGATGTGCTATAACATACCCTTTCTGAAAAGTTTCTACTTTCACAATGTGCAAGCTTTACCCGATCCTTGCCATGAAAATTAAATTTTACTCAAGGATTAAATGAACCTAGTTTAGGTGCCACACTCATCTTGGATTCCTGGGTGTTAATCTGACTCTGTGGTATTAAAAAGAAAAGCTTCCTCACCTTCCTGCTCAATCTCTGTTGCTAAGGCAGCACAGCATAATGAAAGAGCATGAAGCCCTACAGCGCTGAATGTAATAAAAAAAGTAAATAAAAATAATAAAATTCACATAGAATCCACACTTTTCTTCTACGCATTATACAGCACATTTTTAAATGGACATTATGGTAACTTGATTTATATTCCCCATGATAGTCAGGCCCAGATCTATTTACTGAACAATTAACCTCCTTCTGGCAATGCTGAAAGTATTCCTGATATGCTTTCGTGTCTCAACAGCTCTGTGCAAGTCACCTCAACTTCTGGGAAGATGGGACTGGGTGAACAGAACAAGAAGAAAAAAAAAACAACAACAAAGAAAAAAAAAAAAAAAGAGAGAGAAAGAAACTACTTTCACCAGCTGCAGAGCAGACCTCTCATAAACTGGGTGTAGAAGCTTGCAGCTTAAGCCCATTTGGTCTTGGAGACTAGAATTTTCCAAGTGACAGTGAGTAAAATACATAACCAAATACCAAAGTTATAAAAAGACAGAAGCACAGAGTATGCGTGCATTGCCATGGTGACTGTGTGAAATCTTATTCCCAGTCATAGCAAGGAGGGTCTGTTGATGCTTTTAAGAAAAGACGTGGATATAAGGAAGAAACGCTCATACTGATTTCTACTGACAATGCAATCTGTCTTGCCTCTGTACCTTCTTTGTCACGTAACAGTTCAAAATTGCTTCTCCAAGATGAATTAACACACTGGAGATCTTTGACCAAACAGAATAAAGTCAGTATGAACATTCACAACAGTCTTGTTCACGAAATCCCAGGTGAGGAAATAAAATAGCAAAATATCTGCCAAAATACCATGATTCTATTAGGAATTGTACATGTCCACTCATGAAAGCTTTCTTGTCTTTTTCACTTTGCAACTAGTACGACTTTACAAAGAAGTGAAAGTACTTTAATGATTTGCCATGTCTCACAAATTAAACGAAACATGTAGAAGATGCGCTATGATGTAACACTGACTTTACAAAAAGCTTGGTGACACATGAAAAAAATACACAGATGAGAAGGTATACGTGCATTGAGCAGCATTTAGAGTGCATGGTCCTCTGCCCATTCTCCAAGCTAGCCACATTAGAGCGCTCTCTAGTCTGGAAGCCATAAAGACCATGGGAACCGTATCCTGGGCTGCATCAAATGCAGCATGGCCAGCAGGTCAAGGGAGGTGACTCTCCCCCTCTGCTCTGGTGAGACCCCACCTGCAGTGCTGCATCCTGCTCTGGGGCCCCCAGCACAGGAAAACCATGGACCTGCTCGAGCGGGTCCAGAGGTCATGAAGATGATCAGGGGCTGGAGCACCTCCCCTATGAGGACAGGCTGAGAGAGTTGGGGTTGTTCAGCCTGGAGAAGAGAAGGCTCCGGGGAGACCTTAGTGGCCTTCGAATGTCTCCAGAGAAGCAGACTCCACAACCTCTCTGGGCAGCCTGTTCCAGGGCTCTGCCACCCTCACAGGGAAAAAGTTTTTCCTTATGTTCATGTGGAAACTCCTGCACTCCAGCTTGCACCCATTGCCCCTTGTCCTGTCACTGGTCATCACCAAGAAAAGCCCGGCTCCATCCTCCTGACACTCGCCCTTTATGTATTTCTGAACATTAATGGGTCACCCCTCAGTCTCCTTTTCTCCAAGCTAAGGAGACCCAGCTCCCTCAGCCTTTCATCTCAAGGGAGATGTTCCACCCCCTTCATCACCTTTGTGGCTCTGCACTGGACTCTTTCCAGCAGTTCCCTGTCCTTCTTGACCTGAGGGGCCCAGAACTGAACACGATATTCCAGATGCGGTCTCACCAGGGCAGAGGAGAGGAGGAGGAGAACCTCTCTCGACCTACTGACCACAGCCCTTCTAATACACCCCAGGATGCCATTGGCCTTCCTGGCCACGAGGGCACGTTGCTGGCTCATGGTCATCCTGCTGCCCACCAGGACCCCCAGGTCCCTTTCCCCTATGCTACTCTCTAATAGATTTTGGTTGCACAGGCAGAAATAATTTTGGGTGCAAATGATAGAATTTACACATTTAATTGCTTAGTTTTCAAGAATAATAAACCAGACAGATAATTTAAGATGCATATACATTTACTGGTCATCTGTGGATATTACATGCACTGCATTCCACAGATAGCAAAAGCTAAAGATATCTGTCAAAGGGGTCTAAGATTGTCTTTAAAAATAAAAACACATTTTAAAAAAAAATTATACCAGATTACGGCAACAGAAAGCAATAAACACAAATTCTGAGTAACTCAAAAGTGAAACTGTACTAGACATTGCCAACGTCAAGGGTAGACCCTTCTGATTCTACCACATAAAAATAGTTTTAAGTCATTCATACTCACATCCCCCGATCTTTTTCCTTAGTTCCCCATAGCAGATTAAGCCATAAAGCTCCAGGGAGGATTTTTTCAGCCCTTGAGAAAACACTGAAAAGCAGAAAAGGTGTGAGACGCAGACTGCAGATACTCATTTCAACACTGAAAATAAGATTTGTATTTTCAATAGTGAGACAAACATCTCATCGAAGGCAAGACTAAGTTCTGTTTCAAGAAACACTATAATGAGATGGGTTCACCAATTTCCTTGTGGTGACTTAAATAGCTGAGAAATGCAACATTTTTTAGATTACAGAAAAAACAAAGCAGCTTCCACAGAATTTAAACAAACATGCAACAGCTCAATATGCAAAATAAAGATAATTCATAACAAAGCTAACTCTAGTATCCTTTAACTGTTTACAATTTCTAAAGGAAATGTCCAGATGCCTCCAAGAAGATGCACACAGAACTCTTTCTTATACAAAAACTAAGAAGTAGGTCTGAATTTTCGAAAAGACGGAGAATGTCTTCTGTGCACACTAATGCACCTCGGAGATTTAATGCAAATTCTAGATTCAAAATTTTTATATGAAGAATTGCACACATTGTATTCAACTTTACAAGGGTTTTTGCCTCATTTCTTATCAACACACAATATGGACATTATTAATGCTGACAGATCTAAGTATCTATGACAGCAAGGAAAGACAGTCTTGTGGTTTACAAGTCAGATAAAAATATTTATTCTTGACTATTCATCAAGAATTCAGATCTCTTTGACCTGAAGACTCATTAAATCTCAAAATCCAGGCACCCCTATTTCTACCCATACTAAAGCTAATCAAACTACTACGCTAATTCTTAAATTCCTTCAGCCAATGAGATGCCAGACCGTATAGGTATAGAAATAGAACTTCATGTTATCCAGGAAACAGATTAAGTTTCTACACGACTTTTTTTTTTTTTTTTTTGGAAAAGTTCTTCCATACTGTGTTTGCTGTAACATTTGTTTTTAAATAAAATACTAATGGTTTGTTTCATCTTAAAACGCTGACGTTTTGAAAAAAGAACTAAAAAATACACCTTATGACAGGTGTTTGAGATGTGTAAGTCCTCCTTTAGATAACCTAACCTCAGGAACAGACAAAACAATTTCATAGAGAGTCTATACCGTACACTATCTTTGCACTCCTTCAGCTTTTTTCTAGTCATATCCATTTCCCATTAATGTGTTATTTTTAATTTCAGAGGCTCTGACCACAAATTCTATAGATGAATTTAATATTCAAATTTTCACTGATGTTAAAGAGAGTTGTTTAAAGACCAAAAAATTCAACCACCATGGAACTGCCATGATTTATGCAACTTCAAATATAGCATCAGATGGCCAAACAAGCCCCATAGACTTTTACTTAGTCTACAAGCTAATGGGAGAACTGACATTCTTTATACCTTAAAAAAGGCAAAAGAACAGGGTCTTAGTAAAATCTGTCCACTCTGAAATAGATTTCTTCAACTCGCTATTCAGATTAGCCTACCCACAAATTGACTTGAATTCTCACTGGCCATTACTGACTAGCACGTGTTTGATAAAAACCAGTTGTGATGATATGAGAGAGTTGGGGTTGCTCAGCCTGGAGAAGAGACGGCTCCGGGGAGACCATAGAGCGGCCTTCCAGTGCTGAAAGGGAGCCTATGCGAAGGGTGGGGAGGGACCCTTTATCACGGAGGGTAGTGCTAGGACAAGGGGTAGCGGTTTCAAACTGAAAGAGGGCAGATTTAGATTAGATATTAGGAAGTTCTTCACTGTGACGGTGGTGAAGCACTGGAAGAGATTGCCCAGAGTAGTTGTGGATGCTCCCTCCCTGGCAGTGCTCAAGGCCAGGCTGGATGGGGTTGGGAGCAACCTGGTCTAGTGGAAGGTGTCCCTGTCCATGACAGGGGGGTTTGAACTTGATGATCTTTAAGGTCCCTTCCAACCCAAACCATTCTGTGATTCTATGATATATTACTATTATTGTTAAAAAACACACTAGCAGTTTATACGACTTTCCAATTTTCTTTTCATCCAACAAGCCGAGGGAAAAGAACGGGGAGAGGGGAACATGGCACTGGGAATCCTAAGCTGCTGAATCGATGATATGATTTTAGGCTTATTTAAAGTGTGAGCAATCGGGCTCTTTATTTATTTCTACCTTCCCCCAAGAACTGTTGAAGTAGTGCTGGGGTCAATTTGCCAGATGAATTCATGCCTGACTAACATGTAGGCAACTGTCCAAAGGTGTGTTCCTGAGAATAGAATAATGTTTCCTTGAACCTGGCTTTTCTCCAGGATTAATAGTAGGATCAGCATCTATTATGGTGTGGCAAATTCATATGAAAGCAGTGATATAAATACCATTTTTTGAGAATTATTTTTCAAAAACCCATGAACCTCAGTGTGCCCATGCTAACAAAAATAACACAAGTTCACAGACAACCTCTTCAGTATTTATTTTTCTCGTCTCCACCATTCCTGCCCTCCACGATGGCACTAAAAGGCAGGACTCCAACCCTCACAAGACTGTGAGCTCTACACAAACCCATTTCTTTGCATACTAACCATTATCAAAGTCAATGTACTTGGAGATCTTGTGCCAGGTGCGGTAGTAGAAATGGCGGACCTGTTCCTTATTCTTCACCATGCTTGCTGGTTTGCCTTTCTTCTTGTATTTCAGGGCAATGTTGTTCTGGATTGCTTCAAAGTCTTTCCCATGCTGAAAAATAAACCAAATGCAGATACTCAAACTCAAACTTCTTTCTTGTCACAAGACAACTCAAACAGCATGAGGGACTTCGGGGTTCTTTGTGGGAAATTACATTTCAATGGTCATAAACAAAATTCTTGGGCATCATAACTCAACAGCAAAAGAATGACACCGGTTTCCTTTATTTTATATAAAATGCATTATAGATGCCAAATAAATTACTTTCTGATTTCTTGAACTGTTTCAAAAAAAAAATTGTAAGTAAGTTGCTAGCAAACTTTTTAAAAAAACACTTTACTCATAAATGCGCAGAATTGAAAGTACCGATTTTCTCACTTAACTTTCTTTACTTTCCTCTGCATTTTTCCCCCCTCTCCCTCCTACCTCCATTTATGACTAGGGTGAACAAAAAGATTCACTTCTATTTAGAGTAAATTTCATGTTCTGGTTATTAGAAGTACAGAATTTGAGTTTCAAATAATGAAGGAAAATACTATATTTAAAAAAATAATAAAACCCCTTTCTTACAGAAAACACATTTTTACACTGTATGTTGTTCAGAAGCTTATTCTCAGGGTAAAAATAAAAATGAGGCACCTAAGTGTCCCTTTAAAACTAGCTAATGCCTACAAAATCCCTGGAGTTCAAAAGAAGAAAACTTAATTTTATACAGATTATCACTGAACTCCTGCTACCACAAAATTTCATGGTATTCAAAAAAGGTAGGAACTAATCTAAATACAAAATGTGAAAACCTCTTTTGAAAGGCAGTGACACAAAATCAACGGAAACTGAGTCCCAAATCCATCCTACAGCAAATTTTTGAACTTTTCCCTCAGCATTCAGAAAAAATCCAACTTTTCTTTGAGTGGTGAAGGCACTTAAAAACTACATCATTCCCAGGAATATTCCTGCAAGTCAGAGGAGTTAAAAAAAGAAAACAGTGTTTAAGCATTCATTTTGTCCACAAAACATATACACGTGAATCATGCCTACCACTAAAAAAAAAATTTTCAAAAAGATGCACACATGTAAGAAAAACCCACCACCACTTCCGTTTTCACCTTTAGCATGTATTTTCACAACAGATGTGCTCTTAAAATAATCACAGGAACAGGACAACTAAGAATACATCACAGGAGGTAAAAGATAAGATGATCTAACTTTGTCTCTCAGCCCTAGTACTTGAACTGGCTCAACCCTTTTCATGGTCAAAGACTGAACACAGTGTCCGCAATTCTTACTAGAACATATTTTCTTATTTGATAATATTACAGCATAAGTGTGTTGCTTTTGAAAGCTGAGATGGGGACACTACTTATTTCTTTCTCATTTGAAACAGAACCATAATTGAAATTATAAACATTCATGAATAAAACTCACAAATATTTCCTGTGTATTTCAAAACACACAAAAAAGCTTGACACTTTTGAAACACGGCTTGATTGACAGCTGGTTTACAGCGAACCGCATAGACAAACAAATGCATATGTGTATGTATGCATCTTGCTCCTGCAAATCTCAACTGAATCAACCTTCTTGAGGAACATCCAGATAAACAAAGCCATCTAAGCTTGTTATTTTCCCCTACATGTACCTCATACAGTCCCTCGAAGAAAGTGTTTTTGTCCTCTGTGCTCCATGATTCCCACTGCCGTCTGACCTTCTTTCCTTCCTCCTTCTCTCCAGCCGAGGAACCCAGGTTCCTTGCTGCTGACTTGGAATTCCCAGCAGGATTGCTGGGAGGAATTGCTGATGCGCCACCAGATGCAGTCCCTCCATTATCTGCTGCTGCAAAAAAGCATGACCAGAGTGAATACTAAATCAACAGGAGGATTCACAGATACAGATATGGGAGGAACTCAGAATTTCCTCCTTCTTCACCACTCCCATCTAGACCAGGTTTTTTTTAGATACTTCACCTGAAATACAATAGGTAAATAAACTTTGTTTTAAAGAAATAAAATCTCAAAGAGCAAAAAACAAGGGGAAGGTTTCAATAGCTTAATTTTGTACTTCCAGACATAAGACAGAGAACCAGGAATATACCAAAGCAACCTCTGACAGACAACACGCTCTCTGATGCCCATACACTGGTGTGCTCTGCAGTTGCCCCTTTGCAGCTGAGGGGAACTTCTCAGCAATGCTGAACACTGATCATAGAATCATTCAGGTTGGAAAAGACCTTTGACATCATTGAGTCCAACCATCAACCCTGCTCTAGCAAGTACATCCCTAAACCATATCTCCAAGCACCACATCTAAACGACCTTTAAACACATTAAGGGATGGTGCATCAACCACCTCCCTGAGCAGCCTATTCCAATGTCTGACAACCATGTCAATGAAAAAATTTTTCCTAATGTCAGGCCTAAACCTACCCTGGTGCAGCTTGAGTCTGTTCCCTCTTGTTCTATCACTTGTGAGAAGGGACCAGCACCTGCCTCTCTACAATGTCCTCTCAGGCAGCAATAAGGTCTCCCCTCAGCCTTAAGACTAAATAGCCCCAGCTCCCTCAGCCACTCTTCAGAAGACTTATTCTCTAGGCCTTTCACCAGCTTTGTTTCCCTTCTCTGCACTCTCTCCAGCACCTTGATGTCTTTCCTGTAGTGAGGTGCCCAAAATTGAACACAGTACTCGAGGTGTGGCCTCACCAGTGCCGAGTACACAGGCATGATCACCCCTCTACGCCTGCTGGCCACACTATTCCTAATACAAGCCAGGATGCCACTGGCTTTTTTGGTCCCCTGGGCACGCTGCCAGCTCACGTTCAGCTGCTTGTCAATCAGTACCCCCAGGTCCTTCTCTGCTGGACAGCTTTCCAGTCACTCTACCCCAAGTCTGTAGCGCTGCATGGAGTTGTTGTGGCCCAAGTGCAGGACCTGGCACTTGGCCTTGTTGAAGCACAGTTAGCCTCGGCCCATTGATCCAGCCTGTCCAAGTCCCTCTGTAGAGCCTCCCTACCCTCAAGCAGATCAATACTCCCACCCAAATTGGTGTTGCCTGCAAACTTACTATGGGTGCATTCTACCCCTTTGTCAAGATCACTGATAAATATGTTAAGCAGAAGTGGCGCTAGCACTGACCCGGGCAGAACATCACTTGCGACCAGCTGGATTTAACTCCATTGATCACCACTGTCTGGGCCCAGCTGTCCAGCCAGTGTTCTATCCAGCAGAGTGTATGCTCATCCAAGCCAGTTTCTTCACTAGAATGTTAAGTGAATTGATGTGACCAATAAAGCAAACTAATGATCATGAGAAAATATATGTAATTTCATGTATTTGGTCTTGATCTTACTGCCTCTGGAAAAAAATGGAAACAAAAGAACTGAAAGTGGTCTACTTCAGATCACCACAATTCTCAGCATTCTCAAGGATCTGATCCCCAGTACAAAGAGCACCATCTTTGACACTTAGCTCATCTAGGATAATTCAAGGTATCCCAAGGATGGCAAGTCCCAACCCCTTCTACTTCCCCAAATCCTGGTGTGGCTTTTGGAAAAAGGCACGAAGTGTAATCTTGAGTGTACCTCTGTCAGTTATTGGCACCCAAAGAACATGGATCAGAAAAATAAAAAGATCAGAAATACTCAAATGAGAATAAAGCCTGATGGAACTAAGAGAATTTGCTGTTTATCCGAGTAGGTGACAGGGAAGAAAACGGGATGGAGAAACTGCAAGAAGGGGAGAGCTACATGCAATGAAGTAAGACTCCATTCCCCTCACCTTAATTCAGAGGAAATATGCTCTTTTTTTTTTTTAAAATCACCTCTGAAACTACCAGTCTTTCAAAGACATTTCAAATATCAAAAACATTATCAGATAACCTTAAACCTGTGATTTATTCACAACAGAAATCAAATAAAAGATCATGCTTCGTTTAACACTGTAACAGATTATCAGAATGTTAATCCAGAAACCAGGGAGACCTCCCAAAAAGTGCACTCGTTTTTTTCCATGACAACGTAACCTTTCTCTGTAACTCACATTTCCAACATACATTCTCTTCAATACTGCTCTTAAGTATTATTTAAGAGTTGGCTGCCCTTATCAATGCAGGCTTGTACTGAATAAAACAGAAGCCTTTTAACATTAAACATACATTGCTCATTGTAAAGAGTGCTTATTCACATTTCCATTTTTCTACTTACCGTCCTCTATGTTTTGTGTTTCATCTCATAATAAATTGCCTTGCCTTAGTTTATTTGCTTATAAATCCAGCTTGTACAAAGGAGTAGCCCGAACTAGTTTTCCGAACTTCTATACTAATTAGCACAGTCCTCTCTTTCATATTTAGGATTAAAAAGTTCAGTTATCTTTTAAAATTCAATTACATGAAGCAGTTTGTTTACCTGACAAAGTCAGTGTTTTTATATAAATACACACACATAGATATATCTATCTCATTCAAGAACTGGGATACCCCAGGTTGACAATCCTAGTACTGTTTAAAAAAAGTCTCAGAAGAATTCACTATGCTTTAGAGATTTGAAAGACTTGTATGTAAATCTTAACTGTAACTATTCAGTTGCAATTTGGAATAAATTCCTTTGGATGACAAAACTGTACTTCTCCAAATCCTAAAAAAGCTGTTTGTTCAAGTAATGAAGAACATTTGAAATCAAACAAAAAAGACAGTAAGATGCGTGAAAGTACTTCTTTTTTTTTCTGCATACAATAAATATTTACTTGATATAAAATATGATTATTGCGACCATGTTAAGGTTAATGACTCTTTTGTTTCTAGGAATGACTATTTGATCCTTTTGAAGAAAATTACTGTCACCGCAGGGAAGCATATAAGGCAAAACATGAAAAAGAATTGGACATCTAGAAGAAAATGCACTTAAAAACTTCTCAAATATACAGCTTCTCTATTTCCTAAAGCCTTCATCACCAACTGAAAGTTAATTTAATTCTGGTACTGTGAAGGTAAATCCCCTAAAAAAAAAAAAAACAACCAAAAACAAAAAACGTAAGTAAAACCTGAGCACTTTAAAAGATGGCTGACAACAAAATCAACAGAGAATCGCTTCTTTATTGGGATTGGACTATCACAATTTGCATGGTAAAGAAATACAGATCTTTATTAAGTTTATATAGGTTTTATATTTAAAACCTTCAGTCAAGAAAGAGGAATTCAAGCACATCAGTCCTCAATCTTCATCTACAATGTCCTGTCGCCTCTAGCTGTAATGGGTCTGCCTGAGATGCAGCCCTCACCGTGCTGTGCTGTGGTAGCTAGATAACACATCAGTGTTTTGACTACTACTGAGTAGGGCTCACACAGCACCAAGGCTGTTTCCCCAACATTTCCCCAGTAGGCTGGGGGTGGGTAAAACTTGGGATGGGATATAACCAGGACAACTGACCCAGACTGTCCAAAGGGATATTCCATACCACATGACGTCTGCTCAGCAATATAAGCTGGGGAAAACAGGAAGAAGGGGGGGACATTCATTTCACATTTGTCGTCCGGACCAACACGTACCAGAACCCTACTTCCCAGAAAGTGGCTGGACATCACCTGCTGATGGGAAGGAGAGAATAAGGTCTTTTGTTTTGCTTTTGCTTCATTAAACTGTCTTTATCTGACCCACGTGCCTGTTGTTATATCCTCTCTCCCCTGTCCAGCTGAGGGGGGTGAGAGAGATAGAGTGACTTGGGTGGGCACCTGGCCAGGACCAAACCACCACACTAGCTCCCCACGCAAAAGACATCCTTGATCAAAAGACAGCTATGGGATTCTATTCCAGAGTTACTATTCTGATCATAGACCTCTAACTTTCTGTAGAACCATTTAGAGGAGCCAGAAATGTGGCGTTTGGGGGTTCCGTTTGTTTGTTGGGTGCTTGTTTTTTGCTTGGGGTTTTTGGGGGGTTGGGTGTTTTCTCGTATTATTCAAATAATTTAAAACCTGAAGTCAGATGCCTAAAGTTCAGATGTCATCAAGGATTTTCTAAGGATTGTGCAGTGCATTTGGTACACACCAAGTCTTCATTACTAAAAAGCAAAAGAGACAAGAGTATCAGTGAGGACTTTAAATTCTAGTAAGACTGTGAAGTTCAGCAGACTTCCTCTTAGTTGTGTGTGAAAGATGAACAGCACAGTTCTATCAAGGACTTGCTAAGGACTCCACTGATTCAAAGTCTTCAAAGGATTCGTAGCTCATAATTGCTCTTTTGTTCCTTTATACAGTCTTAACTATTCTACAAGACAAACTGTAGCCCTGGGAAGTTTATCGCAGCCTTTCTTGTTTTACACACAAATAAATTACTATCCAGACAACTGTTTAGACTATCATATATGAAGATATAAAAATTCTAGTATCTGTCACCTCTACAGAGATCTTACACATCATTTAATTCTTCCAGGGGTAAAGGAGTCTGCTGTATCATCCCTTTGCACAAACCTTCTTACTGCTGTGCATGGTAATACTTCTCATTGGGTTACCACAATCCACCCTAGAGTTTATCTGATCTCGGTAAGGCAACGGAATCAGGATAAAAGGCAAAAGAAAAAGTAAAAATAGTCAAGCATCATTAAATTACACCCCATAAATCCATTCTTTCAATCTTCCTGTATGAGATTCCTGTAACATACAAAGCAGCTAATATGTTTTCATCCCCTCACTAATGGCAGATGATGATGATGATCACTATTTCCCAAAAATAGATTATTCAAAACTTCAGCAATACATTCAACCAAAAAGGGCCACTGAGGCTCCCCATACCATTACCACTGCGGAACTGCTGGAGAGAGGAAGGGGGCTCACTCTAACAATCTGCTTAGGTGCTTGTTCAAAGTAAAATAATTTCTAAAAGGAGAACACTGCAGATGAGACAAAGATGGTCATTCTCACTCTGTCTACTTATCCTGTATCACCCAACCACTGGACTGGAGATCCACACCATTACAGCTATGACAATTCCTTCCCTTCACTCTAGGATGCACTGGAGCGCCGGCACCTTTGTACAAGGTACAAAGTAGCACCCTTGGACAGTTAAGTTTTCAACCCAGAGCTTGCAAAGACATCAGGTTTCTGGACTTGGTGTTTGAACTCTAACTCTCAACAAAATCACGGATCACAACACCAATGTTTCAGAGAAATGTATTCATTCTTTTTATCCAGTGTCCTCTACTCATCTATATGCCCTGTTATTAAAATGTCATTTATCTGCGAAGGGCAAAACATCATCTCAAACTACATTGTCTGCAGAAAATGTTGTCTTCTTTATAGTTCTAAGCAAAACACAAACACATGCAAACATTTATATAAAGGGATTTAAAGACTACAATTTAAAAATCTGATATGAAAATGACAAACAACGGAATGCTGCACCTATCAAATAATCAAGTCACTGATAGTATCGGTGTCTTATCATGGCTATAGCCACAAGAAATTCTTCCTTCCAGGCTCTACATAGCATATTAGTGTTTGCTTTTCAATTTCCCACAGCAGCTCTTACATGCCAGCTGATTCACATCGTCCATGACAGATTCCACATCCACAGAAGCTGGAATTCACAGAGTTAATCCTCAGTATACCCATGGATCTCAACACACAAGCTGCTTCTCTTGTTGGTGTTCTATAGGCTTAGCTTGCAAAATCTCATCTTCTTCAGGAGTCACCAGTCAACTGTACGTGACACAACTATCAGGGAACACCTTTACAAGTGAGACGGTACTTTCATAGACTCCTGCATGCCGCAGGCCAAACGCGGAGTGTTAGGATGCTAAACTCACTCCCCAAAGCACAGGATGCTAATGCCAACTTGTAACATGCCAGAAAGTTTCCTTCAGAACATTCTTTCTTTTCTTTTCGGTGCTACAGGAGCCAATAGCAAGGCTAAACTACACAAGATCACCTTCAAAAGTGGTTTCGGTAAAGATTGCCATTAAGGAGGCCATACCAGAAAACACCTTTGAGTGACTATTTCATTCTCCCACACCCGCAATAGGGCTCCGAAGGGTTATGAAATCTATATCAAAACATCTGTTGCCAATAGAGCTGGGTAAGGTGCTATGATCCACACTTCCCAGAAAGCTTCAAACGCATTCTGCTATTCTCACAGCAGAGCATTCCTCAGTGAGTATTTACTCCTTGATTCTAATGAAAAAGTGATCAAAGACAAACATCCAAACTTTCTTTCTGATCATGTGGTAAACAAGCCCCATTTCTAGCCACATATCTTTCTAATGGCAGATACTACATCATATATTTCACTGAAGAAATTAATCAGGTGATCCCAGAGAAAGTGCGTGCTTTAGGAATTCAAGTGAAGCCACTTGCTCTGTGGAAGGACAACCCAACAAAGCTGCAGCCTGGATCCAATTCGCCTTCATCTCCAAGAACTGTAGCTGAGAAGAGAATACAGATGAGACAGGGAGAGAGACAGACACGTTCCCTGCAGGTCAATGCTTCATTATGAGTACTAAGATTATAATTGGAAAACAAGTTTATACCTTGTACACCTCCACAGTCAACAGCACGGACTCCTAAGAAGAGCAAGTCTAGGACACCTAATGCCATATTGCGTAGTTATACTACATAGAGTTCTTGTCATGAATTAACATCCAAGGTTTTAAACACAACAGGTAACCATCCTACAAGGATTCAGATTGTTTAGCTTCTTCTGCTTCTTATTATGTACAGGATTTGCATGACCAAGCTGAACATTTAGATGTAAACAGTGTGAATTATCAACAGGAGTCTACAAACACAACTATACTGAGGTCTTGCCTTTCTACAGACAGTATATATTTAATACACAATGTATCAAATGCAGCACTCCCTGAGCTAACCAAGCATAGCTGTAAAAACTGAACACAGTTTACTAGAAATTTGGTTACTCCCCCATCTCTTGTAAATCATTATTCCATTAGAAAACACCCATAAAGCCTACTACGAACTTCCATCTAAACCACGTGGTTGTGCAGCTGTGCAGGCAGGCACCTTTCAAAGATCAGTGTCTACTGCATGGGGCACATGATAAAATCCTCCTCTTGTGCTGTGGGATGAGATGTTGCGGAGTGCTGGTCCTGAGCTGCTTTCAAAGGAACAGAGAGAGAACTGGGGTAAATAGGAGGGTAAAGAATGAATGAAAGCAAGTCAGAGTGGGATGGAAGGAGAAGTACCAAGTGTAAACGAGATGAACAGAATTAGGGAGAATATTAGAACAAGTGACCATGCCAGTAGTTTTTAAACAGTCATTCAGGCCCTAGAGAAATAAAGCCGGAGGAATCACATTTCAAATGAAGGTTACAACACGTTCTGCAGCATGCAAATTTAGGAAGATACAATAAAATCATATTGTAAGAACACACATCGGGTATCTTGGTATATACATCCTCTCCACTGGAGAAGACTGTAGTTAATTCAATCCACATGCTACAGGACACGCAACTTCGGTGGGCTGAAACAAATGGGGCTGCTTTCTAGCAAGTTTTATATGATGTCAAAAGATGGAACACTTTAATTCAATTAATGCTTTCAGTTGAATGCTTTTTTTCAAGTAAGAACTGCTTATTACTGCAAAACAAATTCAAATACCTGTTAGGGCCATTCTACACGTTTTATGAATAAATCTAGAGCAATGGCGTGAAAGACATCTTCAAGCTTCAGCTCATCACCGTCAGACTTTGTTACTATTTCCTCCTCACTTCTCTCTGCCTTCAGAAAATGGACAAACACACGGCAATGGGAACACTCTACTCTAGTTCAAACTAAATCTACAGTACACAATGGCAACCTATTCCTCACTTGCTTTCACCAATGTGGTCACACCACATACGTGCATATTCTAACCACTCTCACTTCATGGAAAAAAGCCCCAAAACACACCTTAGAACCTGCGCTCAGCAACCATGTGGCGGTTTTGTATTTGACAAGTAAACTTTCCGAAATCTCTCTTTTTCAGCAACCTTATATTGGTCTGCTTCCTCAACGAACCTCCCTGCTTTTGAACTCTCATAATAAACTGCCTCCATCCCACTATTCCTTCAAGTTCCTCCTGTGATTTCATGCACACTACTTCAGACTTACTTTCAAGTATTCATACTTCCAAAAGTGTGCGTTAGGTGTAGACTACGAACTCGAAAATACAACAAAAAGATGACCAAGATTTGAAAATAAAATAATAATTCCAAAAAAAGGCATAGATTTAGATATTTGTGCAAGAAATTTGGAAAACTTTTCAGCAATTCCAAACAGATCAGCTGTTTGAAAGGAAATTGTTCTCAAACTTTATTTTACTATATTATTTTCTATGTCATTTTTGCCCTAAATTCAGAAGTGCAATTCAGTACACAAAAGGCAAGAGACAGAATCCAAAGATGCAACTAAAGATTACATCAGAGTAATCTGAAAATTAGCAATATGTTTATACATTCTATTAGGCAGAATTTGAGAATTATTACAGAATTTGAGAACAATCTTCCCTGAACCAATGGAAGGTAAAGTTGAAAAGTCAGCAGCTGCTGAGCAGACAAACTCTTCCTACGGTTTACAGTAAAGTTACCTTATCAGTAATTTTTCTGCTACAATGAAGCACCCTAAAAGCACAACTGCCAAAAGGAAAAGGGATCTGCAACAGACCAAAAAAAATACTATTTTCAAAACTCCTTTAAAGATATGGTTGGGACAAGTCAACGCCTACTGAGTAACTTTGAAAGAACTTAAGTTTATTGATTACACTCCTGAACAACAGCCTTTGAAAGAGATTCCACTTTAGAATGCATAGATTCTAAAAGCAGAGCCACTGCAGTAAAATTTTAAGGGTTACATAGCATTACTGAAAGACCACGACAAAAACAAGCTTCTGGTACAAGCACGGCCCAGCCACTCCTGCCAGCCAGAGTTGTAATTCCCTCTGCAGCCATCTCACCTTGACCATGACTCGCAAACCAGAAAAGCTTCCAGTTTTCAGAGCTGAACCAAAGCACGTGCATTTGAGCTTTTTATCATTTTTACACTTACAGGGGAAGAGAAAGTCTGTGGGACAGCAAGTGGAAGATTTAAATCCAATCTTTATTAGTAATCTTCACCCTTCAATTAGCTCCCTACTGGAAGCTAGCTCTGAGAGACTCTTCACTCAGAATGCAAAGCCCTATAAATTCTGATCGTAACACATTCCATTAGGGAGAACTCAGACAAGCCTGGAAAACCTCTCAGTATGCATTCCTGAATGTAAAGAACTCAAATTAGAAAAGATCCCACTCTGTGGCTCTGTTCTCCAAGATCTGACAGTTCTAATCTCAACTGCATCAGAGAAATCAAGTTTAACGCATTCATGTCAAAACTAGCCAGGCAGAGCCGTGGCTGGTCTTACAATTCAAAAGCAAAAGCACAGCCATAATTCTACCACTGACTATCAGCCCCAATGATGTAAGAAGTTTCCCCAGACCTGACAACATAGTCAGGTATAGTGACTACAAGCACTATCTATGACCGATTACTGAAATAATATTTTCCATTCTGTATATTATTTTATCAGGGTTATTTTGGAATCTCAATCGCAAAATAAACGAAGTTGCTTTTCAATTGTTCTTGTTAAAAATTGTTCTGCTGCTCTAAAATCGGAAATGAATGTTTATGTACAAATATACAAACACGAATATACATGTGCACAAAGATACATGTATTTTGTTCACATGTGTATACACTTCCAAAGGAACGGAATAATTTCAAATGTTTCAAATGCATATATTCGACTTGTCAATCATGGACAACATGTATTCCAAAGAAACACCTCCTCGCATTTAATACTATTTACAACCCTTGAAATAATTATCTGTGGCTAAACACTCCCAGGTATTCCATCTGTTTTTTTATTTGGTTTAATGCAACTTGGAGAACAATTGAGTAGGCTTTTCTGTTCTATCCTCCAACATCACACATAGGAGTTTTTCCACTTAAAACAAAGAGATTAAAGAAGACTTACTAAGGTATTAAAAAATGCTGTAGTCAATTATACAAACTGTCAAGCAACTGAGTTGAAGAATTTTTTCGTGATATGGCAGTAACTAAAATATCACAATTGGCACTGCTTTATTACTGTAACACAAAACTATCACAATTCATAATGTTACCTAATGCCTAGCGTGTGCGTATCACTGTAATGGACCGAAGAGTAAGGTAATCTCCAAGATGCATTTAAGATACATGGCATTTTGTTTCACCAGACAAGAGTAAACTTTGTTATTTCAAATGTTGAAGAAATCTCTGAGTCTTGTTTTTCTCAAAAGTTAACAGAAAATAACACTTGAGCAGTTTTGCACAAGGTATCCAAAATTAGTCTCAACTACAGTGCCAGGTGTCATCCAGCAACTGCTGAGCACACACAATAGTACTAAGATATTAAAATATCCCTGCTGTCTCCTACCACCCAAGTAAGAAACATCTCTGAAAAAAACCCAAATTCTTATCTACAATGTTACAGTTAAAAAGCTTGTGCAGGTATGTACGTATGTGTGTGTATACAGACATTCAGATGTACACAAAACAATCTTAATAAAACCTCAAATTACATGGAAATGCCCAAACTATTCTGAAACAGTAATGCAGGGCTCAAAAAACCTTAGAAACAAGTACGTCAGTATGTGTATTTCATAGCCGTTTCCAAAATAGTTCTTTGGGCAAAGTGGTCATAGAAATAACTGGGGGAAATCACTAATGTCCTGTAGGTTTTTTCCCCCCCTTTTTAACCAGCACCCAGTGAGTATTTTGTTATTATCCAAGAACAGAATTCTCAGTGCAGCCACCTGATTACACAGCTAGCTTGAGTCTGTTTTCCTAACAACAATCCAGGAATTTCCTAAAACTCAAGGGAGATGAAATGCAGAAATTAAAGGTTTCCTTCAATAATGGAGATTTTTTCCTGCTCCGCATACACATCCAAACCATCCATTTTTGCAAGTGCAAAGAGGACAGTGGGCAGCAGAGAAGCTGAGGCCTTGGGACACAAAGAAGATTTCAGCTACTGTGAGAAACAAGCCCCAAAACACCTTCCCAAAAACAAACAAAAGATGGCACCTACAGGAGGCAAATGACAACCCTCAAACCCGCAGGTGACTCCCCCCCCGCCTTGCCCGTGTGTTTTAAGGGTGCCAAAATACAGTACCTTTGCCTTTTGCAGCAGTGCTGCTGCCAATCGAAGAGGATGCCTGAGAATCCTTCTTCAGCCTCTTGCTCTGAGGTCTGACACTGGACCTCAGAAAATGATGCTGGTCCTGGCTGTGGGAGGGCTGGAGGGAGGCCGGGGCCTGCGATAAGCCGGGGTTCGGTGGGGGGCTGCTGTTAGTGTTGTTGTTAAGAATCTTCTCTTCTTTCTTTGTGCTGCTGCTGCCTGGAGCTGCCTCTCCTCCTCCTCCTGCCCCTTCTTCTTCCAGGGACTCCTCATCTCCTCCTGCTCTCTTGCCCAGCTTTTTCACCCCTTCCTCCCCACTGCTCTCTCCCAGTTTCACTGTCATCCTGTTGGGGAGGAGAGAGAGAAAGGGGGGGGGGCACAAAGTCAGGCCAGGGAGCCCCCCAGAGAGGGAGAGAAATCCCTGGGCTGAGAGGGGAGAAGTTTAGCTGCAGAAATTCCTCTCAACATGGCCGCCGTTGTTTGTTACTAAATCCCCTTTCGTTTGCTGTCCCGACCCAACAACCTGTGCCGAGGGCGGGAGGGGGAAAGCCCCGCCGGAACCCCCCCAAACCGGCCCAAAAAGCAGCCGGGCTCCCCCGGCAGCCCTCCGGCACCCTCCCGAAGGGGTTCGGGGCGCCTTTGTCGGAGAAATCGCCCAGCCAAACTCGGGCGTGGGGAAGCGCTCGCCAGCCGCCGAGAGGAAAGGCAGCCGCCGAGCCCGGCAGAGCGGAGCAGGGCAGCGCGGCCGGGCCGGGCCGGCTGCTGGCCCCCCATCCTACCCATTCCGCGGCTCCTCGGGCCCAGAGGGGCTCTTCTTTCTCCTCACCATGGAGCCGCGGTGATCCGACCTGCCGCGGGGGGGGGATTCATGTTCCTAGATGCGGCGGCGGCGGCTTCTCCTCCTCTCTGTGCGTGTGTGTCTCTGGGGCTGGGACTGGCCGAGGCTACCGAGATTTCCAGCTCGCCCTCCGCCCCCACGCCCGCCGAAGCCCCGCACCTCTCCGCCGCGCCCCGCGGGGCAGCCCCAGCCCCGGCCGCCTCCCCGGCGAGGGGCATCGCGCCTCGGGCCGGGTGCCTGTCACCGCCGGCTTCCGCGGAGCCACACGCGCCAGGCGACGGCCCCACTGCCCCGGCCAGCGGCTGCCCCCGCCAGCGGCTCCAGCCGCCGGGGCTTCCACCAGCGGGACCCACTTCGTGATGGGGTTTTTAATTCGAAGGACCTCCAGCGGCTCTCCCCCGCTCACCTCGACGGGAACGGTGCAGCTCAGGGCGATGCTGCAACCTCTGGGCCAGGCAAAGAAGTTCTGAAACATCGTTTGCGAGGGGACCACTCCTGGACTTTCTGAGGCATCGCTCAAAGACCGTAATTCCAAATCTGACATTTGGACCGGCTGCGGGGGTGACTGCTCTCTCTGGGTCTAACTCCATGAATCCTCTCGATTCTGAAATCGGGGTTTTTTTGAATACTTGGAGCAAAATGCCACACACACACACAAGAGCTTAAGGCATTAAATCGTGTTATCTGCTAAAGCCCAACAACTGTTTTTTTTTTTCTTAAAGAGTGTAAAAATAATTACTGACACAATATCTAAAAGATGTCAACTTCCAAGAAAGAAACCACTTACAGCAAAACAGAAAGTAGTAATGCAGCTGCCTTATCACCAGAGCAGGAGCCACAGTCCAACTTTAATTAAGGGAAATGATAAAAACCGCCAAGAGAAGGAAATTCTGGATATCACAAATAAAAAATGGAATTACTATGGATTAGGTTGACACCAGAATAACATGGTTTAAAACAAACAAGATGCATCAGCATTACACGGTGTATAAATTCGCGTGATTACAGTTTATGGACTGAATTCCTACTACTGAAATGATACTTTTCCCTCTAATGATTTTCAGCTAAACCACTTAATCTACTAATTCAGAATTACGTTGGGCAATGTTGCATTCTTTGCAAACGCTCAAACTGAACAGTAGATCTAAACTCATATTAAAACTTGGGTAACTATTCACCTGGCAGGTCCCTGATTACAAACACAAACTTGTTCTCCACACCACAAAAATTGCAGCATTTCCAGTTATTTTGAGGACATAAATCTTCCAACTCCGACAGCCTGTGCTCAAAAACTTCACTTAAATAAGGCTTAAATGTCCTTAATTTCAAGTTTAATTGCTGCAAATTAAGCAATGCATCCACTAGCATCCCCCAACAGTTAGTAGGGGGATGCCAAAGAAGCACATCCTGGGGACAGCCACTCACAAGACCAAGGCAGCAGACACCAGTCTCTGCCCCGCTTCGCCCGTCTGGCTCCTTACAGCGCCCTGCCTACACTCTCCGGCAGTGCCCTGCACCCGCTGTGCCCATTTCAGCTGCCTTCTCCTCTCGTTCGCACCTTACCCCGGCTTTTCCTTGCTCTTGCAAAGGGAAAATCTTCTCAGACTCGCTGCTTCGGTCCTCTGGACCTGCACACTCAGTTGCCGTCCCTTCACTGCCTTCCCCGGCTCCCCTCGCAGGAGGCACTTCCCCGCAGACCCCGCCGCCGCCGCAGCCCGTTGATGGACGACCCGGACAGGAGAGCCAAGCCGGGCCGAGCCGAGCCCCCCAAGAACACGCCGCTTCTTCCCCCGCCCCAGCAGCCCCCTCCGCCCCCCAGGAGGCTCGGACCCCGCCCCGAGTCTTACCTGCCGCATCAATGCCGCCGCACAGCCTTCGCGTTCCAGCTCTCCCGCCGGCGGCTGCCTCCGGTCCTCCGGCACCCGCAGCCCCAGGCACCCCCAGGCCGCGCCCCAGACCCGCCAGCTCGGGAGGAGGCCGGCACGCCCTACGACCACCGCGGACCCCAGCGGCCCTCCCAGTTTTGCTAGCGGCAGCAGCTCTGCTCCCGGCCGCGGAGGCGACCGCTCTTCCCTGGGCGCTTCCGAGACCGCACCGCCGGCTCCCCGCTGGGCCTCAACGCCCCCGGCCGGCACCGCGGCTCCCTGGCGCCCTGGTCTCGGCCGCGCTCCGCCGCCGCCCCCAGCCCCGCGCTGGGCCGCAGAGCGGGCCGCGATCGCCTCCCGGCCGCAGCGGTTCCGCTTCCTCGTCACCCTGCGCCGGGCCGAGGGGGTGGGGCAGGACGCGGCGCGCGGGCCCAGCTGAGCGCACCGGCGCTCCCCGCCCCAGGACCCCAAACGAGGCGTCCCATTGGCTCGCGGCAAGCGGGAGCGAGGCGGGAGGCGGGGCCGGGGCTCCAACGCAAGCCAAATAAAGCGCGGCGCGGGGCGGGTGACGATGGTTGAGCGTAAAGGAAGAGGCGGCACCTAGTTTCTGTCAGAGGGCAAGACGAATCCCGAGAGTTGGCTGCTGATTGGCTCAAAGAAAACCCAATGGATGGCCCTGTAGCTGGTCGAGGGCTGTATTGGTCAATGGCTGCTAGTTTGCATGCGGCGCTCTATTTATGGCCGGCCGGAAGGGGGGGGGGTGGGCCTCACACGGCGGGCGCGCGCGGTAGCCGCTTAGCTCTTAGCACAGCACTGAAAGCGGCGCGGAGGTTCCCCCGTGGCCGTACCCGCTCGCCCGGGAGGCTCCGCCGGCACAGGTGAGCTCTGGCCGGTGCGGCAGAGGCTCGCTGTCTGGCGAAGCCGCATCACGGTGGCGGCACCCGCTGTTCCGCCGCCTTCGGCCCGGCGGAGCGTAAGGGGGAACCCTGGGGCCGCTTCCCCCGGAGCTCTGAGTGCTTTCCTGGGCCGGAGCTCGGAACCGATAGGGAGCAGTCCTGAGGTCTCCACCGGTGGCGGCTTCTCGCTGCGCCGCGGGGGTGGTGCCGAGCGTCCCTCCGTGAGTTCGGTGGCTCCTTGGTGCCGACTGAAGGACCCGCCGCTCCGTACTAGTTTGGTGGTGTTCTCAGCAGGCCTTCAGGAGAAGGGCCATGCCGGGGAGCGGGGCTGACCGCCTGGGGCCCGCCCGCCGCAGCTGGGGTGAGGCGAGGCCGTCTGACATGGCCGCGCTGCTGAGGGGCGCCCGGCCGGGCCCCGGGCCCGCAGCGCTGCGGAGCCCTCGGTGTCCCGGCAGCGAGCCCGGCAGCAGGCTTCGTGCTGCTCCGGGAGCTGAATCACTTCTGTGGTGTTCGTAAGGGCTACAAATAACGTGAAAATATAAAAGTGAAACTTCCTGGGAAGGGCTAGTGTCTTCATGATCCTTGCAGTTTGCACTTGGGTGGGTACCCTTAAGTGGGATTTCTTTTTTTAATATACTGTCTCAGAATAAAGAGGCTTTATCCAGTAATGTACTGAATTAAAGGGGGTTGAATTAGGGTGTTGCAAGCTGTTATGATGTTGAACCAAACTTGAACGTGCCTTGGGCTCTACATCATCCCCTATAAATGTGCTGTGAAGTATATCTGTGAGTAAGGAAGTGTATTGCTGTAAATGGAATCTGTGAACAAGAAAGTCAAATTGCTTAATGCTCTTGTGTCTACTGTGGAGCTTTGCATTTAAGTTTACATCTTAATTTGTGATGGGGTTTTTTTTGCAGAGAGGATTTTGCAGTTTTGTTGTAATGTAGCACAGGATCGTTTGGCTTGGTTTTGCCACTTGGGTTGACCACAAGCAAATTTAACAATGGTGTCAGGAAACGATGCATTCTGTGTCTGAGGTGCCATGTATTGCCATGGTACTTTGCAGAGATGAGAGGGTATGCTCGCCTCCCCAAGGAGCTTAGAGCTGAAGGTTTACATTCTCTCTGTATGTAAATAACTTTATATGCTTGAACAGCCCTGTTGCCTCAAGTGGACTGTTAAGGTGTGAAATTGCTTGTGTGTGTAGATGTTTGTGAAAGACTGAATAAGGAGTTGAACAAGAGGGGAGAGGCGGGGGTAGGTTGAGATGTCAAAAGACACTTGAACTTTCATTCATTGTTTTTTAATAGTGGGGAGGGTCCATGATCCCTTTGGCAGACCTGCACAGATACGAAAATGCAAATAATCTTCGTGTCTGTTGCAACAATTTTCTAGACTAGGCAAGGACATTAACTTGGATTTGTTGCACATCCCGTGTATTTTAAGGTATGAAAAACAAACTGCATGCTTGACAGAGGTAGAGCAAGCTATGCGGAAGTGTTCAGCAGGACAAAGTTAATACTTTTATTTCATGTTGAGGTGGTTTTAATTTTGATCTAATGTTCGTGATCATTACACCAATTATAACACGAAAATACTTTTCCAAAGACCTTAGATGTAAAAGCCAACAATATGTTGTCCTGGGTTGTCCTTTTTGGTGACTTAGAAGCTGCTACATTTCATAACTCATTTGTTCTTAAAAGGCATTTAAGTTATTTCATCTGGCAAGTGATAATAGATGATCTTTGGGTTACTAAAGCAGTGGTTTCCCATTCAGGTAAGAGGATTTAACCTGAAGGTCAAACTTCTATTCTTAATCCATTTACAGCTTATAAATAGGAGGCACCTAATTATGCAACTTTGTTTTTTTTCTCAGTATCTCTTCCCTTAGAGGAAGGGATGAAATGGGCTGTGCACAACCATGCTGCTGGAGCTTGTTCTGTGCTTGTCCTGGGGGCACAGAGCTGTTGGGCATCTTTTATGAGCGCAGCACTCGGGAGGGCAGATTTGGGGCTCCCAGGGTGCCCTGTTCGTTTGTCTGTTTAGGATATAAATACTTTACAGCAGGACTTCTCTGTTGAGTATTGGAGGGCTGGGGGCCTTTAGTTTCCAGCTAAGCCTGCACAAGTAGGGTTATGTAGTTTAGTTATTGGGCAAAATTTTGTGTGACATCGAATCAGGCAATTATGAGAGCTGTAAAAATGGTCACTTGGGCAGAGACAGTCAGTGGGATTTTTAGATGATTTTTATTCCAGCTCAGGAAAGGATGGTAGACTAGACGATGGCTTAAGCCTCCTACTGGCTATGGTTTTTACTTGGTTGTACTATGTAGCTGCAATAATTCCCTCATTAGCATGGTTATCTGAGAAAACTAGGCGTCTGCGCATGGTCTGATCAGATAGTCAACTTTCGAGTGGATGATCTCAAAAAATACCATGGAAGCAGTGAGAATCGGCAGCTGGGCAGAGCCTGGAAACTAATTACTGCCTCTACTGTGGTAGCAGTGCCCGAGTGAGCCAATTACTGCACGTGTTCAGGAACCTGAAGAGTTTGGGACCGAATCTTGATCCCCAGGGAGCCGCGCAGTCCATCCTCTGCGCTGGAAAGTGTTCTGTTCACAAAGTTAACTCGCAAAGCCCTGAAGACAGCTGCCGAGGCTCGAAAGCTGCCTCTTAGGACCTGGGGCCTCCCTGCCGGCGCCCCTCGAGGGTGGGTGGCCAAGCGCGGGGGCGGTTCCGTGCCCGGAGGTGTTGCCCCGGTGCGGGGCCGGGGCCTGCCGCGCAGCCCGGGGAAGGGCCAGCGCTGCCGGGGGCGGGGTGGCAGGGCTGGTGTCCGGCCGGTTCCCCGGCCCCGCGCAGGGCAGCGCCACTCCCAGGCGCCGTTCGCGGGACGAAGGCGGGCCAGCACGCAGCGGCCGCTCCTCGCCGCGGGAGGAGAACAGGCCGCCCCGCTCAGCGCCGGGCCCGGCCCGCCGGCAGGGACCGCGGGGTACCGCGGCCGCGCGCGCCCAGCTGCCGCTGGGCTCGGCACTTTCCGGTATCTCTCCGGCGTGGCCCTGGACGGCTTCGGTTGTTTCCGTGGCTCTTCGGCTCCAGGTCGGGAGCTTCCGCGCGCGGGGCCCTCCCTGTTGTCAGGGGTAACGCAACGCCTCTGGGAGCAGGGCGGTCTTCAGCGCCGGGGCCGCCGGCAGGTGAGCGCGGGCGGGGGGCGCTGGCCCGCTGGGGTCGGCCCGAGCGAAGGCGCCGGGAGCCCTCAGCGGCATCGCCGCCGCCTTCTCTGTCGGTCCGGGCCCGGCCTGCGGGAGCGGGGTCGGTCGCGGGTAGCCTGAGGCTCCGGGGCGGCCGGCCGCTGCCTGCGGCGCCCCGAGCTCGGGCGGGCGGCGGGAGCGGCCGGGTCTGCCGGCGCGGTCACGGAGCGCGAGGGCGGCGGGCGGGGCCCGCGTGTTGGCCGGGCCCGGTTACGGCTCGGCCCAGGCAAGGTACGGAACTACCGCCTTATTTAAAATGTTACCCGCCTTTCTAACGTGTCTAATCAAAGGTGCTGAATCTGATTTTTTTTGGGGGGGGGGGCTGGGGGTTGGGTTGGAGAAGACAGCCTTCTTAAAGCAAAATATTTATTTTAAGCTCTGACAGAATCTTTGAAATAAAGAGACTTTGTTTTAAAGTCTGTTGTTGTCCATTGTACATTTTACGTCCTGCATCCGTGCCCAACTGGTGACTTTGGCAAATCTAACTGCTGTGCATGTGTGTGCCTGCAGGTCCTCAGCTCAGGGTTCAGCTGCGCAGAAGAAAAAGGTCTCTTCTCCTCAAATGTCAGAGGAAGTCTTTTAAACCTTTCACAGGGATTTTTTCGGTTGGGTTTGTTTGTTTGTTTTTTCACTGGGTCTTGGCATAATTTGCTAATAACTCTTGAGGTGCTTTTCTCCAGCTGTTTTTCTTTTGAAACCAAGCCAATCAGATCATGAACCCAAATCCCAAAGAGTATTTCTGTATATAAGATATTAAAGATTATTAGTGACTTCCTACATTTCTGACACATAACTCTGAGAAGAACATTTCTTTCTGGTTCTTTTCCTTGGTACTTCAGCACTTACTGAGTATTTTTGTTCAAATGTAGATAGTATGAGTTAATCTTGTGTAATTTCAACAGTACGAGCCCTGACGTGGTGACAACTGTTAAAATTTACTTTGAAAGCCCAAATGTGACACTTTACAACATAAAACTGCTCTGTCTGTACATTAATTGACATCTTTGGATATGAGGTACTGGAAGTGGCTTTCTGGTAAATTCTGAATTATTTCAGAGCCCTCTGAAAAAAGCCAGCACAAGCCACTGGTGTGAGGCTGGTGCTAGGCCATGCACACGGTGAATCTGCAGACTACAAGGCTTGCTGTGCCTCCGTGCTTTTTAAAAATACCGCTATGACCGTTTTGTGTCTGTGTAGTGTGCATTAGCAACATGATGAGATGGTGCTGTATCTTTATTTTTCCCCCATTTTCAAGCATACTTACTATATATATATAGTATATATATTGCATGTAATATAGCATGTATAGTTATAGTGTATATGTATTACATACTTAAGCATACCTGTAAGAAATGTTTGTTTTCCTTGTACAGGTTTGCAGTCTGTGACAGCATCTGTTATTATGGCTGTGTACGTGGATCACCGAACACAAGCTCCCGATTCGGTTGCCTCCCCTTCTCATATAGCATGGCACCCGCTTCACCCGCTCCTGGCAGTTGGTTCCATCAGCACCACGCCCGGGGGCTGTGTTGATATCTACCTGGAACAGGTGAAAAATCAGCAGCTTCGCTGTTGGGCTTGATATTGTTTTGCTGGTTTGAAACTTAAGGTTTTTTGTCTATGTATTTGTAGCCTTGCTTAGGCTCCTTGTGTCCCTCTCTCTGGATTTTAATGACTATCCACGTCCCCTGCTCTCTAGGACGTGTCAGATTCATCATCTACTGGTACATGTATTTCATAAAAAGGTCTTAATAAATTAAATTTATCTTTGAATTTAAATTTAATTTTTATGGCCCTTAAGTCTTGTTTGTGATGGTTACAAATTTGCTTTGTACTTCTCATAGTATGAGAATTTCAGGCTTATAAGTAAAATGGGCACATGCAGCTGCTTTTTTTTTTAAACTCTAAGTGAATAAAGTGTACTAGGAAATGTAAATTAAAAAACCCCCACATTCCTCCACCTAGAGACTGAATTGATTTGCTAGACTCAGCTTGTTCCATCTGAGTAGGTTTTTTCCTAGTATGGTTTCTGCCTGTAGACATGTATTTCCTCTGCATACTCTAAACTTTACACAAGAGACTCGCGTAGGACTTTGGTTTGCAAAATTTTCAGGAAAAAAGTGTGCTATTTAGGGAAATGGTACTATGAGCTATCTAGCAACAGGTGTACTGGAAACATTTAAGTCTGTTAATATGAGTAGCCTATAAAATGTATACTCTTCAGTCTATTATGAAAAATTGTCATCCAGATTTTAAAAATGGAAAAATAAATATAGGTAAAGAGGTTAAATGATTTGCCTGAAATGTTTTTGTGAACAATGCACACAAGGTCTACCTTTAAGAGCTGTTTCAGCATTAGGCTGTTCAGTAACTTGCTTTAGTCTTTTTCAGAAGTTGAGGGGTTTTTAACCTTTTAACCTTTTACCATTGTGCTCGAAGCCTTCTTATTCTTCATACAGGAGTAAAAGCTTGGTATTCAGTGAGAGCTGCCCATGTACACTGTGAGGGAAGAAGAGCCTGGAAAAGCAGAGTGAGGCAGTCACTAACACTGCTGTGTTTTCCTTAGTGGTTTTGAAGTGGATGTACCAGATGCTGTAGCACACTTTTATGCACGTGAAATAGGTGCAAAGAGACTTTGTGTAGCCACTTCATATCTGTCTCTTGCAGGAAGCTCTATTACATGGCAGTCCTTTATCGCAGAAAACTCTCTTGTTGACTGGGAAGCAAATCTGAAGGTTTAGCTGCATCCTTGTGCTGAGCTTGCACTTTATTTCCATTTGCAGGGAGAACATGTGTCCGATGCACATGTTGAGAGAAGCTTTCAGGTCACATCGCTTTCCTGGCACCCTTCCAGACAGATTCTCGCAGCAGGGTGGGAGATGGGAGAAGTTGTGATACTTAACAAACAAGACAAGGAGCAGCACACTGTGCCACCAAATCATAACGCCAAAATTGCAGTCCTAAATTGGAGTACAAATGGTACCTGCCTTGTGTCTGGTGATGAGGTGAGTAGTTGAAATGCCAAATGTGGAACACAGTGCTGCAAGTCCTCTGGTGGGGAGGGATTATGAAATGGATTGCTGGGGGAAGGGATAGTTGCAGGGGAAAGAAATGTCATTGCATTGGGCACAGATAAAAACTGTTGGGGAGTAAAATCAAATCTCAGTGTTTTAACTTTTTCTACCGTACTCATTGCTGTTTTGTCAATTTATCTTTAAATAAGAGTGTATCTAATTTCAGTATGTGCTGAGCAGTAGCTTAGGTTTTAAGGGTATTCAGTGGATGGGATAATTGAGGCACAGACAGTTTGAATTATGTGCTCCTTTCTATGCATGAATTTTGTGGCAGACTCAGGAATAAAGCCCAGATGTCGAGAAACAAATTCCAGCTACAACATTGCATAGCAATGCTCACTTAAGTACCAAAACCCCATGCTGATCTATCTTGTTCTGTTTTTATTAATACTCTAAAAAAGGAGTGAAACTTACTGTACGGAAAATGTGGAAACACTTGAAATGTGACAGTCTATTTCTTGATGAGCTGGTTGCCCTTTTATATAGTAAAATGAGAAATTAGCTATTGAATATGTAGTATTCAGGATTAAGTATTCATAGAGATTCTGGTTTTGTCAGTTCTTGAGTCAGCAAATGGAAAAAAAAAAGTGCATTCAGCAAATGGAAAAAAAAAAGTGCATTTTCCTATATTTTCCCTGATATAAACTTGAGCTTGTCCAAGAATTTCAGTTCTGCCCTTTGAGAATTCTTACCTATATGAGTCAGAAGAAAATACAATTTTAAATCATTGTTTGTAAAATTCTGTGGCTGCATTTGACAGAAATGCAGAAATTAAATTGAGTCAAAAAAGAATTTGTCCTTCTCTTTATTAGGAAAACAGAATATGCTGCCCAGTCAAAAGGTGACACACAGTAATTGAGGCCTCATTTATGTGGACATAATACGTTAATGTAGCCACAGCTTACATTAAGCCTACATTTCTGAACAAACTTTTTTCAAATTGATTTATTTGTTATCAGATCACAGTAATGAAGTCATCTTAAAATAGATACAGCCATTCTTATAAGCAAATGTAACAATTTCATAGGCTCATTGTAACTGCTTCTCTGATGAGTATTAATCACAGTATAATAAGCAGTGCCTTCAAGGAAATACCACAACATGCCAAAACACAGCCTATGCGTGTGCTGACATGAATGCTCTTCAGTTCCATGCAGCTTCAATTGCTGCAGTTGGAAAGACCTACCTCAATAGCTGGAATGGCAGCACAGCTGAACTTAGAAAAGTTAATTATTGCCAAATAGCCCTCTTACCCTCTGCAGACATGGAAACACAGCTGAGCACAGGTCAAGTGCTCCCTGGTGTCCCAATGGCCAATGGAATGTGGGTCCTTTAAACCCTCCAGCTCTGTGTGTGGTGGCCAGCTTGAGCTTCTCAGCCTTGCTCAGAGCCCAGGCGTGTGAGGCTGAGCACGCAGTGGGTCCAGCATCCTGTGGCTAGCTCTGAGGTGGTGTCCCTGCCCAGTACTGTGGTGGGGGGCTGCTCATTCCTGGTGCGGCACACTCAATGTCATTGTGCATGGTCTGATGTGCAGTGTAGGGATGCTTCATCTCCTATGTCTTTTCCAACAGCTTTTTAGTTTATTTTTAAAAATGTTTCCCATGAAGTTTTGAAACTTCCATTAGGTTAGTGCTGCCAGGATCATACTCTGCTCATATTGGAGGCATACCTTTAGAAAGAAGATAAATATTTGGGCCCTGATTTGGTTTCTGTTTGATCTTCACTGGGACTTCATATCTGAGAGTGCTCAGCTGAGAACATTCAGTCATCATAAATCCTGAGTTGCAAGAAAATGTTTTGAAAATAGCTTCTTAAAGTTGGGATAGGATGCTGTGAAAATCAGCAGCTCTTAACTTATGTTTTAAATAACAAATAACATGGATGACTTCTTTTCTGTGATCAAAAAGAATCCTAAGGACCTAGGTGCTCTCTATAATGAAAGCCTATTTATAAGGCAAATGGCCTTTATAACAAGAAGCTAAAGCTTTGGGTTGTTGAGAATGATTGGGAAGATGCAGGATGCCTTAAGGTAAATTTTACAGATGGTGAGGTCAACGTCCTTTGTCCTTTCCAAATACCATTTGAAAACAGACCAGTTCTACATCCTTTCTCTAACCAGTCACACTTAGAAGAGGTAGTGAGCTTTTTTGTTTCCAATTTCATGTGTTTCTAACTCAGTTTGCGACTAGGTTATCTGGGTACAGGATGGGATATCTAGAATGGGATGGAAGGAAAGTCAGCAGCTTTATAAAGCTGCAGGCTTTTCCTCTAGCTTATAAATGGTACAGGTTTTTAGTTGGGATCCCTTGAATTGGTGACATTTAAATCTGAGGGAAAAGTGAGAAGGGGAGCCAACAAGACATGAACTTTCAAATTATAGGATCCTGTGATTTCCAGAGGTAACCGGCGAATGTTGTATGAACCGCAAGTGGCCTCTTGGAACAGGAGTAGAGCATTTTCACAGATGCACAGCTGTGTCACATTGTTTAAGCTGTAAGAGATAGCATTGCACTTAATAAACAGTTTTGGGTGGTATAAATATTATCATCTTACTGCTGAAAAGAAGTTAGAACTTTGATTCTTGATTCTTTGGAAAAAAAGAAGGAAACATTACCTTGGAAGGCCTCAGCTGTATCTTGTGCAGCTTCTACTTAGGATTGTGAGGAACAAGCTTTTGGAGTGTACCACTGCTACTAGTCTTTCACTCTGGAAAAACTGTATTCTACTGAAAACAAAAAAGGAAAATAGAGGAAATTATAATACCACTTTATTGTTGTCTATCTTAATGAAATAAAATGAGTTGAACTTGCAAGTTGTTGCTGGTTTTTTCATGTAATGCTTACACAGAGGGCCTCCAAATGCAATTTGTTTCCCTCAGCACTAATGTAATAACACTGATAATAATCTTAAAATTCCAGCTGTGAGGCTGTAGCATAGGTCAGTTTGTTGGGATGTTTAACATGTATGTCATGCTGAACTGTCTTTTTGCTTCTCTGCCTTCTCCATTCTTTCCAGTCACCAGGGGCTTGGTGCTTATTCTGAGCTAGCACTACAAAATGTATGTGCCAGACTCTGAGGGCCAACTTACATTGACCACTGTTTAGTTAATTAGCTAACCAATCTTCCTTTCTTTAGTGTCTATGATTCTTTTAGTGACTAAATTCTGTTTCTAAACATGAGTTCTTGTTGTACTTGGATGTCTACTCTGAAAGAAGAAGAAAGCTCCAGAGATTCTGAAGTTCTTCCCTTGGATTATCTGTGTCCTGTGACTACACATGTGTCTCGTCATATACCCATGCTCATCTATGTCAGTGTTACATGCACTTACTCAGGGATGCATGTCTTATGCTTTGCTATACTTTATCTCGGTATCTCTTCTTTTAGCAATCAGACTACTTGCAAGAAAAAAGTGGGAAGGGAGCCACCTAGACAAATGTTTGCATATGCTACCTGGAGAGGGAAACAAAAGCCGTTCCATTTAATTGCTCTGGCAGTGTCATTTTACTAAGAGTGGGTATGACCAACAAGCTTTTTTAGATAGCTTGATTTAAAATAAGCAAATAATATAAAGTTAAAGATAATTTTTATTCCCCTGTCTTAGTTTTAAGTGGGAGTAATTGTACATGTCAACTAAATGAAAGGTGATGCTCTGTCAATCAAACGTTTATGTGCACTCAGTAGCTGGAGTCTGGATTCTCATCTGTGGGCAAAGTGTAATGAATTAACTGTTGTCTCTTTCTAGCATGGTGTCTTGGTCCTGTGGAGAATGGACCAGCGAGGCAGAGTGCAGGGTCCTGCCCTGCTGAAACAAGAGTATGGAAAATGTCTGTCTCACTGTGTCTTTCGGCCACCCCCTCCTGGCGAGTGAGTATCATGCCCTGTCTGGGCATTGGCAGACCAGGTCTTTCTGTTGTTCCACAGAAAGAAAGTCCTATTCACAGACAAACTGGTTTTTAAATACATATGGAAAAAGCTCTCCTAACTGTCCTTTATTTCCAAGTTCTCCCAGTCTAGTAGCTGGCTCTTTGCGTCCTATATGAAGCCACAGATCACCTTACTTCATCCATACCTTTGTCTCTGTTGCTGTTGGCTCATCTTCTTTACTTCTTCTAATTAGCAGTGTTGCTGACTGTGAAAATCAGTAAGCACACTGAAAACACAATTATCCATGAATTGTCAAGAATAATTAAATTAAAAGTCAGTTCTTAAACACTATTATTTCTTTCCTCTCCAAGCAAGAAATAGGAAACAGCTGTAGTAAAAAAAAGAGTTCTTGTCTGGACGACTACAGTTTCACATCTCTGTAAAAATAATGATGCTTATGGGAAAAATGATGAAACAATGCAAAAGAAAACTAGTATTAAAATTTTGCTTTGTATCTTTTTGTGTTTGTCCTTTTTCCAGTCAGTGTATGAAACATCTCTTGTTACAATATGTTGTGTTAACTACTCATCCATTCTTTGAGATGGAAAGTACTGTGTTACCTAAGGAACTGGAAATTAAGTATCTCTGTTTGCAGGGACTTTGTACAGCTGGCAAAAGCAGCTGTGAGTGGTGATGAGAAGGCCTTGGATATGTTTAACTGGAGAAAAGCTGGAACGGGAGCACCTCTGAAAATGGGCCTCCAGGAAGGACTCTCCTTCTTTATCACTTTGACAGATGGTAAGAGCAAAACCACTTTTCCAGTCTGCTGGAAATTGGTTTCCTTAATGCTTCAAAATAGCTCAGTGCATTAGTCTCGTTTTCGTATATCCAACATCTAGAGTATATCCATATATCCAACAAAATAGAGCATTCATAGGAGTTGAAGAATGTTTGGTAAGAAGAAACGAATAAAATTATTAAAATCTTAGCATCTTCAGGATGAGTCCTCTCCAAAAGGACACCATAGGTATTAGATTAGCCAGGTTGCCAAAGAAGGGAGTGTAAAGTGAGAGCTCTCTAACACCTAAGTGTAAATAAAATTAGAAGTTACCAGCATTTTGTGCAAAGCTTCAAAATAATGCATGTGTTGTGTTTTTTTTTCTAGAAATAGGCAAATGCTGCTATAACATACCTTTTAAAAATCAATTATTAATTTACTTTGACATTTTTCTCATGCTTTGAAATGATGCTTCAGTCTAAGGGAGCAAAAGAGTCTGAGTATTTGTTTTGTTGGTTTTCTTCCTAATACCACTTCTTTCCTGCTGTTTGTCTTTACCTCTCCCTTTTACTGTTCTGGGTACTAGTTTGCTCTTAGCTCAGTTTCTTCCTACCCCAGATGTTCTCGTGATGTCTTCTGTCTCTCTGACCTGCTAGCTCTGGACCGGAGCCAGAGTGTATGTGACAAGTATTGTGATGAGTATGTTTGTGGTCAGTGAGTCCAGCATGTAATCCTCTCGATTTTAAGTGTTAGCTACGCCGAAAAACGTTGAAGTGATGCTGGTTCTGCAGCTCAACATCGAATCAAACTGCAATTTACGTTATCAAGAATGAGACTCATCCTTTACCCTAGCGTGGCTTCCGTATGATTGCCAGAGTGGCGCTGGCCACCCTATGTTTGTTTTGAGAACAGGGGGCTGTACCTTCCTCGTGTTTGTGAGCTACAAGCGTCTTTACCAGAGGTGAACCTTTTGAATGGAAAAGGGGTACAGGGCACTCCTAGGTGCAAGGAGAGAGGCTTTGGCTGGGCCTGTCCAGCCTCACGTCGAAACGTGGCCCTGGTGCACAGCCCCATCTAGGGACAGGGGCTGCGTCCTGCAGGTGGGTCTCCTGCACCTCGTGGTTCTTGGGCCTCCTCTTCAGACCTTTCACGTTTCACTCACGTGACACTGACTGCTGCTTTTGAGCAGTCTCGTTGCCTAGGCTGATTTGGGCATATGTATTTGGAACCAATTCTTAATCTAGTCAGTGATCTGTCATAACTTCAGAATCAGTTAATGTTTTCATAGGGTTTAAATGTGACCTGTAGTTTTCTCTGCAGTATGGATACTTAGCCTAAACTTGTTTAATAAAAATAAATAGATCCCCAGTTCTTAAGGCATGCTTTTAAATATCTCAAAGGAGATTTGCCTAAAGACAATAGAGCATCTTTTGAAGCAAATCTAAATAAACAATTAAGCTCCTCAAAGTGCCCCCTCCTTGGCAGTGTTCAAGGCCAGGCTGGATGGGGCTTGGAGAAATTGGTCTAGTGGAAGGTGTCCCTGCCCATGGCGGGGGGGTTTGAACCAGATGATCTTTAAGATCGCTTCCAACCCAACCCATTCTGTGATTTAACAAGAGAGATGAGTAAGTTACCTGTTCAGTGTTTTATTTCAGGGAGAAAATGAAGCATGTGGGAGGAGGTGGGAGAAGAGTTTGGATTTTTCTTAATAGTTGGGATGTAGAGGATGATAATACATTTGCAAGAGTTTTGGAAATTAAACCATTCTTTTTAATTAGATACATCATATTGCCTCTTGGGTACAACATTTTAGCATGGATTCTTAATGTTAATTCTCATAGTGTTTTCTGCTTCAGATTTTGGGGGGAAAATACTTAATTTCTGAGGGTTCTTTGATTTGCAGTGGTTTGAAATGCCATGTTTACATAATATCATGCTTTGCTAAGAAATTAGGAATGCGTGTGTGGCATGAGAGCTGTCAGATTTCAATGACTTCATTTGTTTGGGTGATTTCTGTAATATCATCTGCAAACTGCTGTACTAATTCTAGGGTTTTTCACTGGGTAGCCTGTGCATGATTCATACAGTATTACAATTTAACAAAATTGTAATAGTTTTTAAAATGTTGATAGGTGCTGTAGTTGCCAGGTGACACACTATGTTGTCAGTGCTCTTAGACACTATGCTGTTTGCTTTTGAAATTGATGTAGAAAAGGTGTATTTAGTGTATGTGGTGAAGTTTTTCTAAACAATGAAGAACTTCATAGTTTTCTATAGTCTAGACGCTGCTGTAAATTGTAACGATTCTTAGCTGCTGTTCTTCTTTCAAAAATCAATATTAATAATGGAGATTTCAGAAGCCATCATTCATGCACACATACACAGAAAGTTTGCTTGTAGTTTAACAATATTTAAATGGTGACATTTAAATGATTCCCCTCTGGATTTCCTAGGTGGGGAAAAAGTGCATAAGTTTTGGTTTACTGCTCTGGTCAACTATCGTAGTCTGTATCCTGAGACAAACTAGAAGACCAAAAACTTGTGGTTATTTTTACCTTTTCAGAACTCAAGGAATATTTTATTAAGGTAGAAAGCAGCAACTTTGATTTTTGTAGCTAAAAACTGTTAACTAAAAACTATACCTTGTTTATATGTGCTACAGGTTCTGTGCATTGTGTGAATGAGAAAGGAAAGACAAGGCATGTATTATCCACAGACAGTCTGGTCCAAAAGCTTCTGTACATGGAGAAAAGAGATGTTTTAGTTGTAATAACAGACAACCTGCAGTTGTCCTTGCATGCAATTACTCTTGAGGGAGAGGCAGAAGAGCTCATGAAGGTAAGAAACAGACTACAGGGTAAAGTTGCAAAGTTTAATCTTTATAAGTATTTGTTAGCGTTTTTTGATTGTCACTTTTTTGTTTACAAATGAATCAGCTCTCATTTTTGTCGTCCAGACAATACTTTGAGCAAATATAGGTTCATTTAAAAGTGGAATAGAGTGGTGTGTTACTGAATTTGGAAAGATGGTTTTCATCTTGCCGCCTTGGTTTTTCTTAGTTTCTTTCATTTGGACGCTTTGTTAATCCTTCTACACTTATTTTTCCTTATCTTAGTGAATTAGAGAAGAATTGAAAATTCCGGTATAATGAAATATTTCTTACAATGTCTAATGGATAAATAGTTGATAATCTGTGTCCTCAGTTTTTTTGCCATCAGCTGCTCAGAGCTGTCTTGTCTTTCAGACTAGTAGGAGCAGTATCTCCTCCTCGTGGTATTGTCATCTGAAGGATGGTTTAGTTCTCACATTGTGAAAGTGTTCTTTACAACTGCAAAGGCTGGGAAGCGTTTAAAAAATAACAACCCACAAGTCAGAGAATCACAAATAATAGCATAGTGACCCAAAACCTACTGTATAGGGACAAAAACCAAACTGACCTCATCCAGGACTTGTAATCACCTTGGCTCAACTAAAATACCATACTGTTGGAGAGTACTGCTGGGGGGGATGCAACCCAAACCTTCACCTTCCTAAGATTTTTTTTTTTTCTTTTTATCTAAGATCGAAAAAGACTGGGCACTTATGTGTTACAGGAGTGTCCAGTTCTTATGAATCATTACTTATTGTTGACCAGAAGTGAGAGTTAGTATTTCTCGTTTTAAAGCAGTCTTTATCAAAGTTTTAAGAGAAGATCTAGTAGAAGAGAAAAAACTGCTCCTGACTTCATTAACCAACTACAAGGTTTCTTTTATTAAATTTATACATCATATAGTTGATGCATTTAGTGGTGATCACCGTCTGAGTGAAACTATTGGTCTATCTGAACTGACAGACAGGTCTAGTTATTCTTATATTTTAACTTTTTAGCCAAACTAGGCAATTCAGGTGCTTACTGTCTTTCAGTGTGTTCCTCCTACCTTCTGTAAATGTATTTACTTATGGTTAACAGGTGAAGTTGAGTGGGAAGATAGGCCATTCTGCAGACATCATTTTAATAGACCATAGCCTTGTTGTTACAGCGCTAGGTGAGACGGTCATCAGGTAAGCTCTTCTGGCTGCCCATGAGAAGTGCCATCTAAAAGGTTTGTGGTCTGCAATGCACTGAATATTTTACAGAACTTTTTTTTAATCAATAATGAACAAACTCCCAATATTTTCTAATTTTGTTTCTTAAAATAGAGAACTGAAATGACAAATGTGTTTCCTTGAGGACAAAAATAAATTCTGTATGTCTTTCTTTGCTTCTATATAGCTATATTTTCTTTTGTTAGGCAGTACTATCCAAACCTATTCCTTTCTGAGTGCTGTTACTGATTTCTTCTGAAGATATACCCATTTGGGTTTTTTGGATGAAAAAGCCACTTTGCTGTTCTTTCCATTGTTATTATCTGGTTCTTAGGACAGTCACAGCATCAGCAACAGGAACTAAAGTGCTTGCTTTTCAGGATGTTTCTCTTGCTGTAATATAAGACAAGTATTTTGGTTACTTCTATCCCTAATTCTTTAAACCAAGTATTGGTTTGCCATGCTGCTAAGTTACCATGTTCTGTAGTTTTTATTTTTTTGCATCTTTTTAAAAAAGGTATTAAATATTTTTTTTCCACCTGTCTTTACTATGACTTGCTCTACCTGTTTCCTCTAACTTTTTTGGGGAGTGAGGGTGTTCAATTAGCATCGGTATTCACTTTCTTGAGTCTCTATCTGCTACCATGAGACAAAATCATCTGTTAATTTGGTGAGAATGTGATAAAGACTAAGTATCGAGGAGTACATTTGACAATGTTTAGTTCTAGAAAATACATCTGGAATCCAAAGGACTACTGGTTAACCAAGGAATATTCTTAAAATAGGGGAGGAAGCATAAGTAGGGAGGAGGAAAATTGCAAGTAGACCTCATTTCTTTTTTTTTTTTCTTAAACCTGGGTTTGCTTCTGACTCTTTTCTTCATAAAGAGAATATCACAAAACACGCTGCAGATTTAAAAGTCAAAGGAAAAGGAAGGAGATTAAGAAATTCACATTCCAGAGGCAGCTGCTGGCAATTTAATTTTAAAAATTAAATGATCTGGGCATTATCTGGAAATAGCAAATTAATGCCATGTACAGCATCCTATTGACTGTGTTTAGCAAGACACCTGGAAGGAAAAGCATTGTTAACAATCTTGTTTTGTATGCCTTAGGTTCTGGGATTTGGACAGAGATGAGAACTATGTGCTGTCCCCAGATGTGCAATTTGGCTTTGAGGGAGGAGAATGTATTAACTGTGTGTCTTACTGCAGTGCTAAAGGTGAGAAATAATATGGCAGCTGTGATCTCTGGATCCTAAACATTGTCAAACCTCAGCCTTCAGTGCCCTGCAGTTATTTTAGTATATTTGTCAAGTTACTGAGGATTTCAGTAACAGCGTGGGATGTAAAAGCATTTTAGTTCAGATCAAGCGTGTGCTTTTGAAGGTGCAGTGAGGTAATTCAATACTCGCCACACTTTGTCTCAGTGTGGAGTTGTCTCTTGGCACACAGGCTGGATTCCCTTTGACGCTGAACTGGTACAAGTACTCCTGGAGTACACTTGATGGACTCCAACATGCTATGGGCATTTGGTCTACAAGCCCATGCTAGAGTAATGCAAAGTAGAACTCGCCCAACATGTATAGCATGGACATCAGGTCATTAAAACTGATATTTTCTACAGAGCTACTCCTATGTGTCACCCAGAGCTAGTGTCTGCTGGAATGGTTTTCAGTGGTGACTTCCCAAAACCAGCTATTCAAAAATAAATGATTAAAATGAAATCATTGTCTAGTACATTTAAAAGATAACTTCATCTGGCAGCTTAGAAAATGGGCCTTGCCATATGAGACTTTTCCCATTGTTTCTCCAGAAAGTTCCTCCAGTTCAGACTAGGATGCTGGTTTGCAGGAAGGCAAAGAAATGGATGCTGCCAGGTGAAGGTTTCTTAGTACCTTGGAACCAGAGTTAGGCTGCCTGCTACTTTGTGGTTTGTTTTTCTGAAGTTTAAGATACGAAATGCCTAAAAGGTTTGTGAATGGCAGGTCTCTTAGCAGCTGGTACTAACAAAGGGAGAATAGCTATGTGGAGGAAAGCAGCAGAATCTGATCAGAGCATACGGGCTTTGGAGGGCAAGGAGAAGTGGAAGCTCCAGGCACCTACAGAACTTGAAGGAAATGTCACTCAGATAAAGGTAAGACAGGAAAGAGTCTTCTTGCATGTTAGTAGGACTTCACAAATGTTAGATCATTTTTGTGAAACGGGTGAATATGGTCACTCTCATACAGATATGTGCACCAGTAGAGGCTGGTCCTCCTTCAGAAGAAGGAGGAAGATCCATCAGGATTAAGTAACTTTAAAAATTGAAGTGGGAAGAAATAATACCTGTTTGTAGCTGCTCTGTTACAGGCAGGGTTGAAATGCTCAGCAAGGTAACACACTGAAATGCAAATACATCTCTCTGTCTGAGAGAATTAGCAGTCATGATGTCCTTAAATCCAAACAACTCTCCATTATATGTCTCATTGACAAACCCTTTGGATTCAGCACCCTGAAATTATTTTCTGGAAAAGATAGATTGTCAGAAATGTCAAATTTACATAGATTTATTAAAATAGCAAGCAAGAAAATCTGGCTAAATGCATGATTTTATTTGTAGATAATTTTCTTCTTTTTAATTGCTTTTTCAATGTAAAGTTTACTCTTAGTGGTAGTAGCAAAAATAAAGAGATGTATTTACAACCAAATATTCTTTGAGAAGATGTGCCATCTAGAAGGGAATGCTATATTTTTACACACAAGTGGTGGTTTCAGCTGCTTTCTTTATCAGAAAGTGTTTCTTGTTTGTTAGATAATATTTTTGTGTGACAGTGTCAGACTAGATGTGGATAATGAGTTTTCTCTTGCAAATTTACAAAACCAATACTTTAAAACATTTCCTCTGCTATTTACAGTATTTTTAATGCCAAAGGTTCTAACAATACACAGCATTATAATATTTATTTTTTAACCCATTGTCTGTTAAGTGTCAGGGTGCAGTGTTAGCTTTTTTGACCACCACTGTCCTGCTGAAAGACAAAGCTTGTGCTTTTAGGTTCTTCAGCATTTTTTGGTTGGTTTGTTTGTTATACCCTATTATTAAGGTTTTTTCCAGGTTTCTGTTACAACTTAAATTATTCTGTTGCTGTGCTTAATATGTGAGAACAGTATCCATTGTTTTTTTTGGAAGGAATGAAAATCAAACAAATATATATATGATGCCTTTCAAGAGAAATTAATTTTATGTTTTCTTTTGTTCTGTTTTCACATAAGAATGGAAAGTATTTAAAAAGCAATGGCATTTGCTTGCTCTGGGTTGACATATAGCGAGGGTCTGTATCAGAGTCCTAATTGCAAAATTAAAACTTACATACTATTAAAGTGGAGAACCCAAATCTTTTGTTAAGATGCTTCAATAACAAAAGGTCCAGGATATAGGAAATAGTGTGTGCCATTAGTATATCATACATCTGCTAATAAGTTGAGGGAAGGGAAGAGATATAGGTGTTTATGTCAGCTTGACCATTCAAGCATTTTCCAGATAACAGGATATGGAGTGCTGTCCAGAAATACCACCTCGTTCCCAATGTTTGTTGGCATAAACAAAAACATTGCCAAACAATTGTCAACAATCACTGCATTTTTATCTCATGTTATAAAGCTGTCTTTAATTATGGAAACTCTAGATTATTTTTTATTGTAATCTCTGCATTCAAAAAAATATTTTGTAACATTTTAAAAATTGTTACATATGGAATCTTCTGGTATTTCCTATAAAAGCCTTTTCCTATATTGCCGTGGAGACCTCAGAATAGAAAGCCATATTCCATGGTGAGGTCAAAGGGCAGCAATAACTTCATTTGACTCCTTGCCAACCTCATCTTTTTTCAACCTGATATGGTGGCTTCAAAAGAGAGGTGGTTGGGAAATGCACTCCAGCTCATCTGTTGTGCAGCATAGTATCCATTTAGTTAACTAAGCACCATTGAAAAGAAAACTCCAAGCAAACTATGCAAAGTAGCTTTATTTCTTAGATCATGCTCTTGAATGAAATGAAGTTACGTCCAAACACAACTATTTAAATCAGTGTTGTTGGAAAGGTATAGCCACAGAAGTGTCAGTATGTCAGGAAATTCATATGAAACTTCAAATAACTTTGAGGGAAGCAGAGACCTGAGAGACTTGCCGTGTCCCTAGAGTTTATAGAGCTTATCAGTTGTGAAAGAACAGAGAAGGGATGGACTTCAAAGGGATTTTCTGCAGCTCTGAGAAACTTTATAGTTTATCTAGCCTATGGAAGTATGTCTGTATGAATGGTCTCTGTTAGACTTAACCCCACCTCCCCCTTTCCTGAAACAACTGCAACCCCCTCTGCTTTTTCACTGGCCCAGTCCTCACAGAGCTCCTGTGCTGAAGCTGTGCAGGGAACTATGGACTGTGCTTACCGAGGAGAATTATCGATGGTGTGTGGTAGCTCAGGAGTAGCATTCCTGCACTCCCATACATAGTTATAGTTTCCAGACTGTGTTTGGATTGCTTCTGGCTAACATGGTATGTGCAAAGAGTTCATGTGTAGTCAGCTGGTTGCCACAATGCTTTTTGACAAGAATTGTCCTTTGGTAGGAATAAACGTCAATAATGTCAGACTTGCTTGTTTAACCGTGAATATAGAAAGAAAAAATTGAAATGAGAGCATTACTTTAATGACAGAAGTCATTAGCTGCATGTTAGAAACTGTCTTTGCAAGCCATCTTGGAAACAGATCTTATCTTTCTCCCATTGAATTCTGTAAGGTATTTTCGGTTTTAGAGTTAGTGTATGTAGGTGTTATTTTTCAGTGTTAAAAGGAGGGAAAGACAACCTTCATACGACTCATTGAAAAAAGAGTTAGCTGGAAGATGAAGATTCTTCCAGGAGAAGGGAGTTGGAAGCCACCGTGCTGCTAGAAGGCTATGACCTGGTTGCCATTACTGCAACCTGGCGGGACAAATCCCATGACTGGAGTGTGGCTATTGATGGCTACAGGCTATCCAGAAGAGACAGGCAAGGAAGGAGTGCTGGAGGTGTTGCTGTCTACATCAAGAAATGGATAGAGTGCGAAGAGCTGTCTCTGAAGTGTAGCCATGAGCAGGTTGAAAGCTTATGGGTAGGAAAAGGGAGCCTTGTGGTAGGTGTTTACTACAGGCTGCCTGATTAAGGGGAGCCTATGGATGAAGCCCTCTTACACCAGCTACAGGAGGCTTCATGCTCGTAGGCTCTTGTCCTGCTGGGGGACTTTAACCACTCCAACATCTGCTGGAAAAGTAGCACGGTGAGGTGTAGGCCATCCAGGAAACTCCTGGAGAGCATTGAGGTTAACTTCTTAAGCCAGGTAATAGACAGTCCTACCAGAGGGGATGCGATACTGGACCTGATGGTCACCAATGCCAGTGAGCTAATTGCTGACATCAGGATTGGAGGCAGCCTGGGCTGCAGTGATAATGCACTGGTGGAGTTCACAGTCCTGAGGGATATGGGTCAGGCAAAAAATAAAGTCAGGACCCTGAATTTTAGGAAAACAAGCTTTCAGCTGTTCAAGGAGTTAGTCAATAGGACCCCCTGGGAAACTGCCCTTAGGGACAAGGGAGCAGAACAGAACTGGCAGATCTTTAAGGACACTTTCTATAGAGTGCAAGAGCTCTCGATCCCCAGGTGTAAGAAATCAGGAAAGGAAAGCAAGAGACTGGCAGGGATGAGTCAAGACCTGCTGGTCAAACTAAAGGGCAAGAAGGAAATGCACAGGCAGTGGAAGCAGGGACAAGTATACTGGGAAGAGTATAGGGACGCTGTCTAGTTGGGTAGGGATTGGGTCAGGAAGGCCAAGGTACAGCTGGAGCTGAATTTGGCAAGGGGCACAAAGAATAGTAAGGGCTTCTATAGATAGGTCAGCCAGAAAAGGAAGGTCAAAGAAAGCGGACCTCGTCTGATAGACATGACTGCGGCAAACTGGTGACAATGGACAAGGAGAAGGCTGAGGTACTCAACTTCTTTGCCTCAGTCTTCACTGGCAACGTCTTTTCCTGCATCTCTCAAGTGGATGGACCTCAAGACAGGGACTGGGGGAATCAAGTCCCTCCCACTGTAAGAGAAGATCAGGTTCGTGACCACCTGAGGAACCTGGACATCCATAAGTCTATGGGACCTGATGAGATGCATCCCAGAGTCTTGAGGGCTGTTGTAGTTGCCAAGCCACTTTCTGTGATATTTGAGAAGTCATGGCAGTCAGGTGAAGTCCCTGGTGACTGGGAAGAGGGAAACATTGCATCTATTTTTACAAAGGGTAGAAAGGATGACCCTGGGAGCTACCAACCTGTCAGCCTCCCGTCTGTGCCTGGGAAGATCATGGAACAGATCCTCCCAGAAGCTATGCTAAAGCACAGGGAGGACAGGGAGGTGATTCAAGTCAGCCAGCATGGCTTCACCAACAGCAAGTCTTGCCTGACCAACCTAGTGGCCTTTCATGATGGAGTGAGTACATCAGTGACAAGGGAAGAGCTATGGATGTCATCTGTCTAGACTTCTGCAAGGTCTTTGACACAGTGCCCCACAGCATCCATCTCTCTAAATTTGAGAGATACGGATTTGATGGATGGACTGTTCAGTGGATGAGGAAATGGTTGGATGGTCACATCTAGAGGGTAGTGGTCAACATCTCAGTGTCCAGATGGAGAGCAATGATGAGTAGTGTCTGTTGGGGTCCCTGTTGGGACCAGTACTGTTTAATATCTTCATCAATGACATAGACGGTGGGATCAAGTGCACCCTCAGCAAGTTTGCATATGACACCAAGCTGAGTGGTGCGGTTGACATGCCTTAGGGAATGGGATGCCATCCAGCGGGATCTGGACAGGCTTGAGAAGTGGGCCTGTGTGAACCTTAAGAGGTTCAATAAGGCCAAGTGTAAGGTCCTGCACCTGGGTCAGGGCAACCCTTGTTATCAATACCCTGTTGGAGTGGGTCCAGAGGAGGCCACAAAAACAATCAGAGGGATATAACACCTCTCCCATGGGGAAAGGCTGAGAGAGTTGGGGTTGTTCAGCCTGAAGAAGAGGAGGCTCCGGGGACCCATTCTAGCGGCCTTCCAGGACTTAAAGGGGGCCGACAGGAAAGGTGGGTGCAGACTTTTTAGTAGGGCCTGTAGCAATAGGACAAGGGGTAGTGGCTTTAAACTAAAGAGGGTAGATTCAGACTAGATAGAAGGAAGAAACTGTTTATGATGAGGGTGGTAAAACTGGCACAGGTTGTCCAGAGAGGTGGGAGATGCACCATCCCTGGAACATCTAAGGTCAGGTTGGACGGGGCTCTGAGCAACCTGATTGAGCTAAAGATGTCCCTGCTCACTGCAGGGGGGTTGGATTAGATGAGCTTTAATGGTCCCTTCCAGCCCAAACTATTCTATGATTCCATAAGGGGAGGAGTGTACTTTTGCACCCCTTTATATATCCATCTGATTTAGCACTCTTTGCTCAGGAATTTGAACTACATTGATTGAAAGGTCTATAGAAACTGCAGAAAAGAATATGGTAGTCAAAAAGGAAACTATGGATGCCACTTGCTTTTACAGATTGCAGCATTATTAAGCCCTTTAAATCTGTGATGCTGTCTTGCAGTAGTAAGCGTAAGGTGGTACAATAATGTCTTAGGAAAGAAAAGTGTTTTTAATTTAAGAAACAGCTCCTCCCTTAGAGTAAGGGAGCCCGAGTAGCTGGGTAACAAGTGTAAATTTTTAATCTGTAATGATTCCTAGTCATTGACTAGAGTTGTATTTAGATAGTAGGACTCTGTATATGTATAAAAATGTTTATTCTATCCTACTCCTTGTAATCAGTCTTGGGATGTTACTGTGACTGTTCAAGATCTTAGGTGAAACTGTGTGTTGTGAGTTTGTTTTTTTTCTCTCTTCCCATTGTGTGCAGTGGGGCTCCCGAAAAAACCTGCTGGCAGTGAACGTCAGCTCTGTGGTGATCCTCAGTGAGCAGGCCATGTCGTCTCATTTTCATCAGCAAGTGGCTGTTGTACAGGTGTCTCCCAGCCTGTTTAATGTGACCATCTTCAGCACAGGAGCCACACACAGTCTTCATGTTGATATGAATGTTAACGGAGTCTTTGCTACTAAGGTTAATTGGGGTTTTTCATTTATTTGCTTGATCGTTTGCCTAGTTAGGTGTATGGAGACCAAACTTTCTAAGTCTTTAATATAACCCTTCTTTGATATTCTGTTTATTGTGCAATGGAAGTATTGTCATGACTGTAGCAGCGATGCTGTGGCAGAGCTGATTTTCAGATAGCACAGTGACTCTAATTCTGTGGGTGCTGACCAGAGAACTTTGTGGTTACCAAAAGCCTTCCAACTCAATGTACAGAGGAACTAGTAAATGGTGGCTATTGTGGGGAAGGTCTTGCTGTGTTATTGCCTGAATTTCTGTATGATTCCAAAAGAAGCTGAATGTATATATTCTTTTGCTTTTTTGATTGGTTTAGGATGCTGTAGTATTCTGGAACGGGAAGCAAGTTACTGTCTTTGAGTGTTCAGGAGATACCTTCAGAAGTGCAGGTAGGACTTAGAACACTGGTCAGAGTTGCAGTGGTTCTCTTCCTCCAAAGTTACACGTTCTCTTCATTCATGGTAGCCGATGGACTGTAATCATAAGTGTAAAGTGAAACATATTGTTAACGCTAATTAGAGTTCATATTCCCATTTTGCAGAATAGAAAGATTAGGTTGTAAAAATCATCAACAAAACCAGAACTCAACTCCTACATCTGTGCTTTAGTCACTAAATATGCTGGGATACAATGTGTGGGTTAACCTCAGAATATGTTGGTGTTCCTGTAGTAGCAGTGCAGCAACAGAAGTAAAACCGAAGGTGATGTGCATCTGTAGGTATAAAATTAAAATACATACCCTTTTAACCTCTGTTCAGCTACAACTCGATCCTTGAAGTACCTAAAGACTAAATGTGCTTCATTCATAGAGTTCCTGAGGCACCCAAGTATGTGACTGGCCTCGACAAAACCAAGCACCTCATGGCTGTTTCCCCCAGGTTCAGTGTATACCTGTCCATCACACCTGGACTTGAACGGTATCCTCAGAGCTAGTGTATCATATAGGGCCCTGCACAACACACCATATGAGGATAAGGCTGTCTTTTTTAAGTAAATCGTTCCAATGGTTTATCATGAACAGAATTTTTTTCTGACTTTTGTAGCCATAGCTCCTGTTGCCTTCTACAGATAGGTCATGGTGATGGCTGTTGAAGGCTTTTCTGTTTTGCTTGGGAGAAAGTGTAGTAAACTTTACATTGTACTTCCATAGGAACTGGGAAGGAATGGGTTTTAGTTCCAGCTGTCAGGAAAATCTGTTCCATAAACTGCTATATATACAGCTAAGTCAAGTAAATTAGTTTTTCCTATGATTAATTCTCCCTAAATATTTCTGCCTTGAGAAACAGGCTATGCAGAATTCCGTCAATCCCATCCAAAATCTTGAGAGTTTAGGCTTTGTCTTTTAAGAACCATCAAGTGTTTTCTGAGAAGTGGCTTATCTTGTCTATGTTCACTCAATTATTTCATAACTTTTCCATGCTGCATCAATGTGTTATTACAACAAAGGTCCCAACAGTCTACAACATTCATGAAATTGAGTCACTCTTCTTTTCTGACAGATACCTTTATCACTCTTCAGTTGTAGTTCAATGAAGGAAGGAGTGAATTCTCTTAGCAGAACCTCACATTGCACTAATCTTTCTCTTTCTTTCACTCCCTGTATCAACTCTTTCCTCATCCTCTCCCGCTTGTTTTCGTGGGCACAGTGTACAAAACACCCATCTTCAGTAAGAGTCCCAGCTTTTGGCTGTAGTGGCAGAATGAAAGAAGGCTGCAACTCCAAGGAGTTTGGGAATCAGTAGAGACTGATGGGTTAAAAAATGGATTTGGTGCAAAAGAGTGGACATTGAATGCTTTAAGTCAAAATTCCTTTTTTTTTCTTATAAAAAATCTTTTTACAGTAGTGACAGCTTTATTCTGATTGTTCCAGGCTCTTTCCTTTGTGACTCTCCAGTTCTGTCCATGCATGGAGAAAATCTGTACACTGTTGAACCCTGTCGGGTCCAGGTCCGCACCTGGCAGGTAAGGGCTGATGAAACCACGAAGCGATGAATATGCCTTATTGTTTTCAAAGATTGGTGTTACAGCTTAAAAGTTAAATGGATGTTCTGTAAATCTATTTGTCATAGAAAAAATACTTTGAGTATATCAGCAGAAAAATCTTTGGCGTTTTGTGTTCTTTAAAAAGCCTGTCACTGCACTGTATCTAACAAGTCTTTATAAAAGAAAACAGAATTTTATAAGGGCCAGACTTTAAGAGGGTCAAAATTGCATGCAGGTTGAATATGCTTGTGTATATTACTGACAGGAAAATGAACATACTGATTATTCTTGTAAGATAGTGAAAAATACCCCCTGCACATTACGTGTGTTCCTGCAAAATCTTTTGCTTAACCTTTGCAGCTTCTGCTAGACCGTGAGAACCAAAAGGAGAAATCCAATTTTCAGAGTTCTATGATACATAATTTTATTTAAGAAATAAATATTTTATTCAAGAATGGGTGGGGTTTATCACAATAAGGACTGATTTAATTCCTATCTTTATTTTTGTAGCTGTATATTAAGGGACGTTCAGGGACCTATATTTCTGTATCTTAGTTGAAAAAGCTGTATTATTGAAGAAATTGTTGCAGAAGGATACCTCTGAATTTTTACTTTTTTGGAGGCTTCAACCAAAACACAGATTGCATTTGTAGAGACCGTGTGTGTGGTGGTAGTGATTTGTCTGACTTAGTTCAGCAGTTAGTTACTTAACTTGGTGACAAAATAAGTCCCTTCTAGTTAGACTCTGAACACACAAACCTGGTGTTACACATTTCTTCTTAGGGCACAGTTAAACAGCTGCTGGTGTTCTCTGAAGCAGAGGGGAATCCATGCCTCTTGGATGTCTGCGGAAATTTCCTGGCTGTGGGAACCGATTTGGCTCATTTTAAAATCTTTGATCTCTCTCGCAGGTATTAATAAGCCTTTTAAAAGCATCCATTTATAATTGAGTGTGTATCTTGGCAGGAGCAGGGAATCTTTACTTGATTGTCATCTGATGAAGAGTGGTAGCCACTTTGAATCTTGAGGCAATATGTGCAGCCTGTGTGAACTGATGGCCTATCCCTAAAGCAAGGGAAGAGCCACAGAATTATTTGACAAATCGTGGGATGAGTAATAATAATGATAATTTTTAAAAGAGGATATTGTGAGGGATATTTGTATACATTTGAAAGTGGGTGGAGAATTTATGGAAGATCAAGACAAGGATGTCACATGTTTCTGCTCGTAACTTGAACAAGACCTTCATCTCAGAAGAGTTGAAACATTAAAAAGAAAGCTAGGTCTCCTCATAAATCAACAAACTTGACTTAGTGAATCCATGGAGGAAGCGAATGTAGAATTGTGGACGTGCTATTCTTCCTTCTGTTTAGGTTAAGAGAAGAGTTTACCTGACTTTGTTCAAACTTTACTGTGTGTTCCCATGCTGACAAACAGCTGTGGCATGAAAAAGATACGTGCCTGACATGACCTTCAGTTCAAAAATTTATCTGCTAATGACAGGTGTGACTTTGAAAACCTGAAAAACCTCATGAGTGAAATGGATTCTGTTCTTCCTGACATACTGTTACCAGAGGAATGCTAAAATCTGGGTAGTTACCCTCTTGGAAGCTTGTTACCTGTGTTGAGACTGCACAAATTCCACATGGGACACAATTGAAGGTTACTGGATTTGGGCAGGTTGTAACTACACAAATATTGGATTATGATGTTTGATAGTGGAGAAAAAGTAGGTTAACTCCTGCACATGGTGTTAAATTTTTGAGGCTAGTAATGAAAATACTCCTTCTGAAACTACAGTGTAGGATTTTTAATTTCAAAGCAAGCATGGTTGGCTTAGAAGAAATCAGAAGTCTAAACATGTAACCCAAGAATATTAATTTTACAGAATCAAAGATTTTTTTTTTAATGGGGTCATATTAAGACACCTCTTTGTGTTACATTCTTTTGATTCATGAGATGTGTGCTCTTTGTTGCTGAATGAGTATTGGGTTTGTATCTATACTGGCTGTAAGATTCTTTTGAGATTATGAAAGTGGAGGGGGGGGAAGGGTGGGTGTTAAGTATGTGAATGATACAGATACAGTCTTTTGGAACTTATGTACAGAGGGAAAGTGACCAGTAAGATGATACAAATACCACCCTGCCCCCCAATGGCATTTCTTTACTTCTGTGCCACCGTGTATTTTCCATACAAAGAACTACTTTCATCTGATGGGCTATATTCAGCATTCATGGTACTGTTCAACTTACTTATGTAGAAAAAGACCTCTACATTAAAAAGTCTGGTAGGATGTTCTTGCTGTATAGCCCTGTTTCGGGAATCCTGTAGGAACACTGGAGTTCATTCTTGCCGATTCATTGAGGAAAGAGTGTCTCATTAACTTCTTCCTGAAAGAAAGGCAGTTGCAGCAATTCTCTGGAGAGGAAGCTGCAGTCTGGGCCAGTGGTGTCATAAGGTAGAAATAGTTTGTCTGTAAAAGTCTTACCCATAATTTGAAAAATGTTTTGGCTGATGCGTGTTGCCAGTTGCTTACCACCATATGATTTAAGTTTATTCCTTTCCACAGAGAGGCAAAAGTGCACTGCAATAGCAAGAACTTCTCTGAGCTGTTTCCTGGCCTTGGAGGCATTGCATCTGTCAAGTGCAATGCTAATGGCAATAAAGTCAGCATCCTTGTTAGCCAGGTGAGGCAAAGCTCTTCACTTACTGCCCTAGGACCTGACCATCAGTTAGTAGGCTGGTGCAGTTCAAGAAGATTACTGGAGACACAAGATTCGCTTCTCAGAAATAAACCTATGTGTTCTATGCAGTGTATTGGGTCTTGGAATGTCATGTCCAGGCAAGTAACTAAACACTAAAATTAAGGTATGTGAAGGTTTTGTGCATTTGGTGAGAACAACCCAGAAAAGGAAGCAATATTTTGGTTACAAAAGCTACTTTGTAGCATTTCAAAGAAATCAGAGGCTATCTTGCTACAATAGAAAAACAGCAAGAAATTTTGTGGTATTTCTTCCAAAGAATGTTCTTGTGTGATTACCAGTAAACAAAACTGTGAGCACGAATTGGATGAGATAATCATACCTTTTTTTCTTTCTGACTGCATGCTTCAGCAGCTTCTGTTTTCCCTCGTAGGTGGATGGGAACGTTGATTCCAAGATCTGTTTCTATGATGTTGAAATGGACAAAGTTACACTCTTTGATTTCAAGGCTGAACAGGGAAATGGTAGAGAGAAGCTTTCTTCTCAACAAGGCACTGACAAGTAAGAAGCTTTTATTTTGAGAAGTGTTACTTTTGGATTTAAGATAGGGATCTACCTTGTGAAGACCAGCAACACCTTGATACTGACATTCCCCTGTGTAGGAGCTTGTACGGATATTATTTTATTTCTAAAGAATTAATTAAAACTAATGCATTGTATGTCAGTCAGCCCATTCTCTTCCAATATGTGAACTAGGGAGTGTCAAAGGAAGGTACCAGATAGCAAGCTCAGTATAAACAGGAGGAGGCCGTTCTTCAGACAGCATGCAGCTGAGCTAAGGAGCTCATCACCAAAGGAAGTTAGAGATGATAAAGGAAAGGTTCATGGAGGTATTGGACAAATTCACAGAAGAGAAATGCAGTGAGAGTTACTAGGTATGTGGAAGCCACATCTGGCTCAGAGGTCTCAGAGAGGATGATTGGCGTTGAGGCAGTATGTGTAGAGGTATTATGTGACTAGAATCAGGATCTGGATCTTAAAATAAAGAAAAATCTTGAAAAGTTACTCTTTCATGAAGAGTTTACAGGATAGGAACTGACAAGAGGACATCCTGAAGTTCCTCCTAGGAAAAAAGTTAATTTTTAAGTCCAATACAGTGTGTTTTTATGGATAAAAACTCATGAAATGTCTATCTAGAACTGACAGCTTTGTTTTCATGCAAGCTGTTCTGCGGTAAAAACGTTAGAAATCCTAGTAGCAAGGCAGCAAAATGCAGTGAGCTAGGAATTCTCATGGAAGTACAGTGGAAAGTTAAGGTACAAATTCCCATCTGGTTTTACAATAATTTTTCTGACTATTTTTCTTCAGGCAAAATAGTGTTAGAATAGAAGGTGGTTTGCCTTTTTAGCAACTATTCACTATAGATAGTACAAGCAAAAAAGGATTTCTTCTCCTTATCACTGAAAACCAGAAGGAACTACCCAGCTCATCAAAAACTAAGGACAGTGCAAATTTGGGGCCTTATGTCTTGGTCAGTTATGCAGACAGTGTAATGAGTAGCAAGTTGTTCTTGAGTGTAGTATCTTGTGTAGCCCAACAGAGGCCACCACAAGCTAGTAATGCCTTTGCACTGGTATTGAAATGCTAGATGGTGTCAGTGCGAATAATCCATTTATCTGTGCTTCATTTTAGAGTATCTTGAAATTGGAATGAGTAAACTCACCAGAAAATAATAATAATCTACACTTCTCCCCTTTTCTCTCTTCTCCTGAGGCAGAATCTAAACACTCCCAATTTTTTTTACACAAATACTGTTTTTCAGTTTGAGCAGTTTATTTTGAATTCAGTGCCATGGATAGGACACAGTGTATTTCTGCATCCCTTTGAATCTCTCCCTTAATTTGCGTTCCAGCCCTACTCCAGTCCTTCCCACAAAGTCCATGCTTCAGTGGTGACAACAAATGAGGAAAAATATTTTAATAATGTCTTTGGTTTCTCTCTTTTTAAAAATTTGACACCTTTTTATAGTCTGTATTTTTTCAGGAGACTCCTAAGCCATTGATAAAATAGTCTGATTCTGTACGTCTAGAGTCTTAACATGGCCGGCACTGAAGTAGTATTTAAATGCCTGAAGGAGGCAGTAAGATATTTCTTATTTAAACTGCTGCAGGATGGCTTTCCTAAGGCTGCAGAGGTTGTCTTCGTGCTTAATGTGCTATTTCACAGTGCCTTGGAATTCTTCACACACAGTATGGTGTTCAGGCTCAGTACTGAGGAAGGGAATAAACTCTGGCATATCTAGAGACTGACATGCCCCAGCTGCAGGTCAGGTTCAGCTGCAACTCAGAGTTTCCCTCAGCCGTGAGGAGTTCAGCAGTTCAAAGCATGCTACACGCCCAGGTCTCTTTGCTGAACTCTCAGTAGAGAGATCTGTTGCCTGAGAATTTAAACTAATTTCTTATTTTCCCTATCAGTTTAATCACAATTGTCTAGTTGTGATCTTGTGTGACCGCTGCTTAGCTGGATTTGAACGTGAGGCACATGGACTAGAAACTCTCTCTTTACTCCTCATCAAAGTGCACATCAGTGTATTCAAGCTGTCTTTAACCTGTCTGGGCACTTCTCGCAGTGCTGGCAATTACCACCTTGGGGCAGGTTGTAAAACCCCCAAGAAGACTGAGCTGAGGTAGTGCCCATGTTACAGTACCTACACTGGTAGCAGTCGCTAAGGTAGACCTTTTGAAAGATGGTCAAGTATTTCTGTGGGACGGTAATCTCAGTGGAGGGAGATTTTGGATGCCTGTTTGTATTTGTGGCAGTGCCACCTTTTTTTCTACTGAAATGCTTTATGTCCTGTAGACATGGCTAACGTATACAGGACAAACTAAAAGTGACATTGCCGTGTGCAATGTTAGGAGGCAGGGAGATGCATATGGCTGATGTTACTGGTGTAGATACCTGATCATCTGAAAGTTATCCCTTGGTTAGTCCATTATTTACATGCTTGTGCTGAATGGGCTGGAATTATTTTGTTTCCCTTTCTAAATTTTTTTTTTCTTCTCCCTTGGTAGGTCTGTTGTGGAGTATCCAGAGTTGCACAGTCACATCCCTGCTTGCCATTTCTGGGACCAGAGTGAACCAAGACTTTTTGTATGTGAAGCAATTCTTGAAACAGACCTACAGTCTCCAGAGCAGAAGAAAAATGAGACTGAGAGCACAGTATGGTCTTTCTGTTTGTTTAACCTTGCTTTACATGGAGTTCTCCCTGTCCAAGTAGTAAATCATTGGTCCTTCATTAAGGATATGGGAGTAGGTAGTAGACATAGTCTTGTATAAAAGTGAGCAGTAAAATTATGTGTTTGGTGTCTGTGGCTTCAGGCAGTCACTGTAATTAGCTTTCTGGTTTAGCCCTAGCTTGAATACAGTGACAGAAAAATAAGTTATTTCTTTATCTATGCTAGAATTTGGAGGATGATCATAATGTAAGCATGTATCTGGGCTACAGTTTTCCAGGTGACATTAATGGGAGAATTGGTAATCTAGAGGTTTGATACTTATTCTCATTTTATAAAAAATAATGCAGATTTTATATCCTGAGTCCAATTCTAGCAGCAAGAATTAATTTGGTAGAATAACAGGGAAGTACACTCTTCCTACCCAGTTCTTATCATCTTCTGCTTTGCTGGACAGACATTGTACATCTTTATGGTATTTCTCAAACTGTCTTTTACGGTCTTTTTTACATTAGAAAAAAGATTTCATTTTTATTGATCAGAAATTGTCTAATAAAAGATGTCTTTCATCAGACAAACAATTCTTCCCCGCTTTCCCTGCTAATGTACTTGTAGCAGTCCTTAACATTTTGTCTGCACAGAACTGCCTGTCCTTCATAACTATTCCATTGATTTGAAATTTCCATGTTGAGTTAAAGTTTTCTGGTTTGTGCATGATTTTAGTTAAACCTCTTCCAATTAGAGATAGAAAGCTCTTTGTTTCTTTTGTTGGTTGAAACAACTTTAGAAAAGTCATGGGAAGATCGAGGTAGAAAGGAGGAATGGAATAAGGATGTCTCAAAAGACCTTGCTAGGGTCTTCTAGCAAAGAGAAGAACACTTCAACCTGATATTCCTAATGTAAACAAGTAAAAATGCTTAGCTTCTACATAAAGTGGAAAAATAAAAATGTGTAAAAAGAGTGCAACTTTTTGGCTCTTAGTCAACAGAACTTTTAACTATGTGCTTAACCTTTAATAAATGAGAAGTTTGATTAACTTTAGTTGGAAGTAAATGCTTCGTTTTGACTGGAGTAAGGTCAATATTTAAGCTGTTACAAAAACTCTTTTAAAATGGCTGGTATACTCCCTGGGAACTCAAAACAGTCAGTGAGCTGCTGAAATTATAATAGAAATAATACAGCATTTAAAAAAAAAAAACCCAAACAAACAACCGTTGTTGAAAACAGCTGGGAATATTTCTTTGACCTGAGTCAGATCTGTCAGAGAGACTTCTAGAGTAGCAGTCTGTGGCCAGGGACTTCCCTCTTTATGGTTGGTGAAGTTGATTCCTGAAAGGCAGAGGTAGAGATCTCTTTGCAGGAGGAGCAGTCTGTAACGTAGAATGAGTTGTTGGCTACTTATAGGGAGGAAGCTGCAGCTCTGCCCATTCCAGCAGGCATGTGTGTGAATGTATATGACATGTTATTTTCAAGAGAAGGTTCTGCCCAGTGAATATGGAAAATAAAAATGAAACGAAAGAAGGATATTGCAGCATAAAAACAAAACAATGCTTTACTTCCTTTTCCAGATGGATGTTTGGATTATATCATTCTTCAGTACCGAAGAGCATGGTCTTTTGCTTCAGGAGAGCTTTCCATTGCCTTCAGCCTATGAGGTTCTTCTGGGCGTAGAGGTGCCACACTATTACTTTGCAAAAAAGGTGAGGAAATCTTTCACAATTCCTTCTCTACGCAGTGAAAAGTCTGAACTTACGGGAAGGGATCAAATTTAACCAAATTGAGTCTGGAGTAAGTAGAGCAACTCAAATGGCAGTTGCTGCATCAGATGTGGAAATGACAGAAAGATAATTCTAATGCTGGGTGTACTTGGCACTATTGTGGAAATTATAATGAATTGGCTTTTCATGAATATTGCAAGCTGGATGTGACGTACAAGGATAGGAGATACAGTAATTACCAGGGAATGCAACTAAAAAAGGGATGTGAAAAAAAAATTCGCTTTCTGCTTTAAGTATTCAGTGTGCCTATGGCAAGTAAGGGGGTGTGTGGGGGTCAAATTTGTGTAGGCCATAGGAGGGGACATTTCCTACCAGCTTCAGCAGAAGCAACCCATTTTTTGTTGGAATGGAGCTTAATCCCCACAGAATACCAAACAGAGCAAGAATACTTGTCTTGCACTATTGCTGAATGCCTATGTGCTGCAAATAGCAGGAATGCATGCTTTAACTCCTTAAGCTTGAATACTAATCCAAAATTGTTTGCGTCTTAGGTAAATAATAGCATGCGTAATTCCATGCATACTGGAAGAGATGAAGCCTGTTACCTATAGATTGGTTTTCTGGTTAAGCTCTGAAGTGATTTTCTCAGTGCCTGTTAACACGATAATTTGCACTGCCCTCTTCTTGTAGGGGGAGCTTAACAGAGCCTGTTTATTCTACCAAGGCATTTATTTTTGTAAAATGTGCAGGAGCTTAGTATTAATGAGACTTCTAATCCTCTAAATCTTCTGAATAAGACAGACCAATGTGATCACATAAATTTAATTTCATGTAGTTCAGGAGCAGTGTTAAACAGAGAATGTATCTAGACATTTTTCTACTTAATATATTTAGATTCAGAGCAGTACTTTGCAATTTAACCCCCTTCCAGAGAACTGACTGTTGTTGCTCTTCCTGTGCAGATCCTGCTTTTAGAGTTGCACTGTTTTACTTTCCTTTTTCTCTTAATTTGAAAGGTCAAAGGTGATCTGCATTTTCCAGTCCTTCTTTAAACACTTACTCCCATTGTGTATCATGCTATTTTACTTTGATACTACGTCTCTCTTTTTTTGTTTTTCTTTTTTTTTTTTTTTTTAAAAAAAAATTAAACTCTGTATGGATTGTTGCTGCCATTATTTGTTTTTTCGGAGGGGATGTGTCTATAAACCTGTAAGTATCTGCATTATTTCTCTCCTCTTTCTTCATTCTCTGCTTTTCTCTCTTCTGTTTCCATTTTCTTCCCTCGGTAGGTTACTGTGTCTTTGTGACTAAATTACTTCTCATATAGTAAGGTTTCTACTTATTCATTAGAATGTCTTTTCTTTCCCGGTTCCAGAAATTCCCCAAATTGTAGTCAAACGCATTGCACTTTTGATTTCTGTCTTTTATTGTATCTCATACTTTCACTGTGTAATAATATAATACTATAATTTTTATTGGCTTTTTTAAACCTTAATGTTTCGTTATCTCGTCTAACTATACCAAGGGGTAGAGTATATGTGAAATTTGGTGTCCTTCAGGACTCAGATGGTCTTCCTCTGCATTTGCCTTGTGAAAGTTTCCTTGTTACACTCTACACATCATTTGATATTGATGATTGAGTTTATCTTTACTCTTTTTCTGAATAATGGTTAAATTGCTTTGAGCTGCCTTTCAATGACTGGTTAAAGTATCACTGAAGCTCCAGAGGCTCCAGAACTGCCACTGGTGTGGAGAAGGGTTTGAATCTGAGCTTCAGTATTTATAAGCTTCATATGAAGGCAGGAATAAAAGAATTGGGTCTATACAGTTAACTTTCAGAACAGCAGACTCATTTTTGAGAAGAGACTAACCTTAGAGAAATGTTTATCTGAAATCTCCAGAAATCTAGGGACTTAAAATAATAGTTGCTATTACACTCATAATTATAATAAAAATATATTTTTTTAAAAAATACTGTAGTAGTAGAAGTCTGCCTCTCCTGTGGTATTTTACCAGTCTCCAAACTGTCACTGACCTGCTGTGATTGTTTGTTATGATATGCTCATCTCTTCTATGGAATTCCATATTTTGGGACATTTTCTAGGAAGTTCTGAAACACTGCAACTGTTGTCAGCATTGATCATGGTCCTGCAGAAATAGAAGACTTGGACTCTACTGGAAATAATGCAATTGATTACGTGTACGAAGGAGGAAGTGTCAACCTACTTGATGCCTAAATGATAACATTCTTATTTTAGCTGGGAGAAGCTGAGAAAGGACAAGCAGAGTCTGGCTCAATAACAGTCTCTCAGATGGTTGCGAGAAGACCCATGAGAGATTTTGTTGGATTAGGAGACTGTGATAAGACTACCCGGGATGCCATGCTGAACTTCAGCTTCTATCTGACTGCTGGAGACATGGATGAGGCCTTCAAATCCATCAAGCTGATAAAAAGGTACCCTAAGTATTTGTATGTATTTCTTTATGGATACAGTTTATTTTCATTAGAAGTTTGTATGAAGTTTTGATCCTCCTAAATTCTCCTTACGTTTTTTCTCTCCGATTTCATTCTCCCTTTCATTTTTAACAAGATGAAATATCTTTATCGTACAGAAACTTTAACATATGCTCTGCTTATTCTTTGTCTACAAGATGTTGCAAGCTCTGTGGATTCTTTTTTACTAACCGGGAAAAAATAAGTAACAAGCAACTTTATTCTGTATCTGAATGGCAAAAATCTCACATTGTCACTAGAAGAGAATGAACATTCACAACTTTATTTATACATCTAAAATAATCACAGTAATACCAAGTATTACAAATTACTGACCACATAGCCAATTTTTAAATTTAAATGTACATTATTATAATATGGATATTGCAATATTAGAAGAAATAATATAATGTCTTTTAAATATTCCAATATTTTATTTTTTAAAAACCCTGCAATTAATCATAGCATATTGTTTCTAGAAAATATTTTCCAGAAAGTAATGCAGGCAAATGAATACAAATCTTAGTTGGTTTTTACAAACCTACTGCTAGAAGAAACTCTTTGTTAGCTTTATGGTATTCTACCCTGATAGTCTAGAACAATGCAATTATTCTAGAGCATCAGCCTCTGCAGAGTGTTGCTCACTTTGAACATGGTGCAGAGCAGCAGTTGGGGTTGAGTTTCTTATTACATCAGAACTGAGTGCAGAACAGAACTCAAGAGCCAGCTTGATGATCACATTTTAACAAAGGGTGGAAAAGTATGGTGGAAATAATGGTAAAGAAGAAAAGCAGTGTACTCAGCTTGGTGTCAACAGTCCTAAAGAATTTGTAACGCTTACAGCTTGTGGTCATTCAAACCTATCATTAGCCATGCTCAGAGTAGCATCCTCAGAGTTTTCAAACATCTGATATTACCTCTAGTTCCTGTATCCTAAGTATTTCTGCATAATAGTTTTTGACCTGTTGTTTTTCTTCCTGAAAGTTACTGCACATGACTTTTGTGAGCCCATGTGCTTCTCAGGGTCATGCCTAATTCCAAAGGTACTAATTATTTGCATTTCATGACTGTATTAAGTAACTAGGCAGGTCTTTTTTAATTCTCATGCTTAAGTCTTATTCTCCAATTTGGGTGCTTGAGTGGCAGTTATATTGGCCAATATTCACTGTGCTATGTGCCTTTGAGCATTGCTGGGCAGAGCTGGGTGTCCTGACATAGCACTCTAACCTGAAAATGTCACAGCAAATGTTAAAGCAAACTGGGAAGGAAAGAAATTAATTGGAGCTGAAATAGCTGTTCTTAATAATTGTTTCTGGTAATGTAAGTTAATAGTATCTGTGATTATTAGGGAGTCCAGGTAACTACTTCTGTAGATATTTGCCCTCATTGTAACACTGAAATAGATTTTTCAGCAACATGTATGGCCTTTCTAGCTGCGTACCCTTTTCATTTCTAATGGCATGTCTGTTTACATATAGGATAAACCCAAACCTTTGTCTCAGGATACAAAAGAACTGTCTCAAAAAGTGCAGCTTAATTCTTTTACATTCCCTTATGCTACAGTTAGACTGGTTAGAGTCGCTTTTGCTTTTTACTGTCTGGGCTATGCTGTGGCTGGGAAGCAGCTGTTGCAGCTAATGAGAAGTTCCTTGAAGAGAGATGGATGGAAGGACTAAAGATGAAGTTTAAACAGCTGTTAAAATCATCACTTATTCTATGGTGAGTTTTCTGCTTTCCTAGATTGCCTGTTAACTCAAAGCTATTGTCACTGGTCTCCTATAGCCTTTTACATTATTATTAGGAAGCAGGATAACTTTACGCAGACAGAGAAAACATGTTTGGTTGCCTCTTTTCTATATTCTCATTGCATACACTCTGTGTCTGCTACAGCTGACCCTGCTGATGTGTAGCTGTGATGCTCTGTCAGGATTCTGATAATCCAACATTCTGTGCTGTACAGCAGAGGGAGAGGGCAATATAATATATATAAAATTATGTGTTTTATACATATGTATATAGATGGAGTCCATCCATCCAAATAATAATCGAGGGCTGCTGCCCACAAGAGTGAGCTTTGTGATGTCTTTCAACCCTTAGTGTTAAATTATAGCATACATTTATAGAAGACAACTCCAATGCAGATCTCGTGGAGATCTTTCCCCTTTCAAGTCCACTCTTTTAGCATGGTGACTCAACGTAGTCATTTTCCAGGCCACGGCGAAACCGAGCGGTCAGGGTACGGCTAATGACAATGACCCGGGGTGCCATGCAGTCCTCCCGCCGATGAAGGATGTTCCATATGAGAATGGCAGCTGCCAGCGTGGCCAAAAGACAAGCTCCAATGTTCAGATAGCAAGACCAAGAGAGGTTGGTGTATGGTCCGATGCGATAGAAAGTCACCAATCCGATAACCAGAACAAAACCTGCAAGGAGAATGTGAGAATTATTGTGAATGAATTACTCTTGAATTTCTGTAGTGGCAAGATGCCATAGGCGAACATTCATGAGTCTGTGAGCCTTTCCATCCTTATTAGTGTCCTGTATGTGTTCTTGAAGGCATATTTGGGCATGATGATATATGCAAAGACTGGGTGCCCAAAATGGAATCTCAATGTTAGGTTTAAATCTGTTCACTCTGATTTAAATTTCTTACTACCACTTAGCTGCATTTCACATTGTGGCTTTTTGCCCATCCTTTTGTGTCACTTAGACAGATGTCCTCTTTCTTATTCCTGTTGGCAACACAGAAAACTGGTGTATTAATGATAATAATAATAATGAAAATATTTTATTCAGAATATGGTACACTTATTCTGAAATTTTAAAATGTTCATGTAAGGCAGGCCAATATTGTAAACTGCAAAGATGATGAACAGCTAAATATGTTACAGAAATAATAAAAAGATGTACAGAAGCTTAAACAAAAGGGAAGGTGAAATAAATGGGACTTTATTGTCCTACTTTTCTACGCTGGAAAAAAGCATTATGAGGCAGGAGTAATCTCATGCCTCTAGAAGCTATTGAAGGCAAGATTTCCATTCCCTTCCTAACCTTAAGCACAGTAGTAAGTTCCCTAAAAGGTAGGTAATATTATAGTAGTAACAGTGCAGGTGTCTAGCATTTCCATCCAGATGTCACAATGTGATTTGCAAAAAAACTGGGGAAAAAGTATTTTCCACCTTCTTTTTGTAGACATCACTGATAAATAGTAATGTTACTTCAGAGATGAGGTGGGCTGACTTTTCTAGTCTTGCAGGGGGTCCATACTGGAATAAGGGACAGAATCCATATCCCTTGACTCCTACTTTTTCATGTTACTAAGACTGCCCTTTCTCTGAAGAATGCATCCATAAGCACACAGTTACCTTTCTGCCCTATGTTTATCATATTAGTTTCTCTTCCTGTCCCTGCTCGCAAGTAGAACTACTTTTAGGCTTTTTTAAGGAAAGTAATTTATACACATGATTAGATTGAAACGAACGTACGAAGAGGCAAATATGCCTCGCTAACCAAAATAAGGTGTTCTTTGTTCTCCTACACGCTTCCTTAACCACCACTGTAACACAAGGAATATCATTGACAAAAGGACCCCTTCATGGAGGAGGACTAGAATAAACAAAGGCCCATAAACTGCCAGAGGATTTCTAGTTACCATCTTCCAAAGTTCATGGGCAAGGACAAGTCATGGGCAAGTAAGTCCCAGTGGCTGCACGCTGTCTTCTCAGCCACACTGCTTGCAAACACTGTTCTCACAGATTCATGGCAACGCTCTAAAAAAGGTGTGACACCTGTCTCTGGTCCTTGATTTTCCCTGAAAGAGCACATCCTGAGTATGTGTTGTATCAGGTTTCTTTCTAAAGTGACTCCTAGTAATGCAGTAAGATGGAAAAGACACAAATTATATACAGATTTAAAAAAAAATAGAGGAGGGAAATGAAATACAAATAGGAGGAAAAAAAAAATCAATCACTACTTAAGTAGGTGTGGCACTTTTACTATTCTGAGAGTCAGTAATGTGAAGGCTGAATCCCCCTCCTAATAAAACAAGCAATGAACAAATCTTAATTCAGGAGACAACTGGCATCCTCAGCTCTCTTGTGTCTACCTAGAATGTGTTTTGTAACTCAGTTTCTTGCTACACCTTCTTCTGAAGTGGCACTGTCCCACAGGTGGCATGTATCAGAGAGGGTTAGAAGTGAGACATCTCTTCCTAAGGATATATGAGGAGGAAATGGGTTCTTACAGGAGTAGCAGCTCTTTCACCACTCTGCAGTAGCCTTTGCTTGGAAAAAGTCTAACACGCTCTGGATGGGTTTCAGGCTGTTGGCTCAGTTGTAAGGACAGCAGTTAATAACTCCTTGATTTTGTCAGTGAATCTAGTAGTTATTTAATGGTTCAGCTTAGTTATAAACGAACAAGTTTCATCTGGGATAAGTGTGGCCACATGGAGCACATTGACTTAATTGAGTTAGAGAAATCACTGATCTGTACAATAAGTGTTTGCTACTGCTCCCAAATTGAGTCTGCAGGCTTACTTAGGAGGCCTTTTTCACATTAGCCAAGTTGGAGATGGAATCCCAATACATAGGTGGTCATTGAGCATTATTTCAAAGTATACAGGTTTGAAAGTTGCTTCTCACCTCTGGCTCAAAAAGTACTGAGTTATGGCTGAGGTAGAAAAATTGTGAAGTTGTACTTTAGACAAATTAAGCTTGACTCTTCACTTTTTTCACTAATCACTGTTGGATGACACACCTTATGTCAGATTATGCATGCTTTTAAAATCCTGGTCTCCTGAAGCCAGGCAGATGTTATCTACATCCTTGGATGGACTGTTGAAGGCAAATCATCTGTCTTTGAGGGAATTAATTTTTCTGTGTATTCATATGCATAGCTCATCACCACGTGAAAGTGGGAGCGTTCTCTCCTTGTACATTCAAAATCCTCAGTGAAGTTTGCACATGTTTTTTTCAGTGTTCACTGAAATACTAGAATACTACTTTTGTCCCGAAAGCCACAGTTAATTCTACTCTTCCTTTACTGAAAGAGTGGTCAAACACTGGAACGGGCTGCCCAGGGAAGTGGTGGAGTCACTGTCCCTGGAGGTGTTCAAAAAATGTGTAGATGTGACACTTCGGGACGTGGCTTAGTGGGCATGGTGGTGTTAGGCGAACGGTTGGACTTGATGATCTCAGAGGTCTATTCTAACCTAATGATTCTGTGATGTTTCCTTGAATTGCTTTGGAATGCCCATGATTTTGCTGTTCGGTGTTATCTGGATCTTGTGTGACTTTAATCTATTTCTTTATTGTTAGCAGTAATAGCATACGAGAAGATTGCAGCAGAGCTGGGAAACAAAATAGTTTTCCCTCATTCCTGGTGTCATTCTCAGAGTTCAGTTTGTCCTGAGGCACATGGTAGAGAAGACAGGGGGAGATCAAATCCTGTACTGTGGAATACATAATTTTTTTTAAACTCTTGTCTCACATGGCTTGGTTCTCCATCTGTGGAATCCAGATGATAAAACTTCTTTTCTCCTGTGTTTTCTTGTGTTTCAGGGCGTTGGGAGCAGTGCTAGTTGTAATGTGCTTATAGAGAATGTGTATCTCTCCATCTATGTTTGAGGTCTTTAGGTTTTATAATACAGACAAACACTGATAGTTCTTTGCTCTTCTACAGGTTCCAATCCACTTTTCAAAGGATGATAGATACCGGTTTTGTCATAAAGGCAGGAAATCGAGAGAAAGAGAAATTGCTTGCACCTCCTGCAGGCAAGTTGTGGACCTGTTTCTTTTCATTCTGGTTTAAAATTTGCAGGAAGGAGGATATTGAGGTACAGATCAAGAGATCCATCTTACTGATGAGTACAGTACATGGCGAAACTTTGTGTAGCTGGTTTTCCTGTTCAGTTTTTCTTTCAGAACTCTTTTCCAGTTCACATACACTTTCACAGGGAATCCAAAAGCATAAGTAAATTTAAAAAAATCTGTGAAGCAAATCATAAGACCTTAAGCAGGAAGAACTTTGAACCTAAGCTGTTTGTACCAGTGACCACTTACAGGTACCTCTAGGGGTCAGTTATAAATATTGACAACAGCCCACTTTACACTATCTTGCATTATTTGTTTGAGGCTCTCTTGGTAGAGGGAGCTAGCTTCAGGAACACCAGTTACACAGAACAACCATGATGCTATAGTGTGTCTTGCAGCTTCATTTCTAGTTATTGAATTGTGACTCGTGCTTCCCACTGCACATTTACAGTATTTACTCCACCATTATCTCCACTTTAGAGAAGTAATGGATGATTAGCACTAGTTTTCTTACTGAAAGTCAGGTCTGCTTGTGCAAACCCGCTGGGAAGAATCTTTAGGGTTCCTGGTGTATGTGATTGCTTGGGCATCAGTTTTACCCCGTTCTTTGCTCATTTCAAGGCAAGCAGCAGTGGTCTATACACATTCCTTTATGGCACAGTGGAAGTAAATAAGCGCTGTAGGAATATTTTCAATATTTAATCTTTTTTCCAAATACCCAGATTTTAATTAAATTACTTAGCTTTTTTTTTTTCTTACTTATGTATCACTTATGGCCAGTTACTGTCCTAAATAGCTACACATCCCCATGCTAGACCAGCCACCTTCATGAGCTCCCTTCCATCCAGTGGAGCAGTTATCCACAAGGAAAAAAGCACTAAGGCTTCCTTACAGGTCCCAAAATAAAACTATGCTAGCAGGACTATTTCCCTTCACAAGCCCTTTGCCTGAACCCTGATCAGAGGAGAAGCCAGTCATGCAAGAGGCTTTCTCTCCTTTTGCAATTCTGTGCCAGTGTCTGAGCTGGGGGGGAACTGGAAAATAATGGGTTTGAGAGTTCCCCAACTTGACAGATAGCAGGAGTGAGTCACTGGAGCCCTTAAGTGAAAAATGTAGGATCTGTTTAGAATATTTTGCTGCAGGCTAGACAGGAACTGACATTTAAGAGGAGAGAAAAACATGACAGAGGTGGGAGAGTTGGAAGCATGTTACGGTAGAGAGTTTCCATAATTAGTTTTACAGTTCTGCCAGTGTAAGTGAGCTCTGGAATAAAAATGTCGCTGTGAACATTATTTTCCAGCATTCTTATTTCGTATTAGTATGACTTGATATTTGATTTATAAATGTAGGAACTCAAGAGCAAAGGATGAAGAAATCATACTGATCCATAAAGGCTGAGTTTGCGTAGGATGATATTTAAATTTTGATGAATGCTGCTTTGGTAAAGATGTTGTGTGAAAACCCTCGAACTTTGCTTGGAGAGATTTTGTCTGTAGTAACTTAATTAAAATGAGACTTCTTGAAGCAAAGTGTTCCAATATGCTACTTATATTTTCCTTACCCTCAGAGTGATCTTCTTGTACACCAGCCAAGAATTGGATGGAGCATTTAGCAGCAAGTCTGTTCTCTAAATGACTGGGCAAACACATTCAATTCACTTATTTGTGCCAGTCTGGCCCTTCTTCAGCAGTTCCTCTTTCATAGGGAAAGTAGATTTAAAAAAAAAATTTTTTTTTATCCCTCTGTTACAAGGATGTATCTGAGGAGTGGGGTCTTCCTAGTTTGGATGAACCCTTATGAATAGTTACATGTGTACCATTTGGTTGCAAACCCTGGTTTACTGGTGCAATAATACTCAGTTTCTGCAAGGAAAGAGAATGAAACTGAAGTTCGACTCATTTTTTCTTTTTACTAATGTAGCTAAAGCAGAGTATTTTCATTATACTGGTATCTCCTGTTTTGCTTACTGCCTTCACTGTGCATGTTATTAGCATTAGGAAATACTTGACGACATTTCAATTTGTTGCCTTTGAATATTGTTAAATATTCAATTAGTGTTTTGTTTTTGTGAGAATTTAGTGTAGGAAAAATGGTGCTGGAATCCTACTGATGGTTGTGTAATATGGGTATAACAGTTGTTAATTAAATATACCAATGTAGACTTTGGCTCTGAATTTGGAACAGTTAGAAGTACACCTCTAAAAATTAACCTTGTATTAAGAAAAGCTTCTGTCTCCATGACTAAAACTGACTGTGGTGACTTTTCACTTTTTAGAGACATATTTGTAACATTGAGCAACATTTAATTTAGTTTCAGTATTCCAATAAAATACCTGGAGGGAGACAGCTGGCTGCCCTGACTATTTCCCATGGGTAACTCTACTAACAATAACCAGAAAATTACTCTGCTTGCCATCAGGCTTCTTGGTCTCTTAATTTACAATACGGTTTGAGGAGGTCTGCAGATGGGAAATATTCTTTAAATTTAGTTGTGTAAATATGAATCTTTTTCATCTGGTTTAGTTTCATCTCTGTAAATGTTCATTCTCTACGTCCATCAATTTGAGATCATTTTATTGTGTGTTGTCTAAAGTCTGCACAGAGGCCACATCTTTACTAAAAATCCTGATGAGATTACTTAAAGTACGTTATTTTCCCATAGAGCTGCTGTTTATCTCTAGTTGTTTCCCATCTGTAGCAAAACAAGCCTGGATGGGGGGGCTTTTCCGTTGGGGAAGGAAACAGATAACAAATTCACTAGGAAGACTTTTGGTTGGGACAGTATTGACTGTGTGAGCGGGGACGGGTTGGGAGAATGTTACTTTTTGAACTACATTTCAGATCTCTGTACTGAATTTCCTGTTTGACTGTAGCTGGCTGCAAGCCAATAACAGATTTTTAGCATTTTAAACGAACTCTCATAGTCACTTTTACTTCTATCATAGGTCTTTTTTTTCCCAAACACCCTTGATTCACATTCCTCCTTTTAATTAGTACATTGATAGTGCAGTTGAAGAAATCTACATTATGTTTTTTCTGGGTTGATAGAAAATCTATGTTGGGATTTATAATCCTCCTCTTTACAGCTTGTCCTATAGGATGGCTTTTGCTGCCAGGAAAATGGAGAAGAAGGAAAATAGAACACCCAGACTGTTGCTGAGAATTCACAACCCACGCTTGTGCAGCAGAACTGCAAACAGGGAGGGGAAATTTTTCAGCCCTTTTCTCTATGTACCCTGTGAACATTTACAGGGAATGATTTAGCTGCAGTGAGTCACAAGCCTGAATTAGCTGCTTGTAGGAGCTCAACTGTATCTGTCAAAGTGAGATAGATTCCCAAAGTGCGATTGCTATAGGACTTGTGTAAATGATCCGTCAATTAACATTTTTCCTGTGTCAGCTGGCACAAAAGAGAGCTGTTACACCGCAAGGCAAATGTGGAGCTTATGTGATAGTTGTGTGCTCTTCCTTGTAATGCCAGGCTGAAAGCTGTAGAAGTGTGCTTTGGTTTATAACACCACAGACTTCAGTGACCTTTGAATTTTCAGTTGTACATTGAGTGCAATAAAAATTTCCTTCCAATGATTTTCTTAGAACATAATATCTCTTAGAATTAAACAAGTTATGAGTAGCAATGCTTCTCAGAGCCAATGAGACCCTCTCGTCCTTCACTTTTCACCACTGAAGTACAATGGCTTTCCACTTGTGGTGATCTTTGAGTTTGTCAGTCCCTCTTTTTCTTTAACCTGATAAAGTTGGGAGAGTTAGTTGGTGTAAGGCAGTGAATTCTAGCTTATGTTGGTTGGAAATCTTCAAAGGGAGATGCAGAGCACTGTCTAACCAGTTCAGGTCTACTGACAGTGAACTTGCTTTTCTTGGTTTCCTTTTGGGGGTTTCCTTAGAAATTATGCCAGTCCTTGAACTGCATTCCCTATGAATTAAATGTAATTCCTGTCGGGCAGCTGTTTAAATAAGGATAAATGTGTAGACTTTCACACTGAAAGTCAACTGCAGACATTGCTTGGCACCTTGGATTCACAGGCAGCTGGAGTCAATGAAAGCTCTGCTTTTGATCACAGTAAACTCCGTATCAGACACAGGTAAGAGCTCTAGTCAGCCTGAGGAAAAACAGCTTGTGCAGAGAGCAGCAGTCATTGACAAATGTTCCTCCTAGAAGTTTCAGCGGTCATCTTCTGCTTCCATTTTTCAAGTGCTCTGTCCATCTCTTGATGCATCAAAGGGTAAGAGCTGCATAACTGTGGATCTAGCTAGGCAACTCAGTTCGAAACTTTTTTCAGTAGTCATCTCCGTGTATATATAATATGGTTCATAAGCAATAAAGTGAATATTTCAGTTGAAGTACTTTTCATTTCACACGCTCCTTCTGCGTTACTGCGATATTTCTGATGCTGTGTCATAAAACATGTTCCTTATACTTGCATATGTGAATGATATTTATCTGGTAATACCTTTGTTACCATATTTCTAATCAGAATATATGCCCTTGACATTGAGATGCTACAAGAGATTGCCTGCTGCTCATATCAGGGTTTAGGCAGGAAGGATATACGCAGACCTTCTCCCTGCTGCAGTATACCAGTTGAAGAGTTCAATACACTTCTTGTGAGCTAAAGTGGGATAGGCTTCCATATTTTACGATCTTTGCAAATGCAGTTTGTTTTGCAGACATGTGAAAATCAGATCACGTTATTGTGAGGTTTGCAGTCCACATAAAGAACAAGAAAGTTTGGCACTGAGGTGAAATAAAAATGAGAAATAATGAAACCATCTAGCACAAATCAAGCAGTCAGGTTCTCTTTTTGTTATGATTTTTAGGTTATTTACAGTGTCTCATTTATTTGCTTCCTTTTCAGGAAGTATTAGGTTTACAGCTCCATAGATTTCATCTTAGAACAGATCTGGCTTGAGGGTGTCGTGAGGGAAGAAGGTGGAAGGAAGTAATACAGAAATCAGAATCACATTACTATCATGCATATCGTCAGCTACATTCTCCAGTGGCTACTTTGCTGGTCTGGTCTGCATTAAGATTTTCTGGATATCAACCAATCTAAAACTGTAGTGCCCAGAAGGAAGAGAGGAGGTTAATAGTCTAACAATTGTTTGGTTTGGGTTTAACAGCACAGAAATGAGAATATGCATAAACTCAGATTTCCTGTGATACATTAGGGGTCTGGAGAGAAATACATCATCAGGAGAAAATCGCAGTAGGAAAACCTGGAATGCAATGCTTGAAATTTAAGAGAGTGCCGAGACTGGCTTTTTCAGGATGTTATGTATTAAAATAATTTCATGCTGAAAACAGATTGGCAAGAATATTAATAATTATGATTCAGGTTTATTCCAGTCTTGGATTTTCATAAATTAGGATGAGATCTAATGTAAGGGATATTTTATCTCAGATTTTCCCCATTATGTTTCTAACATTTCACTCTAAAGTCTGTGATAATCACCATTGTACAAATTTGGAGACCTGGCTAGAATCCCTTAAGGTCTGATCCAGTCTGGCAGGTTATTGGTTGTAGTAGTTCAATATTCTCTGAAGTGCTCTTTATTCCTTGTCCTGCTAGTATGGATTTCCCTTTCCAGCTACTCTTCTGTCTGCTCTGTTGTTCAGCCTGTGTTCAGCACATGGAGTTTGTAACAGTTCCTTGGAAAAAAACAGAAAACCCAAAACCCTCTAGAGGGAAATTTCTGTGTGACACAAAATTCCACATACACCACTGGTTCCATTTTCACTGCATGCCTTTTCCAAAGCAAACAGGTCGCTTTCCTGCTCACTGGGAGGTGTGAGGTTGTGAAGCTTTGGAGCTGTGCGAATCCCGTTGCTGTCCCAGGAGCAATGCTGTTTCCTCTCTTCTTTCCTTCCTCTTTGCTTCCTGGGGCTTTATTTTCTGTCAGAGGTCCATCCTTTTTGAATGACTGTCAAATGCTTGTGCAGGTGGCAGAAGTGAAAAAGCCATGGAGCCTGGAGTTACCACAAGCTCTAGCAGGATCAGAGATGGTTGATTTGAACTTGTGATAGGGTTTGGAAGATAACACTTAGTACGCTTAGTTTTCTAAAATAAAAAGGACTTTTGTTCAGACCTTGGGAAACTGTAATGAAACCCACACATGTTTCAGTGGGTAAACTCTGGCTAAAAATAAGAAAATTGTAAGTTGACTTTGTGATTCTGAACCATGTAGTCAAGCCTGCTTTCATAATACTAGATTTCATTCTACCGGTGACCATTGTGGTTCTCTTCAGCACTTGTTGGCATATTCCAGGATGAAAGTTAGAGATCAAACTGAAGTTGGAATTACAGAGGACATGAATCAAGATAATTCTTTCTGAAATTAATGACAGGATAAGCAATTGCAGAACAATTCTCTAGATCATTTGGATTTTGAAAAGAAAAAAATAGGAGGTGGGCTCTTCTGTTTTCAGTAACATTTGAAAGTGTAATAAACAGAATTACCTAGCCGCTACTCAAGAAATATTTAGTAAGATCTTAGTATGTACATTCTTAAATAATGTCTGCTCTTCTCACACAAATAATCTGTCTGGCCTAAATTATATTTGGTTTAACCCTGAAAATGAAGCAGGGGAGCTTCACAGTGATTTCTCTTGGGCTGTTTTGCACGGACGAAGTGCTGTTAAATACAAGCTTTGTATCCACTGTTCTGGTGTCTTTGCCTAATATTGCGACTTTACTTTGAAAGTAGATGAGAGGTTACCATCTTGTAGTGGAGGCTCAGAAGCTGAGTGTTACCTGTGGCTTATAGGATAAGGGGCAGCTGCTTTCTTCGTCTTCAATAAAGAAATCGTGGTCTCTAGATGCAGCAGTGATCTTTCATCAGAACAACAGAAATGTTGGACTTGCTCACGGTTTGCAGATGTGTGTTTTCCTGATGCCTAAAACATTTCAGCCATAATGTATGAAATGCTGTTGCCTGGGCCCAATCCCGGGAGTGTGATGGACGGGGCTGGTTTTTGTGGCCAGTTTGAGTGCCTCAGCATTATACAGCACACGTTAGGTTCTGTGAAAGAGGAAACAGCCTCTGTACTCTGAACCACCTGTCCTGTGAGTGCAGACCCTTGATCACCCAGGTAGTCAGCAGCTGATGTACAATTGTCCTAGAAAGCTAGGGAGGTCTCCAAGAAGTCTATTTTATATTGGGATAATGGCAGATATGATGACTCCTTCCCTCTTTTTTCAAAAGTATACATTCCAGAAGACTTCAGCTGGTTGTTCTGGATATCAGAAAGGAATTTGTTTAAACATAAAACTTTCATTAAGATAATGAGGCGTAAAATGACTATCATGTTATGAAAACCATGTGCTGACGGTGAAGGAGAGCATGATGTAACTGCAAAGGAGGATGGGGAAGGGGGGCAGGGATAGCCAGCAATGTCATTGCATTATTCCTGCAGATGGAAGACCTTTGATTCATATAGAGCAATGTCTGTCTGTGTACTGTCATGAGCTGCCAGATTGATCTCTTCACACCTTTTGAACACAGGCAGGCAAATGAACTCCTTGATTCAACAGCTTCTTCAGCCATTCTCATTAGTGTTTTGTTAATCATCCTGACTCTGGCTTTCCTCCCCTTTCCCCTCCCAGCACTGGGGATTTCAAGGTTCAGCTTGCATAACAGGTAATAGCAGGCATTTCCTTCTCCTGTGTCGGGATATCCTGGCGCCCTTCAGTCTCTCTCTGACTGTGTTTAAAACAGACTCCAGCACAGGAAAAAAAAAAAAGCGCCCAGTCTAAAATTAGCAGCCTTGATAGAAGAAAGGCACAGGGCTGTCTACTGTGCTGTTTGTCAATGAAACAACACATCTAAGCAGGGCCAGAAAGCATTTTCTCTCTGGGAAAAATAGACATGTTGAGTGTTGGGGAGGATGGGAGGGAGTGAGAGTGAAGCAGGCGTCACCCTGATGATCAGGAAGAACTATCCAGAAGGTATAAAGACTGGTGTACAAATATATATAAAGACTGTGCTGTACATGAAGAGGCTGAGGGAGGTCTTATTATGGCAAGGCTATATATCTGTCTCTTGGTAGCAAAGACTGATGCTTGAGGGTCTCGCTGCACCTGGGAACTGGACCAGATGCTCTGAGAGTTACAGAACCTCTACAGGCTCCTCCTTGTGTTTGGATTTCACATTCTTCATCCTTAATGGGCGTTTATTGCTGTGAGGACCGTATTTTAATGCTTAGGCTAGATTCTGATCTTGCAGCAGTGTAAACCTGAGGCCTCAGCAGGTTTATACCGTTCTAAATATTATGAGTTTTTAAAGTTGAAATTAAAATTGAAAAGAAAATGGTGTTATTTTATTATAACTGTTGTTTACATTAATAATAATGATATATTTTCAATCCAATCTTGTAAGAAGCCTGAATGTTATACTCCATTAATCAGTTTCATGCATGCGTTTTTTATAGGATTGGACTCTTGGTGTAATGAATAGAGTGACTTATTTTATGTAATCAAGAAAGGCGTTGTTGCAAAATGTTTACAGTTGCCACTGCTGTCAATATGGAATTGTAATAAAACTATTTCCTCCTTTCCTCATTCATTTCTGTACACAGTCTGTGTCCATGAGAATTCCTGTGGGAATTTTATTTTAGCAGTCAATCTTACAAATTGACTTCAGCTTTCTTTGCTAGATTGCAGATGTCTCTGTCTATCAAAATCCAGCTGATGGTCATTGAGTAAAATTCAGTTAGCTAAAAGCAAATAATCATATTTCAGCAAGACTTCAAAAACTTGCTTGGCCAATCTCCTCTGCTTTCAAACACTTCGTTTGGCGTATTTTGCCCTGCTAAATTGTGGGATTACATTGCATCCAGTTTATTTCTTTCATGTTTGCCTTCCTGGTTTTATAGGAAATAGTGAAGGCTTGTTTTTTCGGTTGGCAGAAGACTAATTCTGATATATCCAAGACAAAAGCTTCTATTCACGTACTGCAGAATCTCATGGGGAGAGATTTTAAGAGACAATGATACTTTTAGATTTAGGCCTTTTTGCTATTGTTTGTCACTTGAAAGATTTATAAAGTAAGAAACTCTTTTCTACCTGGATTTAACAGAGACTAAGTGTTTTTCCATCAGTAGAAAGGAATGGACTTACTGGCAAGTTGGAACACAGCAGCTATGGCCTCCTCCCACCACTGGGTATCCTGAGAAATGATAGGTAGCTCCATCAGGCCCAGGACGAAGATGAGCTGGCCAGCAGTCAGAGCAACAGTGGCGATGAGGTTACAAGCACGCATCATGTCAAACTGCACTAGGGAAACATAAAGAGGGAAGCATAAAGTTAAAATGATATAAAATTGTGAAAAAGAAAATCCTGGCTGAGCAGGTATGTAAAATTTTTTGGTCCATAGAAAATGATTGTCAGACACTCTTCCTACTCCCAGCAGTCCCTTGCTCTAACTGCATTCCCTCTGGTCTGATTAAGAAAATATTTTCTTTAGGATGCGTATTAGATCTTTCCTTTCCTTACACAGCATTCCGTAAGTATTGCTTCAGTGCGAAACAATCTTGTATGAGACAAGCAGCTAATTTCCAAGGGTGGCCCACTGGAGGCGCTTGACTTTTACCCTATGAAGATTCTATCTATAATTAATAGCCAGAATTGTTTGGGGCAGGAATGGTGTTTATTTTGCATTTGTGTGACACTGACTGAAATGGAACTTTAGTTCATAAATAGATTTTCAAGGCCCTAAAATAATAATCTTCCCAAAGACAAATCTGTAACACTGAGTTCCTTTTTCACCTAGTCCTTCTGTATTGCCCTAGAAACATCCTGTGGATGTTAATGCTAACATCTTATTGGTATAAGGGAGCTTTGTATAGAGGATTCTTAACTTTTCCTTCTTTTAGCGCTTGTTATCTTTTCAGTGCATCCAAAAAAATTCCTTGTATTTCTATCTGCATAACAAGGGAAAGAGTTAAAATGAAGATGTCAATGCTTGGCAGTTCTGAATGAGGCATTATGGCATAAGTCATATGTGTAAGTAAAAAGTTACATTTTTTAAAAAAAAAGTATCAGTTCATATATATATATATATATATATATATATATATATTAGTGGATGTTGTTGTGGCAGTCTACTATTGACCACCCAGCCAGGATGACAACACCAATGAATTATTCTGCAAGGAATTAAGGGATATATCTAGATCAACTGCCCTTGTCCTTATGGGTGATTTTTAACTTCCCAGATATCAACTGGAAATATGATACAGCAGACACAAACAGATCCAGGAAATTTCTGAAGCATGTTGATGATAACTTCTTGGTGCAGATACTGAGGGAGCCGACTAGGAAAGGTGCCTTCCTAGGTGTGTAGTTTGTAAACAGAGAGGGACTCATGGGCAAAGTGGTGATTGGTGGCTGTCTTGGTCACAGTGACCATGAAGTAGTTGAGTTTGAAATTGTTGATGATAGGAGAAAAACTGCCAGCAAAACTACAACACTGGATATGGGGAGAGCGAACTTCAGGCTGCTGAAGGAGCTAGTTAGTAAGGTCCCCTCAGGATCTGCTTTTGTGAAGGTCTTGAGGTCCATGAATGCTGATCACTTTTAAAAAGCCATCTCCTAAGAGTGCAGAAGCCATGCAAGTGGGGAAGAAGGCCGGCTTGGCTGAGCAGGGATCTTCTTCTAGAATTTAGGTAGAAAAGGAAAGTGTACAGACATTGGAAGCAAGGCCAGGTAATGCAGGAGGACTTCAGGGATGCTGGTCACCACTGTAGGGAGAAACTTCATGTGGCCAAAGCTCACTTAGAGTTCAAGCCAGCCAGCACTGTGAAGGACAACAAAAGGGCTTTTTAAATATGTTAACAGAAAAAAAGAGGATCAGAGATAACAGTGACAAGGTCCGTCACCTCACAAACAGGGACATAGACAAAGTGGAGACATTTAATGCCTTCTTCACTTCTGTCTTTAACACGAACAGTGGGCCCTGGGACCCCTGGAGCTCTGTACTGGAAGACCATGACTTGTATATAAATCTATGAGGTCCGATGGGATTCATCCCAGGGTACTGAAAGAGCTGGCTGATGTCACTGCAGGACCTCTATCCATTATCTCTGAATGGTGTTGGGAGTCTGGAGAGGTCCCAGTTGACTGGAAGCTGGCAAATGTTGTCCCAGTTTTCAGGAAGAGTAAGAAGGAAGACCCTGGTAATTACAGGCCTGTCATTCTCACTTCAGTGCCTGGTAAAATTGCAGAGAAGGTTATTCTGGGAGTTACTGAAAAACACTTGAGAGACAATGTAGTCATTGGTCATAGCCAGCACGGGTTCACGAGGGGCAAGTCCTGCTTAACCAGCTCAATTTCCTTTTATGACAGGGTCACCCATTGAGTTGACCAAGGGAAGCCAGGAGGTGTGGTGGTTTTGGATTTTAGCAAAGCTTTTGATACTGCCTCTCACAGTGTCCTCCTGGACATACTGTCCAGCACACAGCTAGACAAGTCCATAATATGTTGGGTGAGCAGTTGGCTGATGAGTTGAGCTCAAAGAGTTAATGAGGTTACATCAGGTTGGTGACCAGTCACCAGTGGGGGTTCCCCAGGGCTCAGTTTTAGGGCCAGTGCTTTTTAATGTTTTTATAAATGATTTGGATGCAGGAATAGAATGTGCATTAAGTAAGTTTGTCGACGATACTAAACCAGGAGGAGCTGTGGCCTCCCTCGAGGGCAGAGAGGCCTCACAGAGACATCTGGATAGGTTAGAGAGCTGGGCAATTGCCAAGCATATGGAATTCAAGAAGAGCAAGTGCCGGGTTCTCCACCTGGGACAGGGTAATCCTGGTTTTACGTACAAATTGGGGGATGAGGGGCTGGAGAGGAGCCCATGGAAAGAGATCTGGGGTTTTGGGTTGATGGCAAATTGAGTAGGAGTCAGCAATGTGGCCTGGCAGCCAAAAGAGCCAGCCGCGTCCTGGAGTGCATCAAGCACAGCATAACTAGCTCGTTGAGGGAGGTGATTGTCCCACTCTGCACTGCGCTGGTGCGGCCCCACCTCAAGCACTGTGCGCCGTTTTGGGTGCCTCAATACAAGTAGGACATCAAACCATGAGAGTGTGCCCAGGGGAGGGTGACCAAGATGGTGAAAGGCCTCGAGGGCAAGACTTAGGAGGAGCAGCTGAGGTCATTTGGCTTGTTCAGCTTGGAGAAGAGGAGGCTGAGGGGTGACCTCGTGACAGTTTACACCTTCCTCAAGGGGGGCAGTGGAAGGGGAGATGCTGATCTCCTCTCTGGTGACCAGTGACAGGACACAAGGAAAGGGAATGAAGCTGCATCAGGGGAAGCGGAGATTGGGCATTAGGAAAAGGTTCTTCACTGAGAGGGTGGTCAGTCACTGGAACAGGCTTCCCAGGGAAGTGATCACGGCATCAGGCCTGTCAGAGTTCAAGGGGCATCTGAAGGATACTCTTTTGTTGTATGGTTTGGTTTTAGGTTGTCCTGTGAGGAGCAGGGAGTTGGACTCGATGATCCTTATGGATCCCTTCCAACTCAAGATATTCTATGATTCTATATTAAAACTGAAGAACAAATGCAGAAATTATTACAGACAGAGATATCTGGAGGCTTGGCTAGAAACCTGATTAAAATGTGTCTCCCAGCTGGCTACTGAATGAAATATATTCATTGCAAAGTTGTGTACTTTTAGTCAGGCTTTTTTCCTACTCTTCCTGTTAACCTGATGAATGTCCTGTTTTCATCCTTTTCCTTCCTCTCTAGCGAAAGGTGGGATTTGTAAATATCATTGTGCCAGTTCAACGTCTCTTGCTAATATGTTGTTGCTATTCTGAAACAGAAGCAGCTCAGTGTTTAAACTGGCATATATTAGAAAAAGAAAGACTCTGGACATGAATATTCACCAGATTTTCAAAAGTGACTTAACTGGTTATATGTTTAGTGGGTGCACTGACCACCTGATCTTCCAAGGAGACTGCTAGGAAGTGCAGAAAACAAAACTTGATATAAACAAGCAAGAGGAAACTCCATCATGGTAATCATCGAGTCTGGTCTACTTTTGTGAGTCATAAAAATAAGTTTATTCTTTATTTTCCCGATCGGTCACCTTAGCTTCCGATGTTCTAAGTAACAACTCATGATTTAATTAAAATTTAATAAGATCTGAAAATTGGATCTGAAAGAGTTAGTTAAGAACTATAGTCCATTAAACTTTTTTGCAGAGATGGGAGTTTGGAGAATCCACAAAAGACTCAATATGAGTTATATCAGGAAACTCATTTTATTGTGCAGATGCACTTTCTTATATAGCATAATTTTCCAAAGTCATCATGACTTGCAATTTTTCATAAACTCCAATTGTGCTATACATACATCAGTCATCTGCTTCTACCTATCACTTTACTATTAATACTAATGTGTTCTGCCTCACACGGATGTTAGCTTCTAATTCTTCTATTCTGACCCTCAAGGTCGAAGCGTCTTTGAGGCCTACTATGTTAGCTTAGACAAACTGTTCAACAGAGTTTTCCTTGTGCAGGCCCTCTAGCATTCCATGCCTGTTTTCAGTGAGCTACGCTCCCACACTTTTTCACGTTGAATAAAATGTTAAGGAGATAACATACTAAATATTTTTGGTTTTTGCTAGTGAGTTCATCTCTGACCGGGAAGGAAAATTATTTCACTCAAAAAAATAGCTTGCTCAAAGATTTTATGTTTAACTTCCAAAGTTGTCTTTCTAGTATTGGGAGCGTTTAGATCTCGTGCCATGTTGAGTGCTTACAGGGCATGAAGCTTGTTGGCTGATAACAGAATCACATTCAGGTAGCTGAGCTTTGTAAAATACCGGTAAAACTCTGAGCATTTGGAGTGTTCTGTTTTTCCTGTTAAATGGACTTCTATAATACTTTGAGGACCAATGCCTGCTGAAGAGATAATAATGACTTTCAAAGGAGGAATGTACTAAGTAAAGAGCAGGCTTGCTGCCATTACATTATTAAAGTACTTTAATTTGTCAACAGAGCTATCTGTAGTGCCAAATTAAAAAAGATAGTTGGTTTACACCCATAAGGAATTCTGTTGCCTTGTCTGTATATAGTATGCATGAGCTCTTAAAAGAAAAAAAGCCTCTGTTATTGTATACTACCCCTTGACACAGAAACAAACATCAGATTTTTGCCTTCACTGTTATTCATGACTTTTTTAACACTTAACTGTATTATAAATTATTTTGGCTTTGCCATAGATGATATTATATCTAGCATACTAAAAATAGCAAGTTTATGACTGTGACTCAATTGAATTCCAACAGAATTTGTACTAATTTATTCCTTAAATAACGGGTCTATGATTGCTGTGGTCTCTTGCAGTTGGAGAGTGCAGGAGCATTGGATATGTAACACTGATCATCTTTACTGTTGTTTGTAAGAACTGCAGACTTAGGGATGCTTATTCGTTTAATACAGTACCCTGTTCAGAGAGATGCAGAAATGCAACTGATGTTGTGCGTAGCTGCTTCTTTTAACCCAAAAGAAGGTTGCACACAGTCCAGGTTGTACCCGCAACAGGACGAGGATAGGTAGAGTAAGGAGGAAGCAGCTGGAATGATTTAATTAAATGTGAAGACAGTTGTTTTTATGGAATAAGGTATTACAAGAATTGAGTACCTTTCCATATTTCATATTAGGATAATGTTTTATTCTAGCAGGGTTAATGTATGATCTGTCATCTTTTGTTCTAGAATTGTAATGATTCCTCTTCCTCAGAGGGGAAAAAGTCAAACTTAATAATGTGTAACTCTTACGAACTCCATTCTTCTTGCAGTAGAGCTTGTTATTTGTATTCAGCTTGAAAGTGCCACTCCACACTGCTTTCTTACTCATAGCCATTGTAACTTTGCGTGTTGTCAGCTCAGCACGTGGTAATTCGATTTTGTATGTACGCTGAGCTTCTGCAACATAAAACCTGCCACCCCAAAAGGTTGTGGAAAGCAGCTCTGGCCTCCTTTTGTTGAGGACTGCCAATGGACAACGCTGATCAAGAAAGGGAATGGAGTGTGCAATTTCAAAGCCTTTCTTCAAAGCCTGTACCCAGAGAGGCTGAAAACGTAAATACTGTTGAGGAAGGCCAGGCCACTAAGCTCTTTTCCTGCTTGAATGACTGCTCAATCCAGGAATAAATATTTCTCATCTCTCATAAAATTGGCTGCAGTATAGTTTTTGTAAGAGCTGTGAAATTTAGTGTTTACCTTTGTGCTCTTTTACTCTGCCTGTTGCTATTTTAAATTATATGTAAACCAGAAATTCCTTAGTAGCTAGCTTCAGTCCATTCTGATTATAATGCCTGCACAATTACTGGTGGCATTTGTGTTAACCATTAGCTTCTAGAATCTGTTGTCTAAGACTGTCATGACACAGGTATTTTGCATTTTGGAGGTCCTGCCTTTTTTGGTGTGAAGTCCTTAATGTCACCTGAAGTTTAACTGGGAAAGGAGTTTCCTATAGCTAGAGGTGGATGCTTCCAGCAGAACAGAACTGGAGGCTGCAGAAGGTGTTTATTCCTTTGTGTGTGTCTGATATAGGTGAGGGAGGGAGAGCAATCCAGAGGACATCGCTTTTTACATGACTTTCCTTCACCTCTCTTAAGATGCAACTTGGCTGTTGAGAACTGGAAAGGGGCAGGCAATAAATGGCTCCAAAACTCTGCTCTAAGCGGCCACCGTTCATCAATACAAAATGCTAGTTTCTGACTTTTTCCTTCTGGAAACTCATCGTGATCCGAGTTTACTCTGAGTAGTGAATTCATGGAAAGGGTATCCAGCTGGGTCTCTTGTACAGATGGGGGTTCTGGCTAATGAATTCCGCTTTGTTTAAAACACAGTGCTCAAGGGTCAAAACCCAAACTCCAGGGATGAGACCAATTCTAATTCCTTTTTGTTTTGCTCACTTCCTAGACCAGATGTATCCATCTGGAGCTGAAATGTTGATTTGATTTTGTTATTTGCAAGCAGCAATTTTGTTTTGTTATGTTCCATGACAGCCCCAGGAGTATTTGTGCTTTGCAGAAGTTGGTTAGTCATATTGGAGAGTAATTTGCAGTGTTTTGGGATAATGAGGAAGGATGATCTCACTGAAAAATCAGATTGTGCTAATTGCTTAAAATGTGAGGTTTTCTTCCTCTTTTCTGCCTGCATATAGGGAAAAAACAGTTGTAAGTGGAAAATCAAGCTTTTTACTGATTAAAGCACAGCATCTGTATGAAGGAAACTAAATGGGCCAAGGTATTTTAGTAGTTGTCTAAAACTTACCCTGAGAAATGCCACTTTTGGGGAGCAAAAATTTTAGTGCAAACTTAAGTCCAGGTTCTGTAACTTAGGAAGTTACCAGCCCTGGAAAGAGTCTAGTGACTGCATATTTGCTTGCTGTATAGGAACAGCGCAGACCCTGAACATCTCGCTGTGGTTTCACCATTTCCTGCCTGTCATATAAGCCGCAGGAGCTGACTGTGAGCATGCTGTTAGTGAATCCCCATGGTGGGACACAAAATACGTTGCATCAAAAAAAATGCCATTTAAACTTTGTAATTAGATGGGCAGGAATTTGTTATGCTTAGCTGAAGGACAGTCCCACCTTAGGCTGCTGCTAAGTCTATTATGTCTGTCAGTTTATCCATACTTTAAATCTCCTGAGGAATTTTGCTTCCTTGTTTCTACTGAGTATTTTGGTGTTAAACAACTACTTTAGTTGTTTTAACTTCAGTTTTCTTTTAAACAAAAGTTACCCTTTTAGGTATCAATTTAAAAAATTATTCCAACCAACTAGAGTTCTGAGTGTAATACCTTTTCATCATTGACTTGCATTTTAAACATTAGTCAGTAGTTAAACTTTTTTCACTGTCAATATAAAAAGGCAGATTTTATAGGAGTTCAGTGGTTGCTATGTTTGTGATGAAAGGAATTTAAAAAAAAAAGTATTGTATTGGTGCTCTTTTTATGTTTTACAAAGACATTGGAGATTCAGCACTTACTGTTAGAATACTTGAGAGATAATAAGGAACAATAAATAAAATCATTGCATCATGCTGTGCCTCCCAAACTTCAGTTACTTTTGGAGTGAAGACATAGCTACATCAACTATTTTCAACAAAAACAAGTGCTTATGATTAAATGGTGGGGACCTTTAAAACTCAGCATTGAGACTGCTTCTGTACAGTGATCAATATTAACAGACAAGGCTGTTACATAGTTCCTGTTGAGATGTTAGTTGTCTATGTGTTATGGTTTGCCTGTTTAGAAACATCAGTAGGGTATTCTATGTTGGTGGCTGTAATAAATGTATTTAATCTGAAGTACTCAAAAGCTCCATGGCCATTCACGCTTGAATTGAATTCAAAGTCTTGATAGTGAGAGTAATCAAGCATTGATTTCTCTGATCATATTTCTGTGCTATGCATCTAAAGGTACTGTATTGAAACATATATTAGGTTCATTTTCCTATCCTGAATCCCCAAGAGTTTTGAACTTCTCCAAAAGCGTAGTAAAATCCACATTCAAATGAGCATTCACTCTAATTTGAAGAGCCAGAGCTCTTGGAATTCACCTCCATTGACCTCTCCCGTTAAATTAGTAATTTCACTTATTTAAGTATGGATCATATTGCAGGTGTTAGGAGGAGGAATCGTATGCCCCAGGCTGCCAGCTACCTGCACTGCCTCACTTTCTGTGCCTGAGCAGTTTACCAGGCAACCAAGTACATAATAAGGGTTTGGGCTTTTTTTAATCTGATGGTAGTTCCTGTCTTCTCCACATGCAGTCGGCCTCCTTTCTTGAGCTGTATATATTGAAAAAGTAACATATGTCTACAACATGCTCAGCAGCTTGACTCAGCCTGGCTTCTGTCCAGCCAAATTTCAGAGAAATTTGTGGACATTGGAAATTTGTATAAATACAGGGGACATGGGCACTCGGGTAAACTGTTGCCTCTGCAGGCAAACATCAGCTTCTTACTCCCACATGGAGCAGCATCCTGCCTTAGCCACCATATTTCATAGTGTACATGGACATTTGCCCCCTCCCTGGCAGTATTCAAGGCCAGGCTGGATGGGGCTTGGAGCAACCTGGTCTAGTGGAAGGTGTCCCTGCTCATAGCAGGGGGTTTTGAACCAGATGATCTTTAAGGTCCCTTCAACCCAAACCAGTCTGTGATTCTGTGATTGCATAAATCATACATGCAGCTTGGACAGGTGTTTATATTTGGTCCCTATGGTAGTCACGTAGTCACTCATGATATCGTGCCTCTCCCTGACCCCGGTTTTACTTCCTTGTAAGAACTACAATTGACGAGAGCTATCTCGCTCTGGGCATCTGTAGTGGAGACACATGTCCCACTGTTGGGATTTACGTTATGTCTCCTCGAGCCCTGAAGAACCGAGCGAGGTTTTTGTATCTTTTTAAACCCTGCCCTATTCCTGTGTCTCTACATTTGTTTACAATGTTCTTTAGACAAAAAGGGACAGACTGTGACCTCAGCTAACGAATAAATCAGCTCCATCTGTCCACCCAGTGATAGCCTCGTAGCACAGTAGGGCTTAAGGGCATATTTGTACCACACAGTGTGGTTAAAAATATCTAACCTGAGTCCAAGTAACCTGGTGTGTTCACACAGTGCAACGCAGTATTACTGGCCTGGTGCTGGGCCACGACGTAGGTAACAGTGGCTTTGGGTAGGTCTGGTTTGCTCTGAGAGGGCATTGTCAGTGGTGTAGCTCCGTGCTTTCACTACTTCAGGTAGCTTGTGTGTCCCTGCATGATGCAGCATCACTCATGAGCTGTGTCTGCTCACGCGTTAAGGGGGCACAAAGCTGAGTGCTGAGTACTGCAAACACACTGTCCTACCCAAGATCTTATTAAGGGTTTGCTTCTGCTGCATGTGGTCTTTTTTTTGAAGGGTTAAGAGGTGCAGACAAGAGCATAATCTTCCAAAAATTTGTAACAGCTTTGAAACTGCATCTTTATAACCTTTGGCAAATTTCTTTGCCCTCACTCTGATGATAGGAGAGTTAGGCTCCTTGGCTAGGATTCCTTAAGGTGTTTTGAAGGGGGGGTGTGCCATCTGAGCTCTTGGTGAAGCCTCAAAGTTTGTATCATCTAGTGGTTTGTCCATCTTAGAAAAACTTTGGTGTCCTCATAACTGGGCTCTGATTCTCAGCATAAGCAAAGATTTCAGATCTGATAGTTTGTTGCCTCTAAAAGGGAGCTGTCTCACTCATTGTCATGCTTGCACCACTCAGCTTGTGCTCAGAGCAGTACTTGTTGGACTCCTGATACCACCGCTTAATCCAACAGGAAAATAACCATGCAAAAACCTATCCACCCCCTCACCAAACCTTCCATTCCAAACCTGGGTATTTTCTTGCTGTCAGTCATTTGAACTGTCTCACAGAAGCTTTTTAGCATCACAGATGGTTTAAAGAAGGGTGAAGGACTGCACAGCAAGAAGGAGGGAAAGAAAGAAGTGGATAAAGACCAATGGAAGGGCCTGAGATCTCCTCCTGCCAGGAGCAGTGAGGTTTGAGCTTGAAGAACAGAGTTGAGGTGCTTTCCCCTACAACCAGTCATCCATGTTTCTTGTGTCATACCTTGCTGAAGGAGTTCACATTGAGACTCTTAATTTCCCTATATTTTTAATATCATTTAGTCCTGTCCCTGGGTTTCTCCTGCCCCCCCCCCCCCCCCCCCCCGCCTCCCATTTCTAGTCTTTTTTTTCATGGTGTCTCTTTGCTGCAGCATCTGCAATCTCCCCTTGTCTTTTATGTCACTTGGTATTTAGCCCAGCAGTCCTTTACTGACACTTTAATATCCTTGATGCAGTATTTACATCATGGGATTTGAATGCGAAACACCTTAGTTTTCCTCTTGCTCCAGTCATTTCTGTTGTGATGAAATAATTCACACAGCTGTCTTGTTAGTGGGACCTGGCTCAGAAAGGGGTTTGCTATGGAATTTAACTTGGCGTTTTGAGGCTTTTGGCAGACATGCTCTGTCACATAGAATCACAGAATCATTAGGTTGGAATAGACCTCTAAGATAATCAAGTCCAACTGTTGACCCAACACCACCATGCCCACTAAGCCATGTCTACAAGTGCCACATCTACATGTTTTTTGAATACCTCCAGGGCTGGTGACTCCACCACTTCCCTGGGCAGCCTGTTCCAGGGCTTGATGACCCTTTCGGTGAAGGCATTTTCCCTAATGTCCAATCTAAACCTCCCCTGGCATAACTTGAGGCTGTTTCCTCTTGTCCCATCGCTGGTTACTTGGGAGCAGAGACCAACCCCCACCTCACTACAGCCTGCTTTCAAGCAGTTGTAGAGAGTGATAAGGTCTGCCCTTAGCCTCCTCTTCTCCAGGCTGAACAAGCCCAGAAGAACATTGACTTCTTCTATCCATTCCCTGTGCAATCTTTTGACAGATCATTTACTATGACTTTAACCCAAAATATGCAAAGCTTCAATTATTATTTGTTTCAATTTGCTGTAGTTTAGTTTAAGCACATGCAAGTTCTTAACAGAATGATATACTTCCATAATTTTTCTTGCGAATCATTCTGCTTGAGCTGTGTACGTGATGAGGGGAAGAAAAAAACACCCCAGCTTTATTGTGTCCCCTGAAAAGCAGCTTTGCCAATGACTTCAATGGAAGAAAGAGCAGGCAGTGAAAGTCAGTTCTAAGAGTGTGCTTCTCCCTGCCACTGAGTGAGCCTGCTTACAGTAGTGCCTTTAGTGGGTTGATATGGAAAAGCAAATTCTCAAAGGTTTTACAGTTTTTCTGTTGAACTGTAAGAAAAATAAATTGCCCCCCAGATGTGTGTGTGTATAAATACATAACTTTTAATAGAAGTGAGATTATGGCCTTTTTTGCGTTACTATTGGAAGAACATGTTTTCTATTTATTGTTCTACAAATAGCATCTAAAATACTACTTGTTAACTCTTACCATTGAGGAAGGAATTTCTTTGTTCAGAAAGTTATTTTTTATATGTATGTATATACATACACACACGCGTGTTTGTGATTTATCTATAATGGACAGATGAGGATTACCACATATACTGCTAAAATAATGTGTGATTTCTTATTAGAAAAATTCTTTAAAATGACAAAAACTTGGATGTGGAATCAGGCTCATGTTGACTATGGGGACAGTCCATGGAAACATATTTCTCTTAAAAATATGTGCAACAGGTTTTTTCCTACTTACTTTGTCATGGCACAGCTGCAGGGTGAGCTTTTCTTTTAAATGCTTCATAAAGATTCAGAAATGGCCTTTTGCGTACTATTTGCTTCCAGATTAAATAGTGAATGGATGCTTTATTCCTACACAGATTGAGACATTTGGCTTCAAGATCCTCTTTTAAATTAGAATTTTTAAGAACGTTTGTTAGAGACTTCTTTGGGGGACTTGATCATGCTATAATTATTACTTTGAAATGTTAACATTTTCTATCACATTTTGCTTCTATTTGATGTAAGAAATTGCTGCACATACAATTCTGCTAGGAAATGGATATGTCTGTGCCAGTCTGTACAGCATTGCCCATCTCCTGACCTGTGCGCAGCAAGAAATGCAAGTTTCTGTGTTTCAAAGGCTGCATGAGCTGAACTCAATATACAGGAGCTCATTCTAGCTGTTGAATATAGAATGTGTACCTTTAAAATTCATGAACGTTGTGCATGTTTTTCAAGTTAGAACATGGCTTATAAATACTAATTGGGGCAGTGATTCCAGCGATGAAGTTGCAGAGAGACATCAATGAACTTTTTCAATGGTCTAATCCTTTTCATAATTATTTGTCATTACGGAAGTTCTTTCACTTAAACCTAACTTTCAACTATTTTTTAGGTCTTTCTAACAATTTAGAAGTTTTCTTTTTGTGATTTATGCAGGTTTAATATTGGCAAAGGTGTAAAAAATGTTACTGCACAATTTTGTGGGAAAACTTCATAAAGAATGGGTCCACATTAAAGCATTTTCTAAAAAGAAATTCCTCTTGTATTTCTTTGGTTTTGTCTCCGGAGGGATATAAGAGACTTTGAGGAGCAGAGCATTTTGCTCTTTCTCTACATTTCAAACCATGAAAGAAAAAACACCAACTATCTGAAATCACTTGCGTTACTAATGCAACCGTCCTTCAGAGGCACCCGAGCTGTTTATGAGCACTGTTAAAATCTCTAGAAAATCCTCCTGTCTGTCGAGCCATGAACTTTATAGCCATTTCTTCTGTTAAATTCAGTTCCTTGAAGGATGCGCTGATTTGGCTGAACGGACAGCCCTGAGGTGCCGCTGCCCGCAGCCTCCAGTGATTGCTGGCGTGCCGGGACGCCTGCCTAGTAGGCAGCTGCTGGAAGCAGAGGCTTTCAGTGGAGCAAAGCTCTGGGCACTGCGGTTGGTTGCGGTCATGGCTGTGGTGTCCCAGATGACCGCAGGTATTCCAAGCCCAGTTCTGCTCTAATTTCTTAATAAGAGCAGGGTCGTGGTGTTAACATTAGGAATGTGATACGTACGGTGGCCTTTTTATTATTCAGCTTTATAATCCTCAACATTGGCTTACAGGTTTCAGCCTAATGAGCAGTTGCGTATGTGAAGGCTTATCTCAATTTTACGTGTTTTTACTAAATTATTTTTGTCTTTTTCACTCCTGGCACTTCCAACAAAAGTAAATAGAAGGGAGAGATAACTTAGCATGGCTTCTGAATACTTTTGTTGTTGGTTGGTTGGGGTTTTTTAATTTTATGGTATTCAGAGCAACTGTGGTTGGGGTTTAATATATTGAGCAGGAAGGGACATGCTTATAGCTGGGACCCAGGAGGGAAAAGTGAACAGCAGATGTCTCAACGCTTTCGACTTACACTTCACAGATTATTTTTTCAAAAAGTACAGTGTTCCCTACTCTGTATAAATCAGACAGCACAAAGTAGGTTAGATTACAGCTCTTGGGGTGGGAGGAGGAGGAATTTAGTTCATCACTGGTGGACATAATTATTCTTATTTTCCCAAATTAATTTGTTAGGGGATGAATGTTAAGAGATGTTTAGAATCAGATGGTTAACAATGATTTCAGGATGCTCTACTAGGCTATAAATCTCCCGGGGACCACGTACACTGTATCAATCATGACCTCGTGTAAGCAAAGACAAGAGATTGAACTTACATTTGACAGTACTGCGTGACTCCTGGAACCCAGCTGACTCTGAACCCCAGCTCAGGGCTTCACACTCGCGCTCCTCCCCTTGCCCATGCCTGGCACTTGTGCTTGCACCTCCTCTGCTCCTCTCCGCCAGCCAGCACAGCTTCCAGAGCCCCACGCTGCGCTTACGCCCGTCTTCCAGGGTCTGGTACACCCAGTTGGGACTAAAGGCAGCTGCGTTGTTAAGAATAAGTGAGACCAGGGCTACCAACACAGCTGTGGCTACCAGTTTCTGGACAGTCATATCTGACTGTCAGCTTGCTGCCAGTCTCTATTTGCAGAAGACACGAGGTCTCAATCAGCTGCAGCACATTGAAATTGGACTTGAAATGGAGGCAGCTTCGCTAGAATGTTATGAATGGCTAGAGGACATCACCGTTCATTCTCAAAGTCAACTCCAGAGGTGTTTCTGATTAAGGAAATGAGAATTTTACGAGGTAGGTAGGAGAATTCCATAAAATAAGAACAGGAAGAAGCTTTTTTAGGTCCTTCCCAGCTTTGACTTATCCACCTTCTTGCACTTTAATAAGTAATGTCAGTCCTGTGGTGAACTGAATGATAGGGAGGTCCATTCCTTGTGAGACGAGGTGAATCCAGAAAGAATCCAGTCTCGAGGCTGGAGAGCCTGAGCTGCCGCCAGGGCAGAGGCAGGGGCGCTCTCCAGCAGCGTGCCAGGTGCTTTGGGTCCCCTGAGTCAACCAGTGCCGCTCCAAAAGCCTTTTTTGGGGTGCAAACTTTAGAATATCCTGCAAACCGTGGCAAATGTCTTTCTCTCAAAGCCAAGCCGAATGGGAGGTGAATGCTGTCATCCCAAAGGAGCTCTGCAAGTTTGAAGTATCTCGAGGAGTTTGCTCTGCTGTGTTCCCCTCTGAAGATCTGAGCTGCGAATGCGAGGACCAGAGAACAGCCACTGCTGTGGGGAAAAGGCCCCCCCCACCTCTCCACGAAGAGGAAATAGCTGTTTTTGTGGCTGTTTTTGGTGAGCCTCAGGGCGTAGTCGACTGCAACAAACAGAGCCACTGCCACAGCAGTCAAACATTAACAGGATGTGTTTCCTGAAAGGAAAAGGCTATGGAGACTTCTAAAGTTGTACCTCCTCCCCTCGGAGAGCCCCCCTCCCTGTCTCACTCCTCCTCCCCTCCCAGCAGCGCAAAGCGGGGCTGCGCGTTGCAGGGGAGCCCAGGGAGCAAATCAGAGGTCCTCTTTGAAAGAAAAAATCAGAAATCCTCAGCCTCAACCCTGGGAATGTCAGGTCTGCAGAAACCGACTGAAGAGAGGGATTTTGAAATGCATTTGTTGAAAGCGAAACAGTATTGGGGTTAGCTGTTGAACAGCATGACGAAAGCAGGGGGTGTGTGTGTGGGGTCTGCTGACGTCCCCCTTCCTCTCCACAACTGTAGAAGAGAGCATGGCAGATAAATAGAAAATATAAAATCTCAAGTTTCTCAGCCTGAGACACAGACAAATTTGGGGGTGTCTGAAAATGCAGTTACAAGTTATGGTGTGAATGAAGTTGAAAATCGCTGCATTGTGACTGTGCAGGGCTGGCACAGCCCTGAGCCCCAACGACCCGGTTTGCTGTGGTCGCTGGTGGCTCTGAGTGCCTCTGAGAAGGCTGGCCACCTCCCTTCAGTGCCCAGAGGATGGAAAAGCTTCTTCAAGTTGCTTAATATCATGCCTCTGTTCACAATCTGGTACAGAACCGATTGTCATACAGCAAGCCAGGCCTGCACCACTGGTGCTGCAAAAGCTGCAAGGAATGCAGCTCTAATAAGCAGATGAAAAGAGCATCCTCGAGGACATTTCAAACTGTCCCTGAACATGGATGTTTCCAGAGGGGTCTTGCAGAGACTGGCTCTCCAAATGGTTGCTGTTCCGTGTTTCCATCAGCTGCCACAGCAGGTCCAGCCATGGGGCCAAGGGCAGTGGTGCTGGGTGGGCACTGCCCTGCCATGGCAGTGGCCTCTCCTGCCCCTGGGGCGTTCCTGCCTGCGGTTATGCCCTCCTTTGATCTGAGGCTGTCAACATTCTTTAGGCTGAAAAAATACTGTACAAGGTGTAGTATGAAATGGAATGTTGTGACGTGACGATGTGACCTTCTTTTCAATAGCTTGGAGAGGGTGTCGTGAGAAGTTGCAGCAGAGAACCTGCATCACCAGCCGCAGCTGCTCTGAGCTGGAGAGGTTGGCACAAGAGTTCACAACACTGTAATTAATAATATTAGATTGGAAACTGGTTTAATTTTATAGCAGTTCTGTCTTACAAGCTAAGTTACTTTGCCCTTAGTCAGCAAATCCGTACTGACCCTGTAGACAAACTGGTTGGAAATTTTTTGAAAGGCAACAGTTTAGTTTCCAAGACTTGTTGCTGAGAGCAGCAGAATATATTTTAATGACGTTCGTGTGCCCCTATAATTAGTTTTCAGCTATCGGAATTGAATGTACAAATCAGGCTATGGATTCACCCCTCGGTGTGCTTGGTTAATTTTTAATCCTTAAATGGATTCAGCTTTAGGGGCTTTGGGCATCTTCATACTTCGACAGCAGTACAGCATCTTTGGTTTTTTTTTTTTCCTGTGATTGGTCATGTTTCTATATATCTCAGATTTTAGAAGTTTCAATCTTAATAATGCACTGGTGCCTGCCATTCTTTGAAGAAATTTCCTAACAACAATGACTATATTTCGTGTTTATAACCCATGGATTATAATAATATATATATAATATAACAGTAATTTGTTATTATTTTAAGCGTGTGATTCAGCAGCAAGGTAGATGGTGTTCATATACAGATAATGCCAGGAGACATTTACCTTTAGGGAAATTCCTTTTACCCAATTGCAGACCTGCTTCTCCCCCTCTGTCTTTGATTTTTGTCATTTGTTGAAGTCTGAGCATGTGTTTTCAGAAGGGCACAAGCTTTCTTTGCATGTTACACGTAAAAAAAAAATACAGTAATTGTACTTTACAAAGGCTGAACAAATCAGTCTAATAATTTAAAAATATTTCTTCCTCTTTTCACACCAGTTATTTGGCATGCGAATATTCAACCTCATTTTTGAATTCTATCAACATTAAAAATAAATAATATTCGTCCAAAGTTATATTTGTCTTTGAGCATCAAAGGGACCAGGTGATCAAAATAGACATCATGGCATTAGTTTGTGGTTTAAGATATATGATGCTTGAGAAATTCTCCATGTTACACATGCAAACTCACTGACTTGCGTGGATTTGTATTTAAGGCAGCTTTCCCGGAAGAAAAGAACAAATCTCTTGCTCTCTCCCAGATTGCGTCTTGTTGTGGCCGCAGGTGAGTGAGTGGCTGTGTAGTGAATTGCAGCTGGGAACAGGTGCAGATGAGCCGAGTGGATCAGTTCGCTGCCACATAAAATACAAGAGGTGCCGGTGGGACTGGTGACAAACTTGGCCTTAGATCAGCTGCTTCACCCCTCTGGCTATGGTGGGGTGGTTGTCTCTGAATAGGCTGTGTAATCTTAAGTCCATGTGAATCACAGAATGGCAGGGGTTGGAAGGGACCTCTGGAGATCATCCAGTCCAACCCTCCCTGCTAGAGCAGGTTCACCTACAGCAGGTCGCATAGGAACGCTTCCAGACAGGTTTTGAATATCTCCAGGGAAGGAGACCCCACAGCCTCCCTGAGGAGCCTCTTACAGTGCTCTGCCACCCTTAATGGAAAGAAGTTTCTCCTCCTGTTGAGGTGGAACTTCCTGTGGTCTCCCTGTTGGTGGGGACTGCCGTATCATAAATTGTTTGGGACTTCCAGTTGTCATGGTGGGAATTTTTCTGGGAGCCCCGATCATGGCTTAGGGGGCAGAAGGGACAGCAGGCATCAGCCCGCCCAGGCAGTGCACCAGGCTAGAGGGTCTCTGAGGAGCAACGCAAGGCAGTGGTGATTGCTGTGGCTGCAGTAACTCAGCAAGCACACAATGATTTTTTTTTTTCCCCATGGCAAAATTTCTGGTGGATGTTCTTGTCTGGAAGTAGCTGTTTGCTAATGGTTTGTTCCATGCTAGAGAGTGACTCTGCCCGGCGGTGGGTTAGATTGTTCCATGCAATTTGCATAGCAGCTTATAAAGCATTTTGGGTCTTTCTGGGTGAGAAATCAGTTATGTAAATGTAATTTTACTTTCAGAATCCAAATAATTTAGATTATATCAGGTAACTAGTTGCTTCCATACTGAACTTGTCCATTTACTACCTGATCAATTCTGTTTGCAGTTGCTTATGCACACGTAATCTTTTTTCTATTATTTTTAATAGGCAAATGGTTTTTTATCATTCTAGTCGACTAATAACAATATCTAAAGACGTAAAATTGGGGAATTCCCCAAATGAGTGGATCACACCACATCAAAATTAAATGAGTTTTGCAAAGATCTGGTAAATTTTCCTAGCCTGCTCATACAAAAATGACTCAGTTTTTAATTTTTGTTACTGTTTTAATCAAATGGTCCCTGTTGGTGCGTTCACAGTCAATGACATTCTCTGCCTTCACTCAGAGATCTTGGGCTTCCAGTACGAAGCAGTCCAGGAATCCTTCTGATCCTTAATTTAAAAAAAAAAATTTAAAAAAAATCACCTTAATGAACACTCCTCTACTGATAAATGTGCAGGTGTGTGTTCAGTTGCAGTACTTACTGCGTTCCTTAGGACTTTCGTTTGATGCAGTTCACACTGAACAATGGCTTGGTGTTGATTTTATTAGGATAAGTTTGGAACAGACAAAGTTATGTATTTAATATGATATTCCAGATACTATTCTGTAAAGCTTTTGTTGCTTTATCAAATTTTTCTGTTTCTGCCAGGGAAGAGTTTTTAGGAATAATCTAGACAGCTTTCAGTATTTTGATCATACATGAAAAACGCCTGACGTATTTCTCAGGGAAACATTAATTTAATACGATTAACCCTATCAGGAATCCCATTGAATTGTTGCAACTTTTCGTCCGTTATGTAGTTCCTTGTTATCTTTTAGTCCCACTGGACAGGCATAACCAGAATCCGATAAATGCATTTTAAAAGCATCTAACGTAATTCAGCTGCATCAGATAAAACTTCATTTTTTCAAGTCCTGAGTTTTTTTCTGGGTTACAAGAGAACAGAGAGTAAGCCACTAATTTTGACATTTTAACTCTCTATTTATTTTGTAGTGGTTTGAAGATAAGATCAGTGTCCATCTTTAGAGTTTTATATTTTATATAGTTTATGATTTTACATAGTACTTCTGAATTTTCAGCTTTTGATCCCTGCTAACCTGAGGTGTCATGTAGTTTGTCCCATTTGACCGTGTCCAAGCCCTCTGTAGCTGTTACGGTCCACAGTACAATGCTTTTGTCCTGTGACCGGTCTGTCAAATCACATGTGTGTAAAGTTGATGGTAAATGAATTACCTGGTCAGACTTACCCACTGTTGTACCTTTCAGCCAGAGGACATCATTCTAACGTGATTTTTTTCAGCAATTGGAAGGTACAGCTTGAAGTTACTGAAATCCAGGCAAGGGATTAACATTTGAAAAGTAGTGAGAGATGTTAATTTTCCTTAGGAAGCAGCACCCGCTTTGTCCCATCCTTGCCATTTGCATGGAATCACAGACTGGTTTGGGCTGGAAGGGACCTTTAAAGCTCACCTAGCCCAACCCCCTGCAGTGAGCAGGGACATCTTCAACTTGATCAGGTTGCTCAGAGCCCCGTCCAACCTGATCGGGAATGTTTCCAGCGATGGGGCATCTCCCACCTCTCTGGGAAAACTGCCAGCATCTCACCCATCACCACCCAAGCAGCATGTAGGCAGCGGGTGGTGGCTGGGGCAGGGTGGTGGCCTGTGCCCTGTAGCGTGCATCCAGGCCAGCCCAGACACCCTTTCCTGTAGAGTAAGTCTCGTAGCAAACACTCTGCACCATCCGCTGTGGTCCCAGTTGGCTGAGCTGCTGAGAATCTGCGTTGAATTTCTTGGACAGTTTATTTTGTGATGGGGGAGTGAGGTTTCCTTGTCCCCACGATGGGGTCAGCAGATGCCATCCCACCTGCTGGATTTATCTCCATTTTTGACGGCCCAATCTGTGCCTGAGGCACAAGGGGACACCCACCTGCTCCAGGGAGATGTATGCGTTAGGGATGTAATAATATATTATGATATATTAGCTATAACATAATCTTATAGGGATGTAATATTATGTTGTTATATATAATATAGCGTTATAGATATTATATCTTATGTTAGTATTTCTCTGCGTATTATGCAGTAGTCTTTTAGAGCAGAATGCTTTAAAATGGGCCTGTAATGGACCATTTAAATGTACATTTAAATGGTCCTGTTCAACGATTTGGGCCCAAAATGGAAAGAGATTCTTTTTTTTCTCCTACTAGATATTTAGAGGCAAGAGATGGAACATATGTTCATTTTTCCAAATATACCCTATTAAATAGAGGGAGAGAGATTTCGTAGTGACGTGCTTCAGACACATAAATCTCTAGCACTTCTAAATAATACTCCATTTACTGGATTTTTTTCTTTAAACTTTCATACAAAATGGACAATGAAAAATGTATAGGAACAGAGGGGTTTGTCATATCAGCCTGTTAGATGCTATAAACATAGTTTCATAGAAAAACGGATGCAAAAGACCAGATATAAAGGAAGAAAAACTTTTTCGTCAAATATGTGGTACAACTTGTGTCCAGTCTTACAAGGTGTCCAATTTTGCTTTGCAAATCCATAGTGCTGTTGCTGTGGCCTGAAGCCTGGGGAGCCGAGGGTGCAGCAGCCCTGTTTGTTCCTGTGCTTCGTGGGGTAGCAGCGTTCCCCCCCTGGGGCGCTGGGGCGCGTTCCCATGGCTCTGCTCCCACTCCTCTGCATCTGGTCTTCATTAAGTTTCCAGCTTTGGCTGATGAAGTACAGAGGTGAGTGGCTTTCCAGGGGGAGAAAAGGAGCAGGAGGAGGAGGAGGGGAAGAACAGGAAATTCCCAGAGCATGAGTTGGGGGCAGGGTAAACCTCAGCATTTTATATGCAACAACGGGGCCAGGCCTGGAAAGAAGAGTTGCTGCCTTTTAGGGGTGCAAGGGTGGATTTGTTCTTCTTGCTCCACTAACAACTCTTGAGAGAAACCGTGGTTTTGCCTGGGGTTCAAGCGAGCCTCTTCTGCACCTCCTGTGCCTTATTCCTTACCCAGACGTGTATTCATTTGCCCGCGTTCCCAAGGGGCAGCAGCGCTGCTGGGCAGGACTCTTGCTCTGGTGCTGGAGGTGTCCACCTCCCAGGGAGCTTGTGCCATCCCAAGGCTGAGGCTGGTCTTGAGAAATATGGAAGTGTGTTGCTGATGCTTCCCGATCGTTCTCTTTCCCAAACCCTTCCCCTGCCTGCAGGCCTTCCTGCAGGCCTGCCTGCAAGCCTGCCTGCCTCTGCCACCGCTGCTGGGTGCCTCGAGCTGAATTGCTTGGCAGGGAAATCTCTAACACAGAATTTGGCACTATAAAAAGTTTCTGTTCTCTCTGATCAGTCACGGTGTGGAGAGGCTGGAGGTGTCTTTTCAGGGTGAAGGTAAGACTGAGGTTCTGGCTGAAGATCCCCTGGTCTTTCTGCAGGAGCTCTGGTGGGTCAGTCACGGTGTCTTGGCCCAGGTTTGGGCATGCAGATATGCTGCGTTATCCCTCGTGGTTTTGGTGAGACACGGTCTCTGGTTTTGCCCAGCCGAGGCTTGGTCATGGTCCTCTGTGGTGGTCAACAGCTCTGCAATTTGTGCCTCTGTTTGCCAGCGAGACCTTCCGTGTGTTGTGTGGTTGTTTGTTTCTGTAAAGTGCCTCAGATCTTTTGCATTTCACTGCGTGGTGTTACTCTGGTACCTTTCTGCTTTTTAAATAATAAACAATAGATTAAAATAATAGATACAAACAAATATATTAATAGGTATATAATATATGTGTATGAAGATGGTTTTTGCAAGCAAACAGTCTGTTGCTGTGCCAGAAGTACTTGCGTACCTTAGCAGCAGTATATGGAGTGTGGTGCTAAAAGGAATGGTCTCTCAAAGCAGAAACCATTTTCTAATATGTTACTGCAGGAAGAAAATGGAAACAATACATGTACGTTCCTCATCAGAGCAATGTCCATGTGAGGGACGTGTTTACTGGAGAGAACCAGCCTCTGCTGCAGCTCCACGTGGGACAGGGGAGAAGGTGTGGCTGTGGGTTCTCTCCCATGCAGCTGCTGCCCTTAGCTCCAGTGGGAGAATGGGAAGTCCTCTGTGCAGAGCAGGGCCAGGTTCCTTAGGTGAAACACTCCTTCAAGCTCTTCTGGAGGGCAGAGACAGGAGAAGGGAGTGTCAGAGGGAGGCAATGTTTTCACGTTTCATAGGTACTTGTGCTGGTGAGCTGTCGCTTGCTTTGGTCTCTGTGCTGAATGACGCTGTGCAAGCACTGCTCTGCTGTGAGCACTTCCAAATTCAGTGTCCTTGGTGCGGTTTGACCACAGTGCTGCATTCTGCTGTTTGCTCACCATCTGCCCAGCTGGGACTGCTGGGAAGGCAGTGCTCGCCAAAATAAAACTAAACTCAGAGGACATCAACTAAAGATGTTTCTTCCCCTGTATTTGTTGCACCCAAGCGGTACCCCGCTGCTGGAGCCTCTCAGGTGTGTTTTGCAAATGGTTTGGGGTGGAGGAGGAAGAGGTGGGATGGCAGAGCTCCAGCTCCTCAGGGCACAGGTACATTGGGGTGGTCCACAACGTACGGCTGGCATGGGTGCCGAGGTGGCCCACGGGCAGGCTGTGTGTGGGATGAGAGCTCCCAAAGAGAAATCCCTGGGGCAGTAGCTCCCACTGAGTTTTGAAGCTGGTAGGAGCTGTTGCCATTCAGGGAAGCATAATGCAGCTGATTGATAGATGATGAGTAGCATCTTCTAAGACCTGCTGTGTGTCTCTGCACACTGTTATCTTTTCACTTTGTACTTTAAAATACATGATTGGGTCTGTTTCCTTTCCAAAGTTTCCACTCTCTGTAGTCTAAGAATTGTCATCTGCTCGTCTGTTCAAGCCCATGAATTCTCATCTTCTTGCGTTGGAATTGCGAGCTGTCAGGGCTCTGAAAAATAAAGATTTTGATTGCTTTTTGGAAACTCGCTGTTAGTCAGGTTGACAAAGAACTGCACAGGCCTGTGTTCCTTCACCCGGAACGAAACAGCTATCGGCAACTTCTTCTGGGATGCCGCAGATTTTGGAAAATGTATTTCTTTTCCTTGTGCCTAGCGAAGCGCAGCCATGCCCACACGCACAGGATTTGAAATCTGTTACTAATGACAGAACTCACTGTCCTTGTTGATCAAAGCCAAGTGACACTATCTAACACGACCTGAATGTTCTTTAGAGGTTTTTTGCTGTTTTTTCCAGTCCCAGACACAGGCAGTGGCTGGAATAAAAGAGAAACCAATTTCAACATTTTGAAAATTAGGATGGTCACATCTTCTGCTGATATAAGTTAGCATTTCTGTATTGAGTGGCGGTGCATAGGCTTACACGCAGAAGGACCTAGTGCTGATGTTTCTTTAAGGTCTTTCCAGTTCAGAAATTACTCTGCTCCATTTCAATGTTCCTTTTGGCTTCCCAGCCTGGGGGACTTGGATGTGTAGGGGTGGAGCATGAGAAGAGACTGCGTTTGAACCACATTCCGCATGGACATGCAGATGTAAGAAATTCAGGAAAATATTGAGACATGCATTTTTGCTTTTCTAAACAAGCAAAACTTCTGAACTATCTGAAATTTGCCCCTGATTTAGCACTTCTGATACTATTTTATTTTCTCTTCACTGTTTGGCCTTGATGAAGTTTATGTCAATATTTATGTTGATTGCTACCTGGAAACTTTATACCAGTTGTAGCAGCAAATAAAAGATGATCTAATTGTGAAGTAAATTAGGAAAAGCATTTCTTCTCCACCTTTTTTTTTTGTATGTGTTTGACAGCACGTCGTGTCTTGTCTGCTTTGCTGCTTCCCAGTTAGTCACTTTCCCCTGTTTGTGCAGGGCTTTCCCACAGCAACTGGGAAGAGAAAAACATTTTAATCATAGGAAAACTGGAAGGGGATTTGCTTGCAGGTGCAGGACCTGATGTGTCATTCTACTCTCTTATTTTTTTCTTATTTTTTTCTGCTTTTATCATTCAGATACTTACTTTGTGCTGTGGTGGTGTCTGAGAACTGAATGGACCATACCTCTGCTGAGGTTCATGAGCTGAAAAAAGCCCATATTTGGATGCTTATGGTTTCTATTAGTCAGACATATTGCATTGGATTCTGAAGAGCCTCAAATGTAAATAGAACCTACAAAGGTCTTTGCTTGTCACCCTATGTAACTGTGTTGCGGTCCTTCCGTCAAGCAGTGCTGCTGCTGAGCCCCTACGTTCCTGCGTGGGAGCGGGGTGTTCAGCCTGCCCCTGCCTTGGCAGAGGAATTTGCATGTTAAGTGTAAGCTCTTAGCCCTGAGCTCTCATTCTGAGCTTTGCAAAACTTTTCTTTGTACCATTTTTTATGCAAGTTTGAAATGAGAACGTAATAGTTTGGTCAGTTATTTCCTGTACATCATTCCCTGTTACTGAGTGCAACTATCAGGCTCCTAATAGCTGTTCCATGCTTGGACTATGCAGGACAGTAGCAGGACATTCCCAGCCTAAGGTTTACGTATGTAAGACTTTTCTCATAGTTTTTCTTTTGAATTCTGAACATTGACGTGGGGGTATTGTGAATGTCTGTGTGTTGCAGCTACAGCAGGAACCACAGTGATGGGTGCATGATCAATGTTTGGATACGTGCAAACATAACTGCTTTTGTTTAGACATTGGTGTAAGATAAAACCCGCAATATTTCCTTAAAGGCTCTGGCCATTCAGCACCAGAACTAACCTTTCTGTCTGAGGCCTACTTCTGTTCCTCTTCAACCTTCACACAGCGACCGGAGTCTCTTTGTTACATCCAGCAAGTGTCTGATGTACTAACAGTTTTCCCTTTCGCACTCTCCTCTTTCCTTGCATCTTGCCTGCTTAGTACCCGAGCCTGAAAGGTGACAGCACAACAGCTCTCCTTTTCTTTCCCATTTCTCACAGTGAGGCTGTCTGGGAGAACATGGCTCACATGTGCGTGAAGACTCAGAGGCTCGATGTCGCCAAAATTTGCCTTGGAAACATGGGTCACGCAAGAGGAGCCAAAGCATTGAGGGAAGCTGAACAAGAACCGGAGCAGGAGGCCAGAGTGGCTGTGCTGGCGACTCAGCTGGGCATGCTGGTAAACCCTGCCAGCCATACGCACCTGGGAATATTCAGCCCGCTTAACTAGGGACAAAAATGAGAAACTGGTCATTTTTTTTAAATTCTGAGACACAAACACCTTGGAGGGGAGTAAAACCTATTGCCAGGTTTCCAGGGAGTGATGAAGAATAGTTCTGACAATTAATTTCCTGAAGTTGAGTTTTTTCCCTAGGGAAATAGACATCTCCTTCAGCATCGCACAGCCCTGTGCTGCACGATGTCTGCATTACACCCATCAGGGGCTTTCCCTGAACTCCAGAGGCTCAGCAGTCCCCTGAGCCCTTTTCGTGTTCCTCAAAGAGCAGATGAGAACGAGCGTGGCAGAATCTGAGGCCTGGAAATAAGAGTACCAGGAGCCGTAGCTGCCTAAGGGTATAGCAAATAAATTTGTCTGTTTTCTTAACTGCTGCACAGAATTGATATGAGAGTTTTACTGCCATACGAAAAATTGCTGAATGAAGGGAACTGCTGAGTGAAGGAAACATCTTTTAAGGATGGTTTATGTGTGAAACATTAAACTGAAAAACTGTTTTTTTGGGGCATAATTCTTCCAAGCTTAATCATTCTAGGTTTGACTGGATTTAAAAAAAGGATGTACGTTAAAGTATTCTAGCTAAAATGTTTCATCAAACATATTTTAAGGTCCAATATGGGAAACACATGTTCCATTCTGACACGTTTGTTTGTAGAGTGAAAGGCTAAATCTGTGTTCTGCCAGAGAGCGAGGGCTGGCTTAAGTCATTTAAGCAGTTTAGGCAAAATTGATGTTTCCTGCAGAGCTGAAGAGCTCTGGCGAGTCACATTTGCTGCTTGTGCTGTCCCAGGGATGCTATCTCTACTACAGTCACCCAGATTTCCATCCTGGCTTCTCCCGTTGTGGGAGCAGTAACTTGCCTGGCTCCAGCCCAGCCAGAGGACACAGGCAGGCTGTTCTTCCCATGGTCTGGTGCACGGGGCAACTGTCCCTTGTACCTGTATCTGGAGCCCACCCTGGCAGCAAATACCTACCAAAATGGACCTTGTCTTTCCCATGTGTCTTTATTGTAGTCTGAACCCGCTCCCCTTGATTACCAGTAGAACTGAGATCTAAAATGGGTTTGAGACGAGCATTAGCACGTGGATTGAAAACTGACCGGCACGCTGTTGAGTTAGATGAACGATAAGAGCATATATTCCACTCAGTTTGCTTTTATTTAATGTCTTCATCAACGATCTGTAAGAAAAGCAGACATTTTTAGTTTGGGAACCATAAAAGATCCAGGTATATGATCTGTAAGAGAGAAGAACTGGGAAAGGAGAATTGATGAAATACCCCACAGTTCATAGGAAATCACGAATTAGATAAAAAGTGGCGAGGTGCTATGACAGCAAAAATCTCTTTGGGGTGTGTGTGAGGAGACACCGCATCCTGGGGCTTTGATTTGGTAACTCCTGTCTATGTATTTGTTGCAGCTACAGCTGGAACATTGACTTCCACACTTACGTATCTCATTACCAGAAAGAAACATTGATGAACTGGAAGACGTTCAGAGAAAATCAGTGCAAATTGTTAAGCTCTTGGAAGGATTGCACAGACAAGGAAATCTTTAGGATATCCAAATAATTAGGGGTGCTAAATTGTGTTTAGCACAACTATTTTAAGAGTATAAATGCTAGAGAGATAGAGTAACTATTCTGAGTTAAAGTGAAGAAGGAAAATTCAAACTGAATGTTCAGAAAGCTTCCTGGCAGAGAAAGCTATGAGGCTCAAAAGTGTCAATACTCCTTCTTTTGGATATTTAGATCTGTTTGGAGAGGTGGAGTGGAACTGTAGCAGAACAAATGCAGGTCTGTTGCTTTTTTTTCATCTCACACAGAACCACAGTGCAGGAATCTTCCATCTCTACTTTCTATGCTTTTTTGAATTTGAAACAGTAAGAGACAGAAACTGTTTTTCTGTCTTGGACAGATAATATCCATTTACTAAATATAGTGTTCAGCTGGACAGCAGTTGGGTGGAGCAGGAAAATGCTCCTTCCACAGAAGTACCTCTCAAAGCATAAAAATAATAGTTCCAAATTTGCTCACCCTTGCGTCAGCATCGGCAAAATCCTCCTGTTCTAATTATGTCTTAAATTAATAGCATTTATTCCCAGGAATGGATCTCAGTCATCCTTGAACAGCGTTGCTACCTCCGAGACCTGCTCAGAGGTCACGTAACGCCTTCTTGCTAAAACCCATAGTTCTGGCCTGGGACCTTCTCCTGGACCTCACCTCTGGGTAGGCAGCATGGCTGTTAACTGGAGCCCCACATGAGCATATCCTCATTTCCAAAATGGTTTACTCTCCTGATGACAGCATTTAATTGTTGATGCCTTGCTCATGTCACCCCCCAGTTGATACTGTACGGTAAATGCCAGGATCTGAGTGCTTTCCTTATTTTCACATAAACATCCTGTTTCCCAGTAATGTGCTATTCCAGGCTACGTATATTTAGTTGGTTAAACCTCCTGCCTGAGTTATTGTTACTTTAATTGCATTACAATGACCTGCCCTAAGAAACTACCCCGAAGTGCAGTGTCTGTTGTGAAGGACAGCTATATGAAACGCCGGTCAGAGCCAACACAGTGTCTGTGTGCTCTGCTTCCAGGAGGATGCGGAGCAACTGTACAAGGCTTGCAAACGCTATGACCTCCTGAACAAGTTCTATCAAGCCTCAAACCAGTGGCAGAAAGCCATCGAGACAGCTGAAGCTCATGACCGAGTTCACCTGCGCACCACGTACTACAACTACGCTAAGCACTTGGAGGCAACTGGAGAGCAGAGTCTTGCACTCACCCAGTAAGCACCAGCCTCTGGCACCGAGGGGTTTTGGAGCCTTGTCCTCCTGGGAAGACTGGAGGCAGGCTAAGGAGGATGTCTGATGAAGACCAGTAATAATTAATTAAAGTCTTTTCCTGTTTCTGATGCTTTCTATCTCATAGATTTAAAGCATTGTTACACTAAACTTCCCAGCACCCCCCGAGGCTAATAAAGCGTGGCATCAGAAAGGTTAAGTGTCTTGTCAGGACCAACAGTTGAACCCCACGAATATCCAATCCCATACTTATTGCTGCAAGACCACTGCCCTCTTTTCCTTCATTTTCCATGAGAAACCCACTTGTTTACTTCTCCCGAGAGTCCCAGGCACAACTGCTGTGGCAGCATTTAGTCTGACCTGGGGGCTTCTGGTGCCTGGTCCTCTCTTGGGACTGAGGAGTCCCTAAAGAAGTTAGGGGAGGTGACTTTTAATGTGTTGTACTTGTTTGAAATCTTGGTTTTATATGAGTTTTACCATATGGAACCATATAACATAACATAACATTAACATAACATAACATATAAATTATTTCTGTTCAAAGTAGAACTCTGATGTGGTCAGACAGACCCATTAGATGATCAGGGTGGGCAGGGAGGTGAGGAGAGACTCTTAACAGTAGACGCTGGCATAGGTGCTGTGATCTCCTGGTACTGGAAAAGAGGCTGAAGTTGCGGGGGATGGCAGAAGGACTAGGCAAGATGAGGAGCCCAGGGCTTTTGCGAGCTTTTCTGCTAGTTGCGCAGGGATGTGCTTGATGTTTGGGGAGCTTTCTGGGCTATTTCTCTGGGCCGTCATTGGCACACTTACTGTCCTGTGAGCACATGGCCTCCCCGATTCCAGGTGCCTTGCAGGACCATTGAAGTTTTTATTTTTGATGGTGCTGGCAGACTGCAACTGGTCTTAACAGTGCACTCACTACAAATGAAGCAGTGTTACAGGTGTTGCCACTCTGTACTGTCAAACAACACGAAATGGATTTTTTTACACAGGAAGTGGGCTAATAAGAAGGTGGTTATTTCACATCTAATATATTCATCTTCTCTACAGCTATGAGAAGTCGGACACGCATAGGTTCGAGGTACCCCGAATGCTCTCTGAAGACTTACAAGCCCTGGAGAACTACGTCAACAAGATGAAAGACAAGTCAGTGCTATGCTTGTTCCTTCTCCTGAATGGGGCTTTCAGGGCTGAAGTACAACTTGTGATGAGAGCGGGGAAGGAGGAGTATGACTCCTCTCAGCTCCAAGCTCCACCCCTGCCTTATCCATTATGATCCTCCTACAGCTTTTCAGGCTTATGCTGCATCTTGCTCAAGAACTGCCACATTCGATATCTAGGCTGAACTTCCTTATAGTGCAGATCTTTGACTGTCACTCTTGAGTTGGGGGTAAAGCCTTGTCCACATGCTAAAAAAATATATCTAGTCTCAAGTTCGAGATCTCCAGGCATGAAAAATGCAGTCGCTGGCGATTCTTGTTACTGCAATTAATATTGTTGCTTTCCTAGGGCCCTTTGGAAATGGTGGGCACAGTATCTGGAGAGCCAATCAGATCTGGAATCTGCTCTGAAATACTATGCGCTGGCTCAGGATTATTTTTCCCTAGTCCGTGTCCACTGCTTTCAGGGCAACATTCAGAAGGTAAGGCAGCCTGCTCCCAGCTGCTTTCCGCAAGTTCTCAGTCCTGGGCTGAGTCGCGGCACAAAGTAAAGCTACATGATTTCCTTTTCAGGCTGCTGAAATAGCAAATGAAACGGGGAACTGGGCAGCATCATATCACTTGGCCCGCCAGTACGAGAGTCAGGATGAAATCAAGCAAGCTGTACATTTCTACACCAGGGCCCAGGCATTTAACAATGCCATTCGCTTGTGTAAGGTATGTGACTCATACATTTATGTCCAAATGCAAAGTAGGAGCCTATTCCTTAGGCAGCATACAGTGTGAGAGCAGTACAGGTTGTTTGTGCCTGTTCTCTCTCGGGAGATGCTCCTTGCTCATATACAGCCCACTATGAAGGTGCTCCTGGTTGCTGCCTGCATCTTCTACAACAGATGCATCGCTAAAGGCTTGGTTGTATGGGACATTATTTTCTTACATATCTCAACAGAAAACTGCCTGAAACAAATTATCGTTCCAGCTCAAAGCTATGTGGGTTGGTACAGGTTTTACACCGAAGGGGGCTGATGGGCTGCTAGGTGACAGTCTAAAGTTGTGGGCTTGCCAGAAGACAGAATTATGAACTCTGGTTGTGCATACCTAGAACCAAATCTTTGCTTTTGAACAGGAGAACAATTTAGATGACCAGCTGATGAACCTGGCTCTTCTGAGCTCTCCGGAAGACATGATAGAGGCAGCCTGCTATTATGAGGAAAAGGGGGAGCAAATGGACAGAGCTGTCATGTTATACCACAAGGTAAATGTCTTTTTAGTAGAAAAAAACTTTAAACTGAAGTGGTTCTTACAGCAGAGGAGCATTACATCAACTGTAGTTTTTACTATATGTACTGTTTATTCATCACTTCTTCTTTCTGCAGTGCTTATTCTAGTCTTTAAAGACTCATTCTTAATTTTGCAGGCAGGACATTTCTCCAAAGCGCTGGAGCTGGCCTTTGCCACACAGCAGTTTGGGGCCCTACAGCTAATTGCTGAAGACCTGGATGAGAAATCAGACCCAGCTCTGCTAGCCCGCTGTTCCGATTTTTTTATTGAACATGCTCAGTATGAGAAAGCAATGGAGCTGCTCCTAACAGCCAAAAAGGTGAGCTCCAGCTTCTCTGCTTCCTCCAGCCCAGGTAAAGAAGAGCACAACAGGAGTGTACATGCATCTTTGTTGGTTTATAAGACGTTTGTAAGGTTTAGAGTTTCCTCTCGTGCCAGTAACTTGTGGGGTGGTAGCCCACTGGCTCAACTCAAGAAATGGATTCCTGACCTTTTGTCTTTTTCATGGCTTAAAACCTGCAGATTTTACAGTCTTGGGAGAAGAAAAACTCCTACTCTCTAACATATTTGGAGACAGGGAAATTGTAACACCATCAGTCAAAAACCCCGATGCTGTCCATCTTGTCACACCACCAGTGTAGTTAAGGCACTTCATTTCAAACCTGAACTTCTATGCGCTTCTACCACGTTCTCATTGTTGTGCTGGCAACTCAGCCTTTCTGAAAGGCTGGGCATCAAAGCAGTCCTCCACCCACTGCTCCTTAAGGAGCTCTTACGTCTTACTTTCTTCCACATTTTGCAAGGGTCCAGCGGCCCTTTTCTGGGCTAAAAGCTGTTGTATATCCTGCTCATAATTTGTTCCTACACAGGAAGTAGCAAAACATTTAACAAAATCTTTCAAATGCCTGCATTTATTTTATTTGTATTGGCTGAAAACCTTGATATAATCAATCACGCCTATGAAATCCAACTCGTATGTCTCTGAGAATGTCACATTCAAAGAAATAAAATGGATGAACCTTTAGTGCCACACTAGTGTCCTCTGGGAAAACAGGTGAGAATCAATGGTCTTCATGGAAGAACAAATGTGTTCTTAGCAAACAAAATGAGACAGCTGGTACTTGGAGTCGGTGCTGGGATGCTTAACTACACAACAATGCTCTGGATGATAGGGCATCCGCAGCTGCTAGCATTTGTGCCTTCATAGAGCTAAGTCCTGTACGGTGCAAAGTGAGCTATCACTGCAGTGTTTGCAACATCTCCTTGGTTTCTCGCTTCCATTAGTACCATGAAGCTCTGCAACTTTGCCTGAAGCAGAACCTGACCATCACAGAGGAGATGGCTGAGAAGATGACGGTCTCCAAGGACTCCAAGGACCTCTCTGAGGAGTCCCGGAGAGAGCTGTTGGAGCAAGTTGCCAACTGCTGCATGAGACAAGGCAATTACCACACGGCAACCAAGAAATACACGCAAGCGGGAAACAAGTTAAAGGTGAGCCTGGATATGCAGGGGGAAAAAAAGCTGAGGAGGCTGAGCTTATTGCCTTCCTAAGATTTCTCAAAACAAGGGTGTTTTGAGAGGTAAATCTTGGAACAGTCTTCATACAGTAGACTATCCTGACGAAGTTTCCTAGCCAACTTAGCGAGTGTTGTGTTGTTGCATTCACAATGATGTTTTTCCCGCTCTTACCCCGTGCCCCCCTTTCCTTGCTAGGCTATGAGGGCACTGCTGAAATCTGGAGATACTGAGAAAATTGTCTTCTTTGCGGGAGTTTCCAGACAGAGGGAGATTTATATCATGGCAGCCAACTATCTACAATCACTGGATTGGCGGAAGGACCCAGAGATTATGAAGAACATCATTAGCTTCTATACTAAAGGAAGGGCCCTTGACCTGTTGGCAGGTTTCTATGATGCGTGTGCTCAGGTACACCCCACTTCTGTGACCGCTAATGGTGTTTGGTTTGTTAGCTCTGGAGCAAGTAATTAATCTCATTTTTTCCCATGGCAGGTAGAAATTGACGAGTATCAGAACTATGAGAAAGCACACGGAGCATTGATGGAAGCATATAAGTGTCTTTCAAAAGCAAAGCCCAGAAGCCCTCTGGAACAGGAAAGTAAACTAGCACAGTTGCAAAGCAAGATGACCCTGATTAAGCGATTCATCCATGCTCGGAGGTGAGATGCAGTATTCAGAGCACATGAACTAATGACAGAAATGTCATACGAGAAGAAAAAAGTTGTACTAGTACCTACAGTTTAATAAATCATTTGCAGACACACTTGTAAAAGCTGCTGTTACCTTTTCTAGCAGGGAAACCATTATGTGAGTTTTTCAAAGTGCTGTTGACATTAAAGATGGAAAAGTAACCTGACATATAAGCAAGTGTATTGAGCAAGGGAAGTGTAGCCAGGAAGGCAATTACGAAACACAACACAGTTAAAAAAACTTTGCCTGTTCTTCACGTGACAAGCTGAATGCTCTTCCCCAGATTCTTAACAGTTTCCTTTTGATCTTGACTAGAGTTTACTCTGAAGATCCCAAAGAAGCGGTCAGACAGTGTGAACTTATCCTAGCTGAACAAGATTTTGACAACGCCATCCGTTATGGCGACATCTTCGGATTTCTGGTTGAGCATTACGTACAAGTGAAGGAATTCCATACGGTAAGTTAATTCTTCCAATGAACAGAGCCCGTATTTTATATACACCAGTGCACCTTGGTGCAGAATGGTTATCTCATATAGGAAGACACTCCACAGTAGACTCCCCTTTACAAGAGCTAAAATGCTCAGCAGGGTGCTGTAGACCTCAGGAGCTATAGCCATATTAATGTATTTTTCATTTCATGGAACTGAGGAGAAAAAGAAAGCTGACAGGACATAGAGCATAAATAGCGGTGGATTCTTAAATGTTCCCAGGCAAGAACAGAAGGGCTGTCTGGGTGCGTGTCTCAGCCATTGCACTGTACTTCATTTGCCACTTGGCCAAAGAAGAAAAGAAATTTGTAAAATTGCAGTCCCTTGAGGAAATGGCGAATCACTTCTTCAGGGCAGAAGTGCCACAAACACCAGCGCTTGGACTAAACTGTAACCTGTAAACATATAGATGCCAAGTGCTAATTTCTCCAGTTGTGCTGATTAACCTTATTTTTAATGTGTTGTTTTGACAGTGCTTCAGCTATCAGGACAATGTAAAATCAGCCTTTGAGACCCCTTCTTCTTTTTTAAACTGAGAAAGACAGAATTGACACAAGTCACTATGGAAGGTCGTCCTGTTAGCAAAGGCTCCTGACTTGAGCGTTGGCACCTGCCAACACCGAGCTTTTGTCAAGAGCTCAGCCACGCACTAAGGGTGGATCATTTCACCGTTTTGCTGGGACTCATACAAGCAGTACACCCCCTAATAGGGATCTCTGTGCATTACTTCAGGCTTACAGGTATTTGGAGGAGATGCAGAAGAGAATGCCACCCCTAAACCTGAGCTACTACGTGACCCAGCAGACCATCGAGGCAGCTCACCGAGGAGTCGGCATTCCCATAAGCCGAGCTCTGGTTCCAGAGCAAATTCACCACAGCGGTATGGAGAACAAGGAGGCAGAAGAAGACGTGGCTGATGAAGTGGAGGACCCTTGACAACTTACGCTTACGAAACGCAAAGTTGACTTTTTATATTAGGTCATTTATTCTATCCTCGTTAGGGGTCGTATATCAGTCAACACACTACTGCAACAAGGCTTTTTGGTTATTACCAAGAAATTTAATTCTTCCTGCTTGACTGTACAAGCAACAGTACTGAAGTTAATGTATTATCTCAAACACTACAATACAATACAAAGATTCACATGTATATCCTGTTACGAAGCTGGGTTTAGTATTTTAATAAATTTGAGGGAGAAAATAAACCAACAAGGTCTTTTTCTGACTACAGAAAAGAGCCGAGTAATCGAGGTGGAAACTCCTGAGTTGACAACATTTTCATACAACTTTGATCTCCTATGGTGCTAACTGATCCATGACTCCCCACAACTCAGAACTTCCAAACACAATCTTAATCCCATTTGGGTAGGAGCTTAGGTAAAAGTCCAACTACTCCCTGACTGCAGAATGAAGGGAGACTTGCCCCAACCCAAAGCTTTCGTATTTAAATACATCATAGGGTCATGCAGGCTAGAGCTACCATTTACAACAACCTGAATTAACCTCAGGCTCACAGAATGCTCAGCTGGAAGGGACCTCTGGAGATCATCTGGCCCAATCCTCCCTGCTCAGCTGGGTCACTTGGAGCCAGTGAAGCTTCTTTCTCACTGTGAGGGTTCTTTTCCAAACATCCCAGTTATGTCAGGCTACTGTGTCTTAGTCAGATTTTAGGATGCAGATTTCTTCCCTGGCACAAGTACAACCACGAGAAGCGAAACCCAAGTAAGCCACCAAGGTTTTGCTCCCCTCTAAAGGCTGCTACCCTTGCCCTACGCAGGTGTATTTGTAAGGTCACTCTCGTACATGCCATACCAACTAGCCCTTCTACTTAGAATGATTTTCCTTTTTCCTGTTTTTGAATTGCTTCAAAATGTGGGGTGAATGTGAAGTTTTTAATTTCTATGTTTTCAGGGAAGAAGAGTGGGGGGACATTTTATGGCCAAAATCTGGACATTAGTTATCCTTTAATAGAAGCTTATGTCTGTACTGAGATTATACAAAAAGAATTCTTGCTTGGTCCCTCCTGACCACAGCACAGCTCTAGCTCAAGCCTTTAAGGTCTGGCACATTTTTGGCATTTCAGTGCAGCTGTTCAGTTCTCATATCTCCTCAGCAGTGTCCTCCCTACACCATGCCACCCCTTCCAACAGCAGACCAGTAACTGTGCCACCAAACGCTGACTGCTGGAAGACACAGGAGCCTTTGTTACGGGCATGTCATAGACAGCCCTGGGAGGTAAGTGGCCCCCTCCAGCCCTCCTGTTTTTCTGACAAGGAGTCTGCTATGAGATCTTCCTTGTATTTTTAGCAGAGCGCTCAAACCTGCTAAGGTTATAAATAGCTGGGGGTGGGGGCGGGGGAGGCGTGGGGAGGATGGCAGTGCTAGCCTACCTTCCTGCATCTGTACACTCCGTACCGGATGGCAATAGCTCACTAAATTGGCCTCCACTACAAAGTCCAGATGTCAAGTCAGGTTCGCTGGCTTACAGCTCTGCACCCTTCCCCCTTCTTCCTCCTCTCCAGCCAGGTGACTGCTGAAGAGGCCCCAGCAGTGCCTACACACATCCAGCTGGCAAGAGTATGAGGTGAAGGTCATTTCTTTTGCCCTTCAGCTAGGAAGGGACAGTTTCGAGTTTCTTTTTCAGGTTCTCCATTAGTAGCAAGTTCTGCAAGGCCAGCCTCCTGCAGTCCCCATCTGGATCTTTCTCCATCACATCTGTAAAAGAAGCAGCCACTGTTAGTTGAAAAATGGGAAAAACTGCTCTGCAACCAACACTTCTCTGCTGTGTCACTGACCATCATAGAATGGCACTAAACGCAACAGCAAATGCAACTAAGCCTGGGCTGGACGGCTGCACTTGAGGAATTATGTTAGACCAGAAGGCAGAGATGCACAAACTTGGTCACATCTTAAGCAGCATGAGTTTAGCCAGGCCTTGACTGGCTCACTTCATTCTTGCAGCAGAAACAAATAGTTGGGTTGAAACACTACAGAAATGGCATTCCATGGGATAAACTCTGTGCCAGAATTTATGCTTGTGCCCTTGAGCTGCATGAACGCGGTCTGCAGTCAGAAATCCACTTACTCAAAAGCCTGAAGTCTCCGTTTCTGCCAATTCCTGCCGTCTAAGCAAATGCTCAGTGCTTCCCCCCCCCCCCCCCCCCCCGCCCCAAAATCTGCAGCGACGCTCCCCTTTAAATGGGGGAAAGAAAGAGGCAGGCCCCAAGTTTCAACACATCCTCCGTTTTGAGAGAGTTCTTTCATACTTTGTGCAGCATGTAAGGGAGAGCATGGAGCTGCTTCCAGCAGCTGTTATTTCAGGGGCCCTTAATGGGCCTGCAAAGTAAAAATCAGGATGCACGCAGGATGCCTGAGCAGGGGGAGCCTGGAAGAGCAGAGAGTCTGTGTAAGGATATCCTGTACGCACAAGCAGTGTGCTCAGAGCCCAGTACTGTCAGCCCAAACACATGACTCATTGAGATGGAGTAGGGCTATTTATAACGTCAGGGAGAGCTTCACAATGATGTTTCCATACTCCCTCTACAAAAGGCAAAAAGGGGGAGGCTGCAAGCCTGATTAGTACAAGCTCAAAAGCCAGGAGACTGATGTTAGCACTGTTTCTAATCTCCATGAGCACATCCCTTGAACTGCTGCCACTGAAAAGAGGCACAGGGCATCAGGGTATCATTCAGGTCCTTACATAAACCAAACTCACCTATGACATAGCTCTACAGTGCTTGCAAGGGGTGGGGAATTCCCTCCAAGGCAGCTGCTGAGCAATCAAAGGAACTGTTTCCTAGAAATGTTTAGGTATTCCCTCCCTCCCCCAGGAAAGATTAGGCTACTCAACAGTGGGTCCAGCATGGCATTAAAGGCAATGATGACAGGCAAGGACAAGGTGGATGCCAGCCTCTCTCTCCAGCGGAAATCTCCCAAAGCATCGGCTGAGTAGACGGTACTGTGGCAGTGTCAGAAGCAGTTGCTTACACCACACTGTGAACACTTTCTAACAGGGAACAGTTCCAGTTATGGCCCAAAGGCTGAAGGGCAGGAACAGGCAGTCACATTCACACAACTACAGCAATCTGCATAGGCTATGATAAAATAACAAACTGGAGCAGATTTGTAGTTTTCCACTAAATGCTTCACAGATAACATTTTTCTAGCCCACTGCTCCTCATTGTGCTTTAGCCATAGCACGAGAAATGTAGAAGCTTTAAGCTGAAACCCAAAGTGGTGACTTCTCCTGGTCATTAGGCGTGGTAGTAGAAGGCTTGCACGCTTGACAGCTTGTCATGTTTCCCAGCTACATAGATTAATACATGACACCTCTTGCAAATCTTGTCTGGAAGAGTTACGAAGCAACAGCAAGTCTGCTAGCTCAAAACCACGATTCGGTCACAAAAGCAGGTCTCTGGTGACTGACTTCACCCCTTGGAGCACATGGAGGAGCCCTGTGCCTCCCTGTGACAGCTGTTTAACTAACAATCTCACAGCAAATAGCAAAGGCACAGGTCAAGAAGCTGTTTTGTTTCAGGAAGCAGTTCTAGAAGCTCTTTTAAATTGCACTTAAAGCACATCTGACCAGATATGGAGCTGAGTTGTATTTGTTAAGGTTTGTGTATGGCTCTTAAAAAAAATTTCCCCTTCTCTACTATACACACAACTGTGATCTTGTCCTGTTCTCATTCCCACCAGAATCTCCCATGCAATTTTCATGCAAAAGCATTACATGTAAAGAGATGGCTATTAAACTACAGGCATAAAAAGATGCCGCTAGCTCTGTCATCCTCCTCCTTCTAAAAATAACTCATTAAAACCAAATTACGCAGACCCTCATGCTGAAAACACATTTACAATACTCCTGGAAAGACTTTACTTGGCAATAGCAGTGTTAACTGCAGAGACAAGCAGATCCCTCAGAGCACACCATGTCATGGGAAAAGTAAAGTTCTCGGCCCCACAAGGCAGCTCTCTTCCTTTTAAAGGGCACAGAGCTCTACAACCTGCAAGGATCAGAGGCCGGCTGTGTCAGTGTCGCTTCCTGCCGGCTCCCTGTGGGAAGCCAACTCACCAAGAGTGAGAATGGTGAAGGAAACCAACCCAGGGAGTCACACGAGGTCCACCCAGAATACAGTGGAGGCTTCAGAGCTACACAAGGTTATTTCCTCTTCCAGCACGCTGCAATACCTGACCACCAATTTGCGTGGTTCCAGCCTACCAGAACCTACAAACGTAGCTTGTGTGGATGTATGTGCGTTGGGTGCAGCATGCAAAGCCGTTTGCTGTCTTTCATAGGTTGCTCTTTCCACCAGCAATAGGAAGTTAGGAGATGGGGCCACACTCTCTGCCTCCTGCTTTTAGCACTAAAATAACCCATCTTCTGCGCACATGGTGTAAACAGGCTGTACGAGCCTTGTACGTTGCTGCTGTCAAAGTCACTGCCTGGATGCAATATGACAATACTTTCTGCAGCTTCACCAAGTGGGTGGTTGGGTGCTTAGACAGAGAAAGAGGGCACATAATACATTTTGGGACTTTTTTGGTTGGCCTGTGAGGATAGTCACACTTTGAAGTGCCACATGCAGCTCCCAGCTTATGCTTTAGACACCTCGGTGATACACATGTACAGCACACAGCGTGGTCTGGTATTTGCCCTAAACTTACAGGCAAGTGATAAATATGCTTGCCATGCAAGTTTCTGCTGCTCAACACTAGGACATTACCGCCACCATCACGACTAAAGAGCTGCTGCACAAAGACTGCACCACTAACCAGAAAAACACTGGCGTACACCACCACATCCTACCTCCCAGCCAAGACTGAGTCTCCAAAAGCTCTTCCGCCATGTCCTCCAGAAGACGCTCCGTAGGGACACTGAGGAGCATGGAGGAGACACAGGACAAAAGACCCTGGCGCACATACCTGTTGGAGAAAGGCTGATCTGGTTAGAGCCTGCAGCTTCATATGCTCTACCCTGATTTCCTCACCTCAGGGGTTCTCCGGTTTCCAGTGTTTGTGATTAGGACGATTTTTGCCGTATTCCTACTGATGAGGAGTGTAATCACGCACCAGCTGGCAGAGTGCCCACATACAGAGCCCCTGCCATGCTGCAGTGCAGGGAGTCTAGCATGATCCAGAGTCTTGAAGAAGTCTGAGATGGAAACAGAAACTGGATGTATACAGCGTTCTGGCTACATCTCTGAATTTCTTTCCAGGGTTGAATGCTGGAATTGAATCTAAAGTTTTCTGAGCTCCCTGAGTAAACATAGATGAAACTATCACATGGATAGTTGATCAAGAAATTTGTTGTGCTTTCTATAGATAATGACTGTACCTCCACACTAGAAGACACTACCCAAGTTCATCGGTTGGTCTGACATTAAAAGCAATGCCTTCACTGCATATTCTTGCAATACTCAGCCATAAGAACACAAGGCTGGGGCAGAGCATTAAGCATTAATGCATTAAGTCACTGACATTCTCAGTCAGGTGCTAGTCTCGGACAAAGAGAAACCATCGCTGGAGGCTGGCTCGCAGCTGACTTAAAAATGAAAGCATACAACTACAACTTACGAGTCAGTGTGGAAACGCAGAGCCCAAACAAACTCCAGCAGTGCCTTTCCCATTGCAGCAACTGCCTGCAAAACAGGAGTATGACAAACACTGAACACCTTCACACTCACACCGCCTTACAGAACTGGGCCTTGAGATACACTGTTGTGAATATCAGAGTTACAATTAACCTTACAGATTAGGAAACTTAGGCAGTAAAGTGAAAAGATATGCCCAGCCTCCCACAGAAGTGATAGCTTTTCTACCAGAAGCAAAAGATAGTACAGGAGTGTCTTGAATCCTATGTCCCTTTTCTGACCATTTTTCCCAGCTCTTTTTGCAACTTCTCAGCACACGCAACACAAACTAGCTGCCAGTTTAAGTGTAGCAGGCCCCAGAGCACACTGCCATTTCAGGAGGCGCCTCTGAGTTCCCAAGCTGGAAGTCTCTCCTGGTATCTGCAAGCTCACGCAGCCTTTCTCACCACAGTGTTGACAGCCAGGTACATTAGGATTGCTAAAGTGTGGACCAGTCTTCCAAGGACAAGGTCATCTTCCCCCAGGAGATCAAATGTTGTCAAAGGCCTGCAAGTGCAAGATACACAGTCCTGTAGCAGCGAGAGGGCTGATTGGTGCATCTTTGAAGCAGTCAGGGTGGTTACGCAGGGCAAACTGTCCCCCACAAGCCTGAATCCCTACGACAACAGTCATTATACAGTCATTCCCAGTGTAACACAGGCCACAGCTGTTTGGTCCCATCTTTGCTCCCAGACCAGTAATATCCTCTACTCTTACGGCAGGTATCACTTATTCTACCACTAGGCTTTACTCAGAAAGAACTGCATGCAACAGCGAGCACCACTGCCCTACTAGGCACTACGACTGGTATTAAGAGAATTTTGATTCTCATGGAATCAATTACTCAGCCTTCCTTAGGCAAGCAACGACTTAAGTGACTGACAATAAACTGTGTCCTATAAGGTGGTCACAAGGACCAGTCCAGGTGACAGGCCCAAACCTGAGACAGAGCGAACTTTGGTTAAAGGCTGCAGTCTGAGTTCTGTGGTTTTCTGTGAGCCTCCCATGGTGGAGGGTCAGCCAAGACAACCAGTTTGCTACTGTCAAAATCATCTGCCTGTGTATCTGCTGACAGGTTATTCTTCATAATGTGTCTTCCCTTCCCTTCTGGTCTTAAATACTCCTGCCCAACAAGACTTCATAGGCTAAGTCCAAGAGCCCACAAACCCTTCCCATCTAAGCTTTATGCACAAGCCAGGCATCCGTGTGGTGTCACTGGACTCCTGGACAGCTTCTGGGCTTTAGCCAAGCGGAACAAGCAGGAAGGTTCACTGGCAGCTGCCATGCCCACATCCCAAGGTGTTCACACTCACCTGTCAAAGTGCTGAATCAATGGGAAAAAGAAGTGCCCAGCAACAGAATTGAACTCGTTTGGCCCGGAAGCCAGTTCCACTTGAGACTGACCCTGTCGAAGAGAAAAATGACATCTAGACACAAGATGCAGCATCCGACTCTTCCATTTCACTGGACACTGTCAAGACTATGGGTTCCTTGCAGCCACCCCATTGTCAGCCACTGCCTTCTTGTATGCCTGTGGCTACTAGTTTCCAGACTGGATGGTGCACTTCCCACTTCAGATCCTCTCACACATCTAATGTTTCAGCACAATATAGCTCAGTACTGCTGGGTTAGATATAAGAAATGAGAATAAGCAAGGGATAAAGGAGTTTTGGAAAGGAAGTTCTTCAGGATGAACCACAGGCGAGTTCTGGGAACTAGGAAACTGGCATCAATTTATCCCCCTGAAAAATAGGAAGGCTAAGACAGTCCAGTCCAGAGGCAGCTAGTCTGAAGGAGGTGGCTCTGGGATCTGTGAGGTGCAGTCACAGCTCCCTGCAGCGGCCAGACAAGCTCAGAACAAGCATAGAACAGCAACAACTATCCCTCAAAGCAAGGCAAGGAGTTCAAGGTTTGTTTTCCTCTCCCTACCGGAAGAACACTACAGGAGTTGTTGGTACTCTGCACTGAAAGATTCAGCCAGATATTAAGATGAATTTATATTTGAAGTTGCACAGTCTTTCCTTTGGATTGGGCCAAATTTCACAGGTATTCTGCTCTTTCCAGACTGAACTACAGCAACTCCTAGCATCCCTACTTTTGCTGGATTTGACTTTAGTTTGTTTCTGTCCTGGCCTCACCGTAGCAAATCTCCGAGTCTTGCTTTTGATCCTCTCATCAACAATTCTTCTCCAGTCCTTAGAGCTGTCACTTCCAGGAAGGAGCTGGATACAAGGTTTTGGGGCACCTGAATGCTTGGTCTTCCCACGGGATTTGGGATAGGACAGTTCCTGAGCTGCCAAAACCAATACCTAGATGAAAGAGAGGAAAGTTCTGTTAAGAAGAGGTAATCCCTGTACTAGGGAACAGCAACAACAGTTACCTGCACCTAAACCCATAGGAACAGCAAGGGAGAAAGGCACAACAGGTTCAGAACGAAGGACAGCAAGGTAACCGACCCCCAAATGACCAGTTGGCTCTGAGCTACTAACCAAGCCCTTGGTCACTTAGCCCTGACACAGGACACTGGCTCCTTCTTCAGACACAGTAAGTGAAATGATGTAGGAGGCAGCACAGGCAGATGGCTGTCTTTCAGAAAGTGAAGGTAGAACAGCCTGATGATGTGTTAGGAAACAGCGGCGTCTCCTCGGCAAGTGACCATCGTATGTTTTGCATTCTGTGGGGAGGGATCGCTGTACAATTGTAGTGCAGCAGGGTATGAACAAGAGGGGAATGCCAGGCACAAATACTAACATGAGAGATCCCATGCCTCTGTCTCCTCCTGTGAGGAATAAAAGGTAACCCCATGACATCTGAGGGAAATGGCACTGGTGCAACAAAGACACAAGGAAAGTGGGAAGTGGAAAGAAAAGCACTTACATCGAGAATGTCCATGCGCTGACGAAGACTGTAGTTTAGAGAGTAGAACTGGGAGGTCAAGTACTTTGCTACCTGTACAGAAAAATCAAGGCACAATGAACACAAACCCAGGCTGGAAACAGACTTCCCATTAACTCTAAAAGCACTCCATTTCAGGAGAGGTCCTGTTTCCTGTTAGTTAACAACAAACCTCCAAGAGAAGGGAAGAGACATGCTGTGCCAATATGGGAAATCCAGACACTTCCATTTCTACATTCTCCCAAAGGAAGTAAAGACAAATGGGACTTTGCCATTCTTCTGTCCCACCTACGCAGAGGTACCCAAACAGCTGCTGTGGCAGCTTTGGCACTTCAGAGGCTTTACGGTGGCCTTTCAATACTTAAAGGGGGCTTACAAGAAAGATGGAGAGAGACTTTTTACCAGGGCCTGTACTGATAGGATGAGGGGTAAAGGTTTTAAACTGACAGAGGGTAGATCTAGATTGGATGTAAGGAAGAAATTCTTTATTCTAAGGGTGGTGAGACACTGGCCAGAGAAGCTGTGGTTGCCCCCTCCCTAGCAGTGTTCAAGGCCAGGCTGGGTGGGGCTTGGAGCAACCTGGTCTAGTGGAAGGTGTCCCTGCCCATGGCAGGGGGTTGGACCTCGATGATCGTTAAAGGTCCTTTCCAACCCAAACCATTTTGTGACTCTACAATTACAACCACCAGTCAAGTCTTCTTCTAGAGAAGCCCTTTGTGCCTCAGCTTCCCTCTCTGTGAAACCACCTCCCCTTTGGTGGAACAACCCCTTATCTAATTTGCCTTGTCAGGCATACTCAGACTGACAGCCTCCAAACAGCTCCTCCAGTCCATTACAGCTCTGACAGCATTTTCTCTTTCCTGTTGTTTCAGTCACCCATTGCAGGTTCTTCAGTACATAGCCCATCTCTGCACAAATGCTGTCAGACACGAACTAGCTATTCTAGCACACTCTTACAGCCTCTTTATCAAGCTAGCAAGACTTCAGCTGCTTAAATTTTTGCTCATACCTCAGTTGGAAAAAGGAAAGCAGTAAGAGGGACTCACAGGTATGGGATCTGTGGTTAAAACAGCTACTTGAGCTCTCTGACGGAGCTCCACAAAGCCTTCAACACAGGTCTTCTCCTCCAGATGCAACAGTATTTTTGCCAGCTCCACACTAACCTGCTCAAAATATGAAAAAAGGAATCAAATTCCTGCAGGTGTTTTTTTTTCCTCACAGAATTTACACACCATTTCTAATGTTTAAGCAAAGACAGTGAGAGTATGGATTATAGGCAACATGTTCATCACTTAGGAGGGAGAGAAAACACATTAAGCTAAATGCCATTCAGACGGATTTCTCAAGACACTGAACAAACCCCTATGCCAGTTTCTCTGTCCACATTCACTCTGGCTTTTTGGTAAGTGGTGGCATCATGATATAGGAGGACTTGTCACTGTAACTGACAGGTTAAAGGGGACAGTACCACACCCAAAGCCCACCCAGCTCAGGAAGAGTCTGATGGGCAGCAGCAAACAACGCATTGTGTACCAGACTACACTCCTTCCCCTTCTCAGCTGGCAGAGGCCTGTGTCTCTGCCACTTTCAAGCATTCACGAACAAGTGGTGGTGAGCACTCATCACACTGGTGGCCTTGTCCCAGGTTCCTCTCACCTGAGCTTTTCATCTTGACCAGTACAATCCAACTACTCCTTCTGGAAGGCATCATGCTGGTACAAACAAATAGGGAAAGTCCATTTGATTTTATACCCCTTTTTGTTGGGGAACAACAATTAAATTTAATTTCAATTCAAAATCAATTAAATCCAAAATTAAAATAAACTGGTCTGCGGAATTCATGGCTGTCCTGTAAACTGCATTTCTAATGTTTTTTCTGTCCAGCACAAAGCATGGAGCTTCATCATGTTACTGGCAAGCTCCAGTTACAAAGCATTTACTTTTCAGCCTGGAGCTGCTAAATGCCATACTGTTGCCAGCACCTTTGCCTGCTTCTTTGTTCCTTGGTGCTCTGCAGCATCATCTTCAAAGCAACTATTTCCTTCTATTTCCCTTCCCAAGTTGAAAGCTTTAAATCCAGTATACGTTAGCCTGGCCTGCTGCTCTGTTGGCATGTTTAGTCTCCTCACAAGGGCAACAGGATAATCCTGTACTACAGCTCATACTACTTTACCTCTCTTGTTGCTGCTGGATTCTTTCGAACCAAGCTCTCAAGAGCCTTGACTGTAGCTTCCCATTTGTCCACATCTTCAGATCCTATCAGGACTGAAGGTAATCAGAAGACAAACAAAAGCTATTAACAGAACGGCTCTGCTTGGGTACATACCCCCAGCTTTCTTCTGCCAATAGTTTGTCTTGTCATAGGCAGCTATCACTGATCCAGCGCATGACCAGCATTAGGAACTAAATTGAAATTACTCAGAAGTTACAGTTCAACACTTGAGCTCAGACTACCAAAATCCTACAGCTTTTTCAAATTAGCTCAGAAAAAAAATTAAACCCACACAGAGACCACTTCCCCAAACAGTAAGAAACAGACAAAGACTCAGCCCAAAATCTCCTACCTTCAATACACTCTCGGATATACACAGGAGCCTCAGTCTTTAGTTCTTTATCCTCTGACATGTCATAAGGGATGAGGTCATCATCACTGCAAAAGAAATAAAGGCAGGAGTTAAGTCTACGGGATACAGACAGTCTTCCTTTCCACAGCTATCCACACAAAAGAACCAGCAGGTACGTTGTTGTATCACTATCCCTCTTGCATCATCCAGCACACTGCTGAAGCCTAGCCTGAAACGGTTCCTTAGGAAGTTCTAGAAATTACTCTGAAGCTCAGCAAACGAGCAGTTTTGTGACCAGATCTGGAACTGCATCTCCTGCCAAGTGCAGGAAGGAGTCAGGTGACCCAGAGAATAGAAGCTGATTCTTGAGATTTCTTTATAGATTGGTAAAGTGACAGAATAAGGCAGGTCCACTATCAAAATGGGTAGATATATTCATAATTCCAGGAAAAATGGAGTACATACTATGGCTGTACACACGCAAGCTTTGCTCAAACTACGGACTAACATAATTGCGTGCAATTTCCTATACAAAGTCCTACTCTGCTGCGTGCCACTCAGCTGAACAAGGCCAGAACGCACAAGATTTGCCAAGGAATGCAATTAGTGATAGCTCCATTCTCCCCGCATCTGCCATTATTTTCCATTTCCTACCCGTTTCTTGCCCCACACCTGTCAAGCTCAGCATCTGACTCCTCATCTGGCATCACGGGGGCTGCTGTACCTGAGTTCTTGTTACCTTCCCACACCAATGGCAGTGCAGCATCTGCTTTCTCATTCCTGCAGCGAGCAACGAGAAGCATTAAAACCAATGAAGTAACAGTCCTTATTCACAAGCAAGCAACTACCCACGCCATCAGTCCTTGCGGCCTGCACAGAATGGCAGTAACTATTTCTGCTGCAGTCTCCCACCCAGCTGGCTTACACAAGAAACAAAGCCCTGAAAAGGAGAATGGGGTGAGGGGAAAAGAGAAGCAGAATCTCTTAAGAGAAGAGCAATGGATGACAAAAATTAAGTTAGATAATTTGCTGTGTTCCTCCTGCACTAACTGTACCTAAGACTGCTATGGAAAGACTCATCTGTGATAACCGGATCACGCCGGCCTGCACCGTATTTAAAACTATGAATGAAACAGAACAAATGGGGAAGAAACATCTTTAGCCACTGCTGGTAGGACAAATAAGGGAAATTTTTTTTCTATCTCAGTACCTATTTCTGTGGACTTTGGTGAGTCCTTTCATCTCCGTGCTTCTCAAATGCCGTCTATGCCCCTAAAATGGGAGCATTAAACCTATATCTCACTGGAGTGCTGGACAGCTTCATTTGCTAACAACATGAAGTGCTTCATTCATCTGCTGATAAAACGAAGTGCTTCAAAGAGCCTCAAGGAAGTTAAGAGCATCAAAGGACCAGTCTTTAGACAGCCAGCCTACATTTTTGTTACTGATGAATGGGCTGGGGGCATACGGCCCGAGTGCCAGGCTTCCCAGACGAGAACAGAAAGGCCCGTTTGATCCTACCCAGTGGCATGCAAGACCCCTAGAAACTGCAGCAAGGTTTCACCATGTGCAGATATCAAACAAGCAATTTTAATACACACTACCTCTGAATTACGAATCTAACATAACTACACTGCATTGTAAGAATAAGGTGCATTAAAACTCTTAAGAAGATGGAAGACACCTTGAATACTGTATACAGTTCTAGTGTGCAACTCAAAAAAAGTATGGAGAAGAGTAAAAACGATAGCATGGAGATGAACAGCAGCAATATCTTACTCATCATCTAGAAGGCTGGGGACAACATAGAATGGTGAAGTCTGCACCAGAAGGGACTTCAATTCTCTTGCTTCATCATCTTCTTCATACTAGACATTGAGAGTAACTGTTACGGCACTATTTGATTGCAAATATGCTCAGCATTTAACATTTGACCCTTCTACTGTGTGCAAATGAAGACTGAATCATGAGCAGATGAACCCACACAAGTCCCATTGTTTCAATCACAGCGCTGCCAGCAGTAACGTACTTATGCTGTACGGCGATCTGTGCCCTATGGAATCTTTGTCTCTACACGTATTTAACAGTAGTACCTGATCAGACCTTGCCTCAATGTTATTTACAGTCGTTAAAACATCTAATAAACGGCAATGTGGCATGAGGGGTGATGCAGGCTTTTAAAGATTTGATGCGATTTAATCACATAACTCTTATAAACCCTACTGGAAATAGCAGAGCATATATCCCCGTGTCAGTCTTGAAAATCTCCACTCAGAGCAGGTCTTCCCACCGCAGCAGTGACTGAATGTCCACCATCGGTTTAGGTTTGAAGTTTCCTCTCAACTTCCATGGGTCAGACTCCGATTCCTTCACACAATACAATAATCCTCTCACAGTCCTTTATTATCATCAGTTTACCCTGAACTCTGCCATCAGATTAGACTCTTTAGGTCACTCAGGCACCTGGCTGTTTTCTACACAATTGGGTTTTGTACCTCTCTTTTCGAAAGCCTTGCTGCCTCTCCTTATTTCCAGCTAATAATTGTTAGAACTTGCTATAACGCCCTGGATCATCTGGTTTAAAGCTTTTATTTCCTCTAAGCCCTGCACATCAGGCATAAATTTCATTAAAACCTTCACCTGAAACTTCAGGACAGGCCCATCAGTGTTTATTTTCAAACTAATACTCTCTGCCACAATCATTCCCAGACGCCGTATTTGCGGCAGATTGCTGTCCAAGTGGCATTTCACACCCTCCATCATGCTTGTGAGAAGCTCTGAAAAAAAAAACCACACAGTGCATGAAACAATGACAGAAACAAACATCCATCTTTATGCCAGTTCCCTGAGAAGGCATCTTTAGCCACTTGCCACCCAATAATGGGTAGAAAGAGAGGAAGGGCCCACGTAAATGCGACTTGTATTTCCGCAATGGCAGTACTGCCCTTCAGCACCAATGTAATCAGCACCAATGTAATCAAACCATGCTTTTTCATGGGGTACAAAGTCAACAAAACATTACAATATATTCTAAGTTTGGAGTATTTCGGTTTTCACTGAAACAAGAGGGTGGTAAGTCAAGTCAATCTTTAGTTTGTTTTTAGGGTGCTTCAAAACTACTTGAGCAAAAAGTCATGTTTTGATGAAGCTACAAATTCTGACCAGTACAATAATCATGGAGAGAGAAATTTCCCTCAGCACCTAAATAAGTTGAAACACCAGTATTTCGCAGCCCACAGAGAATGATGGTTGCCAGCTTTACCAGGCAGGCTTACTGCTGTTAGAATGGCCTGCTTCAGCTCAGAAAAGCCTATCTTTTCAACAGTTGTCAGATAAAAAACACATTATAAAACTACAGTACTGTTATTTACTAACAGGTCACTTATTCACCTAAAGAAGAATTAATTCTATAATGAAGCAGATGAACAGGTCTTGTAAGTCAACCTTCTCCACCCCCGAACGCCATACACACAGAGAAGTAACTCTAGACATCGGACAGAAATTCCTTTTATTGCAACAGAAACTTTAGACAAGGACCCCAATGTGCTACATACTGTATGAATACAGAATACGAGGTCCTTGCTGGTCACTCACTATCCCTACTTTCCTCCCACTGAGGGGAGCAGAATGATATGGAGAAATACACATGGACAGTAAGAGACCAATCAAACAGCTTTTGATCCTGAGTATTTTCTCCTGTCCCCTCTGGAGACTTACTCATGCTCCAACAGCAAGCCTATATATTGCAAATCATCCCATCCCTCTAACCAGTCCCCAGAGTCAACCCTTGTTTTCCATGACAAAAGCCAAGGGTTCCTAAACCACTGCTCAGGTCAGAACCTTAGTTGTCCAATTTTGTAATTCAAAGCTAGGCACTCGCAATCATTCTGTATCAGTGCTAAAGAAAAAAGAGGATTCCAGCAGGCTACCCCATTGGCCAAGATGAAGATGGGACAATTCCGTTTATCCATAGGTCAAAACAAGGTCTTTTTCTACTCACAGTTAGACCTTCTGTTAAACAAATCTAGCCCCTGCTTCTCCCACTGCCTCACCTTGTCTGCAGCTCTCGATTTCAGGCTCCTTCAGGTGGGAGAGGCAGATAAGGATGGCCTTGCTAATATACTGCTGCTGCTCAGGTGGAGAGTGTTTTACAGCACTGCTGCTGCCCCAGGTCTCCAACAGTTCTTGCAGCACCTGAAGCAGAGAACTCAAGTTGGTTTGAAATGGATCTTTTCTACACAGGAGTAAGCATGTTTTTGAAATGCGCTTTCAGACAGCAAACTGTGTATTCTGATGGCCCTTTGGTCTTCATGCTTCCCAGTGAACTTCACACTCCCTACAAACGGAGATAACTTGGTATTTCTGGGCCCAACACGTGCTGTGTTTGACCAGCTGAGAACTCCACACCAAATTCATTTAATATATTGTTAAATATAATGGTTTTTTTTATTTTAAAGTGATGTGTTTATTTCTCATAAATAAATATTATATGCAAAGCGATATTGTCAAAACCCAATAGGATATTATACGGTTTTCTATGTTTTCAGGCAATCTTATACAGCTGTCAATACTTGCAGATAACTTTAGAATGTGCAGACAATGGAAAAAAAAATTTGACAAAATGGTCGAGATTTCCAGAGATACAAATTTCCTAGAAGTTCCATCACACTGCTGACTTGGAGAGAGAAAATATCTGCATCCCCACGGAGGAGATCGCAGATGAGAGATTCTAAAGCATCAACCACTTGGCACACAGACAGCTCTCAACCAACTTCATCACTTGCTGCCATCTGCCCAGCCACACAAACCGGAAGCCGAGAAGGATGGAGGACACAGGACATCTGTCAGAATCCAAGCCTCAATAGTTTCGCTACTTGGAAGACAATTTACCAATTAAATATGAAAACCTAATGCCAGCAGTGCAGAAAGTCTTCGATTTGTGTATCACAATTCACTTGTGATATGGAAGGGCTTCCCTCACTCTCATGAACAGTAACAAAAGTGTCCTAGAGAAGTACCAAAACTGTGCACCCCACAGACCCTCACACTGAACTTTTTCCATCAGATACCTCACCAACAATGCTACTTAACCTTACTTTGATCAATAAGGCACGCCGAAGGCCATCCAGGGACAGGTAGCCAAGGAGGTTCTGCAGCACTGCAGTCTGCAATGAAAAGCACGAGTCTTGCTTTAACTGGGCATAAAGCTGTCATTCAGCACTGACAAGTGTGTATCTTTACTACATTAAACTTTTAATTCCAAGGTATAGGTTGACAACACTCGAGGACAGAAAAGTAAGCAAATTTAAAAAAACAACCACACATACATGCAGTTGCTGATGAAGCCCATGGGAAACCAGGACAGCAATACAGCACAGTATTTTTACCATCAAAACCACATCAGCACAGTCCCAAGCAAACATGGAACACAGAAAGTCTAGGGAACATCCCTCACAACATCACCAGCCACAGAACACTTCCTAACACCTTGTGACAAAACTTAGGTGCACAGGAAAAAACCCCCCAACAATCCTTGTTTCATCTCTTCAATCCAATGCTTATCCCTGAGGGCGGGTCATGGCTTCCTCAGTCTCTTCCTTCAGATTCTAAATTAACTAGCGGTCTCCAGCTCCTCAGAACACTGAAATTACGTGCACATAACTGTTTGGTTCCAGAAAAAAGTACAGTTAAGTCTGCTAAATACCATCAACCCTGTGACAGCACACGAACCCCAGGATTTCAAAGTGAGCATTCACCACTCCCTCTTCATTACGCTCAGCTGAGGGGATGTACACGCACAGCTCAGGTACACGTGGAGGGCCCGAGGGCTGATTTCAGAATGAAGTGTTAAACCTTACTCAAGAAGACCCGGAGCTCAGCTAAAGCACACATTTGCACTTGGGAAAAATGGGTGTCGCTGCACTGCTGTTCAGCCCTGAGTCCTTACCGTATGGCCATACTGCAAGAGCAGCACCTTCTGTGTCACGACAAACTGAGCTTTCTTGTTTTTCACAACCAGGTTCCCCAGCAATCTGGACAAGACATCTGCCCTAGCAAGACAGGTCAATAGCAAAACATTAGGAATCCACGTAATTTGATTTCATTTCATAATCATGCTGCTACTAATCAGAGGAAATCCTGTGAGCAGCTATTTGTAACAACGTCTCTAAAACACCTCTAAACTTTAAGAGTGAGTCAGTAATTGCAAAGAACGTTTTCACTTGTTTTTTCGCGGCATGTCAGGATGCAGATCTTTAAGAAGTAGTGCAGGTTGCTACCCGAGAGGGAATAATCAACTGCTTTACCCTTAGAGTCTCCCAAGAAATGGCACTGTAGGAAATTGCCTACACAGAGAGACACATATCAGCATCTTTCAGAAACTCATCGTGCAATTATTTGTGAAAAAAATCCAGCCTTTGCTCTGAATCAGGGAGGAAAGCAGAGTTCTTACCCAGGTGCTCTCTGCACAAAACCAAGGATCACTGCTTCCATCCAGCGGTCTGGCACACATTCAACCAATCGCCAGCATATTCTTTGCCAGATGCAGTCTGACTTGGTGAGATCCGTTAGGCGGGGTACCAAAACGCTCAGAATTTCCTCTGAAGTAGAAAAGAAAACAGGTAAATACACCAGATAGACAGAGCTGGTGCAGTGGTACTCAAGGTCAGCCTGCAAATGTCAAGACCCTTACAAGCTGAAGAAATACATGTACAGTTTGCAGGTAAATTGCTCCTGTGGTAAGAACTAACACAAGCAGCCTAAGGAACTTGCAAGTATTCCTCAACACAGTAAAGAGCCAGAAAATCTTTCCTCCTCTTCCCCAGCCCTGTTAGCTAGTTCTGCATTCAGTGGCTGCAAAGCCCTAAGCAAAGCCAGCCAGGAGGCTACTCAAGTCACAGGGTTATTACCTATGGGCAGTGATTTATGCTGGTATTTTCAGGCACTTTCAGACCACTGGAGGAAAAGCACTAGAAGATCATTAAACAGTTATGCCCCAAATGGCAGGATGACCCAATAACCTCATCAATTTTTGAGAGGGGAACAGATCACATTCACATGAGCTGACAGAAAAGCATCAGCATCTATCAGATATGTAGTTGAGCTCAGCAAGCAGAGAGCAGCCTGTACAGTCCAACTCACAAACATCCACAGTATTAATTGGTCAGCCTCCCTCTCCCACTCCCTCTGCTGATCATCGTCAGTCATTCTTCTGTACTAATACAGTAAAACAGACCTTCCCCCTCCCCAAAAGAGTGCAGCAAAACACTCACTTTGTCTTCCATGAACGCACACCTTCCCCAGGACATGAGAAACAAAAGAGATTGAGCAATCCAAGCCACCTGGGATAAAACAGACACAAGCTTAACATCACCAGCACCCTCCAACCAACCGTCAGAAAGAGGTGCCTGCACTTCTACAGGTACTGAAGCCCGAGAACACAGATTAACTTTTTCTCTTCAAGCATCACCTCTTCCTCCCTCCACCACCTGCCTTCAGGCACAAAGCAGCACCCAGTATTATTTACAGAGCAGGAGTCAGAAGATTAAAGTAGCTGAGTCCCACTTCAACACAATGGTAACAAAGCCACTGGTTCATTCAGTGCCCTTTAAATCTTCCCTACAATTCCTTCAGCACAAACCAAGTGATCACAAGCTTTGGCAACAGAAGAGGCTGTTTAACCCCTCGTAGGACTGCAGCTTTCAGCAGCATTTTAAAAAACCCTCGTCCATCTTCCTCACTTGTGGTATTTTGTGCTTTTAAGCACAACGAACTTCAGCCTGAAGGATGAACGTGAGGCTCTGAAATATCCGGTATCTGTATTTCAAGCACCAGCCAAGGAGGTCCATGTGCAAAGCACTTCTTCAGAAGAACCGTCTCTACAGCACAGCCTCACACCTGCAACCTCACCTCTCAGGGAGTCGGAGATCTGCTGCAGCACCTGGATAACTGCACCACCCAAGAGAGGAAAGTAGTTGTGTGGGAAGAAGACTGCCGGATGTTTCCCCTGGAGTTTATTGCTCACGTGGTCAGGCAAACACACAATCTTGTTGAGCAGGTCCTCTTGCAGCTCGGGTGAGCCAGCCTGTGCCTGCTGCTGACAGACCTCCCACATCAGAGCTGAAATCCGGCCCTCCTGCAGGAAATGCTCCAGGACCTCGATGACCTCCCTTGGATGGAAGCTAGGCCTGGGAGAAAGTAACTAGAATCAGTCCCTGCCCCTTTTAACCGATAGAAAAAAACTGTGAATGCTGTCATTTTTCTGTTGTGGTCTCACCACTACAACACTGCTGCTCAATCGCATGGAATTCTAAGCAAAACCAAAGCGATTTTAATCTTTTTGTATCTCTACGGTTTCCTCAGCTCCTGACACTTCAGGACGTCCAACAAGCGTAACTGAAGCCAGCGTGGTGACCTCCGCGGGAGGTGGGTTTTGAAACGAGGGGCCCGAGGGCAGAGCAAGGCCTCCCCCGCTCACGTTCGGCTCTGTCCACCTGCACATTTACGCCCCCGTTATGCCACGGCCGGGGCACCCTCAGGCACCCTCCTTTCGGGCTTCGCGACGAACCTTGCGGAGGACCAGCCCCTGTCAGCTCTCCAGCCCACCGCGCCGGGCGACGCCCGCCTCTGCCCGCCTCCCACCGGGTAGCAGGGCCCGCAGCCCCAGCCGGGCCCGCCCCCCCCCCCGCCACCCGAGCCGGACTGACCCCGAGGAGGCGAGGGCTTCCAGCAGGACGCAGAGGGCGAGGCCGGGCGGGCCCTGCAGGAAGCAGCTCCGCCGCACGCCCTCGGGCCACGCCGCGCGGGGCGCCCGGGCCAAGCTCCGCAAGACGGCGCCGAGGAGCGCCCGCTCCCGCTCCCCGAGGGCGGCCGGGCTCCGCGCCGCCGCCGCCCGCACCGCGCCCAGCGCCGCCGCCGCCGCCGCGCCCTCCCCGCCCCGCTCCAGCGCCGCCGCCGCCTCCCGCAAGGCTCGCTCCAGCGCGGCCGCCATGGCGCCCAGGGAGGCGGGCAGCGCCCCGCTTCCGCCCGCCCGCCCGCCCTCAGCGGCAGCCAACCCGCGGCGCCCGCCTGCCTGACGCCGGGAAAAAGCGCCGCCCGCGCCGGTCTTAAGGAGACAGGTGCCCCGGGCGCGGGCCTGCCCCCGCGGGAAGGGCCGCGGCGGCGTTACCGCCAGCTCCCGGGTGAAGGACGGCCGGCTCCCCGGTGCGCGCCGGACGTGGGGCCGGAGAAGGGAGCGAGGCAGGCCGGCTGTTCTCAACCCTACTGCTTTATTCGGTATCGCTCATCCTACACAAGTACAAACACAACAGGGCCCAAAAGGCTACAAAGTGATACAAAACAAAACAAAAAAAATCTTTATAGTATTGACTGTACAACAGGGGGTAAATTCTCTGCCTTTCCCTACGCGAACCCCAGCTAATCCAGCCAGCATTGCGGCCTCCAGCCTGCCTCTCTGCCTCACAGCTTCCAGGGGGTCAACGCTCAGTTGCTAATTTGAGATATGTAGAAGTGCTCACGCCGTTTCACTGGGGGGTTGTGTAGGGAGTTCTTACCAAAACCCTTCAAGAAAAGGTGAAAGAAATCACTTACAGGGGGCAGCTACAAACCAGTTCTCAAGATTTCCAGCTTCTTTTCTAAAGCATCATGTTCAGTGGGCTGGACTGTTGTTTCTGTGGTGATCACCTGTTATATGCATGGCAAAAGAGCTTAATCTGCAGAAAGAGCTTACTTTGCAGAAACTAATGATCTGTTTGGGAATTGGAATAAAGCGACAACTTGGTATTTAAGTCTCAGGCAGATCTGGACTCCAGCTGCTCTGAAAAATCCTGTGCTGGCACCCAGAGATCAAGTGAAAAGTCTCCCTGTCTTACCATACAGAGTTTCTGAAACAGCTCAAGATTTACATGCTCATCTGTACAACGTGCTAAGCATTTAGAAATCACCAAGCAGCAGCCTGCTAACTTGAGAAAGAGAGGCTGTAACATCTTTCCTTCCCTTTACCTGGAAAAGATGCTGTTGCAGCCTTTAAAATCAAAGCCATTTTTAAATAATTTCAATTCAATGCCAGGAAACTAGAAGCCCCACAGCAAAGGCTATCTACTAGCCAGAAACAGTTGCTCTCCTCTTAGGTTGCCTTCACTGCCAGGATTATCTCTCTCTCTCTCTCTTACTCCTCCTCACCCAGACCCATTATAAAAAAAGGTACAATATTTAGTCTGATGGGATTTAAGTTAAAAAATAAAAAGCTGTCCAGTCTTTTTGCTTTATCGTGAGGAGTTTGAGCTGGAGCGGCTGCGATGGCGCCTTCGTCCAGGAGATCTGGATCTTGATCGCCGGCGAACGGGGGATCTGCGCCTTGGAGACCGGGACCTGACAGTGAAGAAGAAAGCTTTCATTAGGAGACCAGGGCAACAGGTTCCAGTAGCGTGTCAGCTCCTCTACCGACTCTGAAATAAGCACTTCCTGTCCCCCTCCAAAAAACCCTCATACACCACAGTAAAAAAGCTCCAGTGAAATGCAGCCAGCTCTAGAGAGGAAAAGGGCAATTCAAATGTTGACTACACAGCAGGAGTATTCTGGCTACCCTCCCTCTGCTTCAGGAAGGTGAAGGAATGTTCAACAGCCAAAGAACAGACAAGACTCTGGTCTTCCTCCTCAAGCAAAACAAGCTCACATTCATTCTACACCAGATTCTCCTTCACCAAAAGGTCAGCTTTGACTCCTGAAGCACAGTGATATTCAGGGAAAGGATTTTTACAAGCGCTTTCAAACCACAGGGGCGCTTCTCAGAGGAAGTCTAACTCGAAAGAAATAGCTTCAAGCCCTTCAGTACTACCACCAACCTGCATGGCCATCAGTATGACACCAAGGGTCCAGGCACAGAATATTAATGGAGCCTGACACAGTAACAAAACTCAGTCTAGGGAAGAAAACCATGAGGAGGGAACACCAGGTGTAGCATTCACCAGACCTCAGCAAAAGGCATGTTTAAAGGAGGACCAACAGACAGTGGATCTTGTGCCACATTAACTAGCTCTCTCTTTAAACCCATAGTTTGCAAGCTCTTCAGCAATCAAGCGGCTCAAACAGGAGCTACTTTCACTAGTGACAAGAGTTTAAGCACATCTCCAAGACAGAGCAGCCCATCTGGCTGCTGAGGAAGACTCCGGAAGACCTACTATCTGAGCATGTTCGGACCGCCCCAAGTCACACCACAGGTGACATCTTGGGGTCAGCATACTCCACTCCCCTGGTATGGAAGGACTGCTTTTCGCCACAGACCCGTTCAGAGAAATCAGGGAGGCAGGCGCAAGGGCTTCAGAAAAGCAAGTGGCTGGAATGGGCTGCCCAAAGCCTTCTGCCAGCCAGGAGTCCATTCTCACCTCGAAGCATTTATGCAAAAGGGATCAGAGCGGGTCACCCTGGCGCTAAGGAGTTAAGAGTTACGATCCAGGTTCAGCTGATGCCCCAAAGGTGTTACTCTCATTTGGAGGGGAAAGCCAAGTCCAATAGGATTAAATTGTCCCCATGTTGAGTCTTTCAGTGATAACCTGTTGTTACACTGAGAAGGAAACAGAAATGGTCACAGCTCTCACCTTCTCCTCATGCGAGGAGGTGACCTGCGCCACATGGGTGGTGGTGGCAGCATCCTCCTGGGTGGGCTAAAGCGTCTGGGAGGCGGCCTCGGTCGCGGTGCCAGCACAGCAGTGGCAGTGATCTCCTGACCGTCAATCTGGCCTTTTAAGGGAATCACAGAAACAGGAAGAAGTAAGTATTTTCCAATACTAACATCTACACATAACATTAATGCAACTCACAGCTTTGTCACAAGCAACTGAAGCGTGAATTAGCCTACAGTGCTATGTCCACCACCTGCCCGGGAGGATTTTGACAAAGGCCACATACACACTAGACTTCTTAATCTAACATCCCATCAAATCGCAGTTAAGATGTTAACCAGGAAAGATCTTCACAGAAACATAAATAATTTTATCGCTCTTTGTTTTGAAAAAAACTCCGTTTTAATAGCTTTGCGATGTTTTGGATCTGTCCTGAACCACACAAAAGCCAAAGCCATTTGAGTCGAAAACAGACAGTATTTCAGATCAGTTCCCCAACAGTTTCCAACTCATTTACAGATCAAATTCCTCTGCTCCACAGATTTTTAAAAGCACCCAGCCTCCTTACAGCATTTGATACCTACCTCCATCCATGTGTTTCAGGGCTTTCTCAGCGTCATCTGGGTTCTCAAACTCCACATAAGCGTAACCTTTAGAGAGGTGTGGATTTAGCCTGTCAACTGGCATGTCAATCATTTTAATCTTTCCATAAGTGGAAAAAATCTCCATGATGTGATCCTGCAGAGAAAGAGCAAAGTATTAAGGACAGAGACCACTTACTGACCAGGTCTGGCTGGCACAGAGCAGTAAATCCACACCACTAGATTAGGTTTAAATCGGTGCCGCCATCAGGAAGAGACGTTTTTCACTGGCCAGACGCGGAAAGGATTACCACTGCGTCCTCTACTGCTGCCTATTCAGATCCTCCTCAGACTGTTCCAGACCCTAAGCTCAAGCAGAATTACCACTGCATGTCAACGCTGGCTACAAAAGCACAACTAGTGTAAAAACCTTGAGGACCTGAAAAAGGAACTTAGGCCCTCAGCTGAAAACTCTGAAGGTACAACTGTACATATTTTTTAAAAAACACATTATTTTTTCAACACCCTAAACCTTTTACTTCTGAAGACCTTTAAAATACATTCTAGCACAGACAACATAAGCCAGCCCAGCTCTCTTCAGATCCTTTATCAAGAACCTCCAGATACCCTTGATGCCTCCACTGTAGTTTCAGCTATTGTCCCAATTCTCTACCCTAGTAAGGCAGGACACAAGGTCTGGAACACCAATGAAGCAGACAGACCTCTTACTCACTACACAGTCTCAAGAGCCCACGCTCTATTTGACTCAGTAAAATCACACCAAAATTTTCCTCACTGATCAATCTGGACACAAAGCAAGAACTTTCAACAGCAACACCTTGGCAGCACTCTAGCAAAGAGGTTTTGACACGTCCCGACTGAAAGGCGCAGGCTTGCCTTTCCAGGGCAGCAGGTATGCCATTACCTTGGTCACGTTTCTAGTGAGCCTTCCCACGTGCACTTTTGTAGGTCTGGGAGATGGGCTCCGCCTCTTCCGCTCCTTTTCATCTCTCTTGGGTGGCTTGGACCTGATTTTGACAACAGAAAACGTTCACGGTTTTCAGGGAACATACGAGACAAAACCAAGCAGCCAGTCATTACCGCATGATTAAAAAGTACTATTTTGCTTGGGAGGGCATCTTTTTCCTTAAGAAGTTACAGGTTAGGAAGTGCTGGGGTGGTGGTGAGGGTGTTCCACTTAGAAACACCTCAGGACTTGCATTTGCCTTGTCTGCTTTTGCTTTAGAGACTTGGGGAATTTGAGAGCCTTTTTTGTGAGTTTTCAACTTTGTTGCCACTAGGGTAACAAACATGAAATTTAGCAATCACCTCTGTAAACCTGTTGGCCAGAGAAAGAGAATTTCCCTGTTGTTAAAACAAAAAACATTATTTGCCTCAACAATTCAAAAGGCAAAATGAGGACACAAACACCAAAGCATGCCATAACCTGGCAAATTAATGGAGCCAATGATTTGTGTTTCTGTATCTTCTGTTCACTAGAGGTCCAGGCATCTCATGGTTAAAAAAAATATTTAAGTAGCTGCATATCACAATTTCCGTGTAGTTTAGAAAAAATAATCCAGAACATAATTTTAATCTGTAAAAAATTCAGTATGCAGAAAATTCATATTAAGGCTTCTTCCTAACCTTACTGTCCATAAATGGAATGATACTCTAAAAAAGCCTGCACTGGCTCATAATACTTCAGTGGATTTTATCAGCCTTCAGCACCTCACCTACAGTTATCCCAAGGAAAAACGATAAGGATGTTAACACAGTTTGATTCCGACCCTTACAGGAAAATGCTTCCTTTGCCCTCAATCCCATTTTAGTGTTTTATATGCAAGAATACCCATATACACATGGATACACATACATCCCATTTTCAGCCCTGACTTTTCTGTTAGTCTTGGCTGTAATTTACAGAAACCAAAGAGCTTTACTCTCATCCAGTGCCCAGTCCCTTACTATTGGTAAACATTTATTAAAACTGCCTCTACAAAACATAATATTTAAAATCACTCTTTAAAACGAGGTTTCTAATCTCTTTTCCCCCAGGGCACACGTTTTGACTGTAAGGAAAAGCAGAGCACCTGCTCTGCCAGAATTCATATCTCTAAGTTACGGAGAAAGCAGACAGTTCTCAGAAAACAACCTATTCTGATCACAATCTGGTATTCTACACGTAAATTATCTTACCTTCTGGTAATTCCTAGAAGATAAATAAAACTTACTTGGAGCGGGAGCGTCTCCTGTTGTCATGTCTCCGTCGAGATGGACTTGGAGATCCAGAGGAGCTGCTGGAACTGGAACTGCGTGAGGTGCTGGAGCTCCCAGAACGGCTTGAGGCAGAAGAGGAGCTCGAGCCACTGCTAGAACCAGTGCTCGAACTGGACCCTGAACTAGAAGTTGAGCTGGAACGGGATCTGTTGGGGGAGGAGGGGATAAAAATGAATGGAGTACCCAGAAGAATGGTTGAAAAATCTCTGATAATTACAGAAAGAGGGACTGTGAGTTAGAACAATAAAAACTGATGCTCCATAGCTCACTAGGCAGCTAAAGGAAATTCATACCAAGAAAAAAATAACACTCCTTGATTCAGACAAAATTGCACTGTGACTACCACAACACAAACTTGCAACAAGTCCGTGACACAGGGAACAGAACGTACCAGAAACCAAGCTGGTGGTTTCTGAAAACACCTTAATTTGTTCCTCCCTGTAAAAGCACCCACCTGGTACTGCTGCTCCCACTGGAAGCACTGCGTCTTTTGCGAGTCTTGTCTCGACCACGATCCTTTTCACCCGATTCCTTAGTGGCTGCTTTATCCTTGGACCGGTCCTTCGATTTCTCTTCAGACCTATCCTTGCGCTTAGTTGGTGAGGGAGCCCTTCAAGAATAAATTGCAGAAAGCATTGTTTAATACAGAAAAACATAAACAACAAAAACCCCACACCCAAACAAAGAACAGAACAGCAACACAAAACATTGAACTTCAAATGTAACTCAGTATCACCACAACTGCAGAGTTAAAGCATTAGGCAAGTTTGGACTTTTTAGAAAAAGGAAAACATTTTACATTACAGAGCAGCTTTGAGGCAGACAGCTCACATACAGAAATTCACGCAGGAAGAGGTACATTTCCAATTCCTCACCCTCACTGGGAGAGCCCTAGCACCCTATGACATCCCCAGTTTTGTTAAGCCTATAAAATTCGGACAGAATGATTACCTAGTGTTGGATTTTTTATTATTTTCTTTGAGTCCTAGCAAACTCTTCTTTTTCAATCCTGATAACTCCATCTCCCCTTCGGAGGCGTCCAAAGCAGCACCAAATGGGCCTCACTTATCTCAAATCTCACTTCTAACTCCTCGATTCTGAGAACCGATCCCTAATCGAGTGCAATAAACTCCAAAGAACAGCCTAGTGACAAGATAAAAGGGTTTAGAAACAAGAAATTAACAGACAGGCATAAAAAAACAAACCTGTTTTGCAACAATGGCAGCACACTCGGCATCGACTGACCCCTGTGGAGTACTTCAGTGACACCCACCGTCACACGGCCGCTAACGGCCAGCCCCTGTGCCGGATCACACGGACACCGCGTGCCTCACGTAAAAGCCCGCACCCGTGTCTGAAGCTCTCATCCTGACATTCACAGAAGTACAAAGGACCTTCATCAGCCAACCAAAAAACGGGCAGACAGAGGACATCCATCTTCCCTGCAAGATGTACATGCAGCTCACACTTCTTTTCAACAGCCTTGTCTCCAGAGGAGTAAGCGCTGGTTTTCTCCAAAGCAAATTTGTGCCACGTAGCATAGATTTGTGGATAAGAGAGCATTGTGGAGAACAACCCCCACTGAATTATGGCTGCTTCCAGCCTCCACAAGCTGCTTCCAAAGCTCTGTCAGCCTTGGAAAGACCAGAGTAAAGGGCCCAGTTTGCTGCACTGCTGCAACAGCAGACCCCACTTTAACTTCTCAGCAGAAAGTCTAAACGGGATTCTGATCTCACCTAGCCCAAATCAGCTCCCTCTTTACTCTAGATCCCAAAGGAGACAAATTGAACACCCCACTGTTTAACACCGAAATACTGGGCATTAGTTGAATTCCAGATGTTTCCCACGAGGGGGCTGCATCCGCCACATATTCTGCGATGTCTACACCCGTTGTTGCATTTTGACCCTTCCACACCAACTATCTGAGGCCTGCATTACAAAGCTGCCACCAAGGTATGTTTTCACAACCACTAAAAGCGCAGGGCAGGTTTGATCCGGTGCAACACACATTATCTACCTATGAATGAAGCACTCGGGAAATGCAAGAGTGGGCACAAGCACGTCTGAACTGCCCGGCTCATCTGGAGTGGCGCCGAGTATTCAGAGTCCTGCACCATGTTGAAAAACATCTCTATCTCCACATGCATCACAGGCAAAATTAATTAACAAGAAAAAACTCTCCAGCTCACTGCATCCAACAGTCTTGTTACTTCTACGTGTCTGGTGTCAGATTCTGCTAAGGAATTACTTTATTCTCTAAACTGCAATTAAACTTCCGTTTGGGAAGAGATCACTTCTAAACAGCTAAACTCCCTTTCCTGATTTTCCGCTTCCCAGGTTTCCCTAACACAACACCTCCAAAAAGCAACTCAACAGAACATTCCCAAACCCAGCTCTCTGCAGATCCAGAAGTCAAGGAACACCCGTGGCTTTTTGCACAGAGAACAGAAACCACAACACAAACGTGCCCCTGGCAGGGCTTGCAGGGAGAGAAGGCATCTTCTCCAACGCCAGCGGCGGTAAGGAGGCAGTCCCTGGGCTGCTTCACAGGAGCTGCCAAGGTGATTAGAAAAGCAGCCCCGGGTACGTCACCCGGCTTTACGGCACTTCCAACCAGCTCTAGTGCGAAGTGTGAGGGGGCTGAAGTTCAAAAATGGCCACCACTGCCTGAGCCCAGCTGACTCACTTGGAAGAGCAGAACAGACAACTTTCTGGACTCACAAGACCAAAAAACTTTGCATTTTCCTTTTCTGCCTTTCTTCTCCTGAATAGTCAGGTTTGTGTTCTCTCTTCGTACACACCAACTCCTCTTGCACCGGTGGGCTACCACAGCGCCAGTGCTGCCAGCCCAGCCTGACAGCTGGCTCTGTTTCTGCCCCTGCTGGAAGGGGGGAAGAGAGGGAGCCCAGATGAAGACCAGCACATGCTTTGCTGCTACCCAGCCTGCTGCTGGAGCAGCAGGTAATGCTCAGTTAAACAGCTGCTACTCCCGTACTGCTCCTCAGGACAGGCACTAGGTAAGTCAGCCACACGATGCTCACACCTGCAGCAGGCTTCCACACGATGGTTCATGCGGCATTTAAGCAGCCTCCAAAATAACCAGTGTTTTTTCCTCCATCTATGTACCTTTCTCAGGAATACCATTTGCCCAGTTTATTTCAGGCAGAAGCCTCAGCCTAAGAGACATGAGCTGTGGGCACTATCACCTGCAGGCATTCAGACACTCACTGGAAGATGCGGAGATAATAAAACGATCGTCTTCACACAAGGGTGTGTAACAATGCATCCGTAAGCCACATGATGCTTCTTTCCTACAACCAAAACACCTCTTGACCCCTAACAAGCCAATGCTTTTGCAGCACCCACCCCAAACTAGAAAGTCTAAGAGCAACCTACACAGGCCAAACGTTCACTCCACAGACACACCTCTCTGCTTTAAAGAGTTGATTTGCACTTTGAGAGAGCTGCAATTCTGTAGCAAAGGAAGCAAACTCAGCTCTCCCCCGGACTTCCTGCACGACTGCAGGCAAGTCCTTTAACAGCAGTTTGTTTCAGATCCTCATTTGCAAAATGGGAAATAGATTTCCTCGGGTGAGGTGAGGGCTCAACGCTCGGCAGTTCTTTGCAAAGTTACGGCCGCTCGCCCAGGCTAACTACAGCGAGCAGGGCCGGAGGAGCGCAGGGGCAGCCAGCTCCGCGTCCCGGTTCGCACGCCATGGGGTACGTTACGGCACCGGGCGGACCGAGGGCTTGTCGCTGCTGACCGCACCGTACGTGTTGCCATACTATGGGCGAAGCCAAGGCGCGGGCTGAGAAACAGGGAAAGAAAAGCACAAGACCAAGCACAGAGTCGGTTCAGAGCAGAACCCGCACCCCGGGGCCCGCGCCGCCCGCCACCTCCGCCAGGCCCGGCGCCGCCGGCCCACCCGCCCTCGGAACCGCATAGCGTTCCTCCCGCCGCCCCGGCCGCGGACAGCGCCGAGACCCCCGGCCCCGGCTCCCCTCCAGGCCCCGGTCCGACCCCGCCCGGCCCCTTCCCGGCCCGGTCTCCCTCCCTCCCTGCCCCCGGCCGCGGTAGGCCGCGGCTCCGAGGCCCCATCCCTGACCCTCGCCCCGACATCTCCTCCTCGGCAGCTCCAGTGCGCTCCCCTCGGCACACCCGCGCGGCGGCGGAACCGCTCCGCGCCACGGCCGGGCCGGATGGACGCCGATCCCCCGCGGCCCCCTCACCCGCCCCAGACCCACTCACATCCTCGGCGCCCGCCGTAACCGCCGCTCTAGGCCCGTCGCGCGTTATCAACGCAGCGCGGGCGGGAAGCGGCGCGGCGCGCGCGATGGCGTCACGCGCCGGGGGAGGGAGGGACGGGGGCGGGGCGGGCGGATTTAAAGGGACAGGGCGGGAGCGGGTCGGGCGGGCTGTCCGGGGGGAGGGGAGGGGAGGGGAGGGGAGGGGAGGGGAGGGGAGGGGAGGGGAGGGGAGGGGAGGGGAGGGCAGGGCAGAGCAGAGCAGAGCAGAGCAGAGCAGAGCAGAGCAGAGCAGAGCAGAGCAGAGCAGAGCAGAGCAGAGCAGAGCAGAGCAGGGTGTGGGGCTCAGCGGAGCAGGAAGGGTGTCCGTGGGGGGTGAGGGTCTACCAAAAGGCCCAGAGCAAGAGCGGGAAGAGAAGAAAACGGGTAGTGCATGAGCACGGGGAGAAACCAGTGTCTCGTCTGAGAGCTCCAGCGCTGGTGGGCTGTGGCCATGACAGCCGAAGGACTCCCCGCAGGACAGCCCCGCGGCTGGAGAAGTCCAGTCTCATTTACTAGAGCACCCATGTTCCCCCAGGCAACATGGGCGCCAGCCCTCTTTGCCCGGTGCAGCCCAGTGGAACGCGGAGCAATTGTCCCATTCGTACTGTGCCTGCTGGTCCAACCTTTGCAGCTACGCCTGGTGCAATGGGGGTCGTTCGGTCTCCCTGCGTAGACAACAGCCAGGGCCTCAACTCTTGCCTTTCTCTAAGTGGCAGCCCAGCAAACTGCAGGCCTTCACCAGTGGCCGCTGGCGCAGCATCCTGTCCAGGCTGCAGATTCACAGCACACAAGTCTCTAATCTGAGGTTGTGGCAGACGTGTCCTCTCAGGGGACGGAGAGCAGAAAGGGACAGGTACCACTGCGAGGGGGCTCGACTGCCACCTGACTTGCAGAGTTGCAAGGAAAATGTGAGGAAAAGAATGAAAGACTTAAGATGGAGCACCACCTGGTGGCATTTCATAAATCCAAATATTTATGTGGGAAGGACTTTTTCCTCTCTTTTTTTTTTTTTTTTTTTTTTCATGCCAAAACGTATGA